>NW_027397097.1:16321978-16322650 GCF_003265705.2 Callorhinus ursinus
CACTTTTTTCAAAGAAATGGAACAAATAATCCTAAAATTTGTATGGAACCAGAAGAGACCCCGAATAGCCAGAGGAATCTTGAAAAAGAAAAGCAAAGCTGGAGGCATCACAATTCCGGACTTCCAGCTCTATTACAAAGCTGTCATCATCAAGACAGTTTGGTACTGGCACAAAAACAGACACATAGATCAATGGAACAGAATCGAGAGCCCAGAAATGGACCCTCAACTCTATGGTCAACTCATCTTTGACAAAGCAGGAAAGAATGTCCAATGGCAAAAAGACAGTCTCTTCAACAAATGGTGTTGGGAAAATTGGACAGCCACATGCAGAAGAATGAAACTGGACCATTTCCTTACACCACACACAAAAATAGACTCCAAATGGTTGAAAGACCTAAACGTGAGACAGGAGTCCATCCAAATCCTAAAGGAGAACACAGGTAGCAACCTTTTCGACCTTAGCCGCAGCAACTTCTTCCTAGAAACATCGCCAAAGGCACGGGAAGTCCGGGCAAAAATGAACTATTGGGATTTCATCAAGATAAAAAGCTTTTGCACAGCAAAAGAAACAGTCCACAAAACCAAAAGACAACCGACAGAATGGGAGAAAATATTTGCAAACGACATATCAGATAAAGGGCTAGTATCCAAAATCTATAAAGAACTTAT
>NW_027397097.1:16322750-16379601 GCF_003265705.2 Callorhinus ursinus
GCATCAGGGAAATCCAAATCAAAACCTCAATGAGATACCACCTCACACCCGTCAGAATGGCTAAAATTAACAAGTCAGGGAACAACAGATGTTGGCGGGGATGTGGAGAAAGGGGAACCCTCCTACACTGTTGGTGGGAATGCAAGCTGGTGCAACCCCTCTGGAAAACAGTATGGATGTTCCTCAAACAGTTGAAATTAGAGCTACCGTTCAATCCAGCAATTGCACTACTGGGTATTTACCCCAAAGATACAAATGTAGGGACCCGAAGGGGTACGTGTACCCCAATGTTTATAGCAGCAATGTCCATAATAGCCAAACTGTGGAAAGAGCCAAGATGCCCATCGACAGATGAATGGATAAAGAAGATATGGTATATATACACAATGGAATATTATGCAGCCATCAAAAGGAATGAGATCTTGCCATTTGCAACGACGTGGATGGAACTGGAGGGTGTTATGCTGAGTGAAATAAGTCAATCAGAGAAAGACATGTATCACATGACCTCACTGATATGAGGAATTCTTAATCTCAGGAAACAAACTGAGTGTTACTGGAGTGGTTAGGGGTGGGAGGGATGGGGTGGCTGAGTGATAGACATTGGGGAGGGTATGTGCTACGGTGAGCGCTGTGAATTGTGCAAGACTGTTGAATCACAGATCTGTACTTCTGAAACAAATAACGCAACATATTTTAAGAAAAAAAAAAGAAGAAGATAACAGGAGAGGAAGAAAAGGGGAGTATGTCAGAGGGGGAGACGAACCATGAGAGATGATGGACTCTGAAAAACAAACTGAGGGTTCTAGAGGGGAGGGGGGGAGGGGGATGGGTTATCCTGGTGATGGGTATTGAGGAGGGTACGTTCTGCATGGAGCACTGGGTGTTATGAACAAACAATGAATCATGGAACACTGCACCAAAAACTAATGATGTAATATATGGTGATTAACATAACAATAAAAAAATTAAAAAAAATGTATTAAAGAAATTTGTTTAATTTTAAGAGATTTTTTCTAAGCCAGATCGTTAAGAACACACTGCCCATTATTTTATTTAAAAGAATTCATAGTAATGCGAAAAGCCTGTGACACTTTAATATCCTTTCAAAAAATTTTTAAATGAATGTATGTATGTATGCATGTTCATTTTTATTGAAGTATAGTTGATACACAATGTTACATTAGTTTTGGGCTTACCAACATAGTGATTCTGTAAGTCTATATAGGTTGTGCTATGCTAACCGCAAGTGTAGCTTCCATCTGTCACCATATAAGGCTATTACAATACCATTGAATGTGTTCCCTATGCTGTGCCTTTTATCCCTGTTACTTATTCTTTCCATAACTTGAAGCCTGTATCTGCCACTCCCCTTCACCCATTTTCCCCATCCTCTCTTCCTTCTGCTGACCAACAGTTTGTTCTCTGTATCTGTGGGTCTGGTTCTGCTTGTTTGTTTGTTTTGTTTTTTAGGTTCCATGTATAAGTGAAATCATATGGAATGTGTCCTCTCTGACTTAGACCTCCTTTTTTAAATTTTTATTTAAATTCAATTAATATGTAGTGAATTATTAGTTTCAGAGGTAGTGATCAGTGATTCATCAGTCTTACATAATACCCAGTGCTCATTACATCACATGCCCTCCTTAATGTCCATTACCCAGTTACCCCATTCCCCAACCCTCCTTCCCCGACTTACACCTTCTTAATAATTCTAGGTCACTTTAGTTTATAGATTTCTTTTTCTCTGCATTGGAAATGACTTTAGTGATTTTGCCCTATAAAGATTTCTGTCTCCATATTTCAAGTGGGACATTTTTTAAGGTAAATTAAAGTGATTTTATTTGTCTTGAGAACTGTGGTTTATCCCTACCCTACCTCATTGCCAGTCCCTCTTTATTTCAGTAAACACTTTTATAGTCACCTTCACTTTTATACTTATGCAACTGAACTCTGTTTACATTGAGTTTACTACTTTTGAGGTCTATAAATTGTGTAATTTAATGACTTAGCTGACATTGACTTTTCTGTTAATTTTTTAAATCTAGCTGATATTAGGTAAGGTAGATAGTTAAATTTAGAAATATTTACTCTTCAGTAGAATACTCATGATTCAGGTTTTTTTTGGGGGGGAATACTGTTTATAATTTTGCTTTCTAAAATAAAGTTTTTTGTACATAGTAATTGTAGTTTAATGTCACAAATGAAAAAGAAAAAGAGTAGAGCCTGTAATATTTAAATTTATCATTGGGTTGGTCAGTTTGGAATCACAATCTAAGATCATCTTTGGGAAACTTGTGGCATAGTCTTAGAAACTCATTAAACATTAGATTTATTTATGTAGAATTGTTTATTTAATACAACAAAATAAAATATCAATCTATTTACTTTTCATTTATCTTATTAGAATACAGATTAAAGATAATTTTAGTTACTTTAGCAAGTCTGAAGATTAAAAATAGATTTATAGGGTTGCCTGTGTGGCTCAGTTGTTAAGCATCTGCCTTCGGCTCAGGTCATGATCCCAGGGTCCTGGGATCGAGCCCCACATCAGGCTCCCTGCTCAGCGGGAAGCCTCCTTCTCCCTCTCCTTCAACCCCCTGCTTGTATTCCCTCTCTCACTGTCTCTCCCTCTGTCAAATAAGTAAATAAAATCTTTTAAAAAAATGGGTTTATACAATCACTTTTCAATTTTTACTATTGAGGAAAATCAGTTAAGATCCATTCTGTTACTGTTTTATAGTTTTGACCCACCTCTGGCCAATGATATATATATGACAGTAGCTGTTAATTTATGTGCTACAACTGCATGTATTGAAATAGTTTACAATGTAAAAGTACATATTTCTACATCTAGAATTGGTATAATTCATCTGGATAATTATTAGCCTTTATAAACATACTTTTATTGTGCTTTAAGTCAGAGAACAGTGATATTGAAAGCCTAAGCTTTTCTAACATATGGCTTCAATTTGCATTTTAATCAGAATATGGAAGTCATTACTCTGACATCTGAAACTGAGGTAGCAATAAAAAATTATCACTAACAGGACAGCAGACACAGTTTATTTTGTGTTTATTACTGGGTGGCCTTCTTGAAACTTTCGTGAACTAATTGATTCCAGATATTAGAAAATTACAATTAAACTATGACATTTATTTTGGATGCATTTAAGTACAACTGTCTTAATAGGACTGATATAAATTAATGATTTATATCTTCTAAGATTTATAGCATATGTGCACAAACACATATATTATATGTATATGTATAAATGTTAGAGCCAAAAAGATTCATTTGAAAAATGCTAAATGGGTTAATTATAGTTAATATGTCTGAAATGGGAATGTTGGTGAAAAAGAATTTCAGGTTTTATTCTAACTATTTTCCAGTCTTATTGTGGGGCTATATTATTTCTATAATAAAATAATTTGCAACATGAGATAATATTTAATTAATCTCTAAATTTTATTTTAACCTAAAATATGCAATCATAGATGTTTAAAGCAGTGTTCAATATATTATTCAAACTAACTTCTTTTTTTTTTTTAAGATTTTATTTACTTGAGAGAGAGAATGAGAGGGAGAGAACACATGAGGGGGGAATGTCAGATGGAGAAGCAGGCTCCCTGCTCCTGCTGAGCAGGAAGCCCAATGCAGGACTCAATCCTGGGACTCCAAGATCATGACCTGAGCCGAAGGCAGTTGCTTAGCCAACTGAGCCACCCAGGCGCCCCTGAAACTAACTTCTTAATGGAGAAAATACTTAAATGTACAGTGTTCTATGGTTTAGAACTTTATTTTTGTCTTAAATTTTTTTTGTATTAAATTTTTAAGATAATCTTAATTTATACACTTAGCAAATATATTTTCACTTCTCACATATTCCATATGTTGGGCTAAGTGTTGGGGAAAACAATGACTAATAAAACATAGTTCTTGTCCTTGAGAAACTCGAGGTACAATGAAGCATAAGTACTGGAAACTAGATACCTTACAGGGTAATATGGTAAATATTATGTTAGTGATGTGGAGGAAGGATGGAACAATTGGCCAGGAAATATAAGGAAGGGTTTTACTGAGGACGCTGCATCTGAAGGATGAGTACAAATTTTCCCGATAGATAAGCAAGACAAAGGGAATTCTCAGCAGAAGGGAGCATTGTGTGCACAAAAATGAAGATTAAAATTGGCCTGGTGTATTTAGTCGTCCTTTGTTAATTTATTCATTCAATTTATATTTATTTTGCACCTATGTACCAGGCATTGTGTTGAGTGCTATGTATATCATAGTGAACCTTGACAGACATGCTTCTATCATAAAATTCAGTTTAGTGTGGAAGAATAAACAAGTAATTAAAATCATAATGGGTATTACAAAAAGGGAAGCGTAGGGTGTTATATGTGTGTATATAACAATGTTAAATACAGGAGAAACTTTTGGAATATCGAGGAGTGGTGTAAAATGGGACTGAATGGGGATTGGAGTCTAATTTTTTTTTTAAACATTTTATTTATTTATTTGACAGAGAGAGAGAGCGAGAGCAGGAACACAAGCAGGGGGAGCGGGAGAGGGAGAAGCAGGACTCCTGCCGAGCAGGGAGCCTGATGTGGGACTCGATCTCAGGACCCTGAGATCATGACCTGAGCTGAAGACAGACGCTTAACGACTGAGCCACCCAGGCGCCCCTGGAGTCTAATTTTGAAGAATGTTATATACCGAGCATAGGAGTATACATATATCATATTAAAAAATTAACTGTAGAAATTCCACAGCATGGTCGCACTTTCTATTTTATGACAAACATTCTGAAAGTTCTCTTATGGATGGGATATAGTAGGGATAGATGGCCAGTTTAGACAGTTTTATTTATTTATTTATTTATTTAATTTATTTTTGATGCATTGCAGGAAGTCTTTATTCTATTTTTAAATTTTTTATTGTTATGTTAATCACCATATGTTCCATGATTCATTGTTTGTGTATAACACCCAGTGCTACATGCAGAACGTGCCCTCTTTAATACCCATCACCAGGCTAACCCATCCCCCCACCCCCCTCTCCTCTAGAACCCTCAGTTTGTTTCTCAGAGTACATTGTCTGTCATGGTTTGTCTCCCCCTCCGATTTCCCCCCCGTCATTCTTGCCCTCCTGCTCTCTTCTTCTCTCCTTTTTTTTAACATATATTTATTATTTGTTTCAGAGGTACAGATCTTTGATTCAAAAGTCTTGCACAATTCACAGCACTCACCATAGCACATACCCTCCCCAATGTCTATCACCCAGCCACCCCATCCCTCCCATCCCCCACCACTGCAGCAACCCTCAGTTTGTTTCCTGAGATTAAGAATTCCTCATATCAGTGAGGTCATATGATACATGTCTTTCTCTGATTGACTTATTTCGTTCAGCATAACATTCCAGTTCCATCCACGTCGTTGCAAATGGCAAGATCTCATTCCTTTTGATGGCTGCATAAAATTCCATTGTATATATATACTTCTTCTTTATCCATTCATCTGTCGATGGACATCTTGGCTCTTTCCACAGTTTGGCTATTGTGGACATTGCTGCTATAAACATCAGGGTGCGTGTACCCCTTCGGATCCCTCCATTTGTATCTTTGCGGTAAATACCCAGTAGTGCAATTGCTGGATCGTATGGTAGCTCTATTTTCAACTTTTTGAGGAGCCTCCATACTATTTTCCAGAGGGCTGCACCAGCTTGCATTCCCACCAACAGTGTAGCAGCGTTCCCCTTTTCCGCATCCCCGCCAACATCTGTTGTTTTCTGACTTGTTCATTTTAGCCATTCTCACTGGTGTGAGGTGGTATCTCATTGAGGTTTTGATTTGGATTTCCCTGATGCCGAGTGATGTTGAGCACTTTTTCATGTGTCTGCTGGCCATTTGGATATCTTCTTTGGAAAAATGTCTGTTCATGTCTTCTGCCCATTTCTTGATTGGATCATTTGTTCTTTGGGTGTTGAGTTTAAGAAGTTCTTTATAGATTTTGGATACTAGCCCTTTATCTGATATGTCATTTGCAGATATCTTCTCCCATTCTGTCGGTTGTCTTTTGGTTTTGTGAACTGTTTCTTTTGCCGTGCAAAGCTTTTTATCTTGATGAAGTCCCAAGAGTTCAATTTTGCCCTCGCTTCCCTTGCCTTTGGCGATGTGTCTAGGAAGAAGTTGCTGCGGCTGAGGTCGAAGAGGTTGCTGCCTGTGATCTCTTATGGGATTTTGATGGACTCCTGTCTCACATTTAGGTCTTTCAACCATTTGGAGTCTATTTTTGTGTGTGGTGTCAGGAAATGGTCCAGTTTCATTCTGCATGTGGCTGTCCAATTTTCCCAACACCATTTGTTGAAGAGACTGTCTTTTTTCCATTGGACATTCTTTCCTGCTTTGTCAAAGATGAGTTGACCATAGAGTTGAGGGTCCATTTCTGGGCTCTCGATTTGTTCCATTGATCAATGTGTCTGTTTTTATGCCAGTACCATACTGTCTTGATGATGACAGCTTTGTAATAGAGCTGGAAGTCCGGAATTGTGATGCCTCCAGCTTTGCTTTTCTTTTTCAAGATTCCTCTGGCTATTCGGGGTCTCTTCTGGTTCCATACAAATTTTAGGATTATTTGTTCCATTTCTTTGAAAAAAGTGGATGGTATTTTAATAGGGATTGCATTGTGTAGATTGCTCTAGGTAGCACTGGCATCTTCACAGTCCTTGTTCTTCCAATCCATGAGCATGGAACGTTTTTGCATTTCTTTGTGTCTTCCTCAGTTTCTTTCATGAGTATTTTACAGTTTTCTGAGTACAGATCCTTTGCCTCTTTGGTTAGATTTAGTCCTAGGTATCTTATGGTTTTAGATGCAATTGTAAATGGGATCGACTCCTTAATTTTTTTCTCTTCTGTCTTGTTGTTGGTGTATAGGAATGCCACTGATTTCTGTGCATTGATTTTATATCCTGCCACTTGACTGAATTCCTGTATGAGTTCTAGCAGTTTTGGGGTGGAGTCTTTTGGGTTTTCCACATACAGTATCATATCATCTGCAGAGAGTGAGAGTTTGACTTCTTCTTTGCCGATTTGGATGCCTTGGATTTCTTTTTGTTGTCTGATTGCTGAGGCTAGGAATTCTAGTACTGTGTTGAATAGCTGTGGTGATAGTGGACATCCCTGCCGCATTCCTGACCTTAGGGGGAAAGCTCTCAGTTTTTCCCCATTGAGAATGATATTCGCTGTGGGTTTTTCATAGATGGCTTTTATGATATTGAGGTATGTACCCTCTATCCCTATCCGCTGAAGAGTTTTGATCAAGAAAAGATGCTGTACTTTGTCAAATGCTTTTTCTGCATCTGTTGAGAGGATCATATGATTCTTGTTCTTTCTTTTGTTAATGTATTGTATCACGTTGATTGATTTGCGGATGTTGAACCAAACTTGCAGCCCAGGAATAAATCCCACTTGTTGTGGTGAAAATCCTTTTAATCTGCTGTTGGATTCTATTGGCTAGTATTTTGGTAAGAAATTTTGCATTTCCTTTCATCAAGGATATTGGTCTGTAATTCTCCTTTTTGATGGGGTTATTGTCTGGTTTTGGGATCAAGGTAATGGTGGCCTCATAAAATGAGTTTGGAAGTTTTCGTTCCATTTCTATTTTTTGAAACAGTTTCAGAAGAATAGGTATTAATTCTTCTTTAAATGTTTGGTAGAATTCCCCTGGGAAGCCATCTGGTCCTGGGCTTTTGTTGGGAGATTTTTGATGACTGCTTCAATTTCCTTAGTGGTTTTCTGTTTCTTCCTGGTTCAGTTTTGGTATTTGATACATCTCTAGGAATGCATCCATTTCTTCCAGGTTATCAAAATTGCTGGCATAGAGTTGCTCATAATATGTTCTTATAATTGTTTGTATTTCTTTGGTGTTTGTGATTCTCTCTTTCATTCATGATTTTATTTATTTGGGTCATTTCTCTTTTCTTTTTGATCAGTCTGGCCAGGGGTTTATCAATCTTGTTAATTCTTTCACAGAACCAGCTCCTAGTTTCGTTGATCCGTTCTACTGTTCTTCTGGTTTTTATTTCATTGATTTCTGCTCTGATCTTTATTATTTCTCTTCTGCTGGGTTTAGGCTTTATTTGCTGTTTTTTTCGCCAGCTCCCTTAGGTGTAGGATTAGGTTGTGTATTTGAGACCTTTCTTGTTTCTTGAGAAAGGCTTGCATTGCTATATACTTTCCTCTTTGGACTGCCTTTGCTGCATCCCAAAGATTTTGAACAGTTGTGTTTTCCTTTTCATTGGTTTCCATGATTTTTTTAATTCTTCTTTAATTTCCTGGTTGACCCATTCATTCTTTAGTAGGATGCTCTTTAGCCTCCATGTATTTGAGTTCTTTCCGACTTTCCTCTTGTGATTGAGTTCTAGTTTCAAAGCATGTGGTCTTAAAGTATGCAGGGAATGATCCCAGTCTTTTGGTACCAGTTGAGACCTGATTTGTGACTTAGGATGTGATCTATTCTGGAGAATGTTCCTTGTGCACTAGAGAAGAATGTGCATTCTGTTGCTTTGGGATGGAATGTTCTGAATATGTCTGTGAAGTCCATTTGGTCCATTGTGTCATTTAAAGTCTTTATTTTCTTGTTGATCTTTTGCTTAGATGATCTGTCCATTTCAGTGAGGGGGCTGTTAAAGTCCCTTACTATTATTGTATCATTGTCGATGTGTTTCTTTGCTTTTGTTATTAATTGTCTTATATATTTGGCTGCTCCCATGTTAGGGGCATAGATATTTACAACTGTTAGGTCTTCTTGTTGGATAGGCCCTTTCAGTAGGATATAGTGTCGTTCCTTATCTCTTATTATAGTCTTTGGTTTAAAATCTAATTTGTCTGATAGAAGGATTGCCACCCCCACTTTTGGTGTCCATTGGCATGGTAAATTGTTTTCCACCCCCTCACTTTCAATCTGAGGGTGTCTTTGGGTCTAAAATGAGTCTCTTGCAGACAGCATATCGATGGGTTTTGTTTTTTTTATCCAATCTGATAGCCTGTGTCTTTTGATTGGGGCATTTAGCCCATTTACATTCAGGGTAACTATTGAAAGATATGAATTTAGTGCCATTGTATTTCCCTAAGGTGACTGTTACTGTATATTGTCTGTGTTTCTTTCTGGTCTGTGCTGCTTTTAGGCTCTCTCTTTGGTTAGAGGACCCCTTTCAATATTTCTTGGAGGGCTGGTTTCGTACTTGCAAATTCCTTTAGTTTTTGTTTGTCCTGGAAGCTTTTTATCTCTCCTTCAATTTTCAGTGAGAGCCTAGCTTGCTATAGTATTCTTGGCTGCATATTTTTCTCGTTTAGTGCTCTGAAGATATCATGCCTTTCTGGCCTGCCAGGTCAGAAAGGCTCTGAAGATATCAGTCCTTTCTGGCCTGCCAGGTCTCTATGGATAGGTCTGTTGCCAGTCTAATGTTTCTACCTTTATAGGTTGCTGCTTTCAAGATTTTCTCTTTGTCTGTGAGACTTGTAAGTTTTACTATTAGATTTCAGGGTGTTAACCTATTTTTATTGATTTTGAGAGGGGTTCTCTGTGCCTCCTGGATTTTGATGCCTGTTTCCTTCCCCACATTAGGGAAGTTCTCTGCTATTATTTGCTCCAATATACCTTCTGCCCCTCTCTCTCTTTCTACTTCTTCTGGGATCCCAATTATTCTCATGTTGTTTCGTCTTATGTTATCGCTTATCTTTCGAATTCTGCCCTCGTGATCCAGTAGTTGTTTATCTCTTTTTCTCAGCTTCTTTATTTTCCATCATTTGGTCTTCTATATTGCTGATCTCTCTTCTGCCCCATTAATCCTAGCAGTTAGTGCCCCTATTTTTGATTGCACCTCATTAATAGCCTTTTTGATTTCGACTTGGTTATATTTTAGTTCTTTTATTTCTCCAGAATGGATTTCTCTATAACTTCCCTCCTTTTTTCAAGCCCAGGTGGTATCTTTAAAATCATCATTGTAAACTCTAGTTCCAACATCGTACTAATGTCCATATTCAGTAGGTCCCTGTCAGTCAGTACTGCCTCTTGTTCTTTTTGTTGAGGTGATTTTTTCCGTCTTGTCATTTTGTGTAGATGATCATAGATGAATGAGAGAACAAACTGCTAACAGGGTAACGACTCCAGAAAAATATACACTAAATAAATCAGGAGAGACCTGAAACCGGGGGAAAAGAAAGGGAAAGAAAGGAAAAGGAAAAAAAAGAAAAGAAGAAGATAAAACAAACAAAACAGAACAAAACAAAAAAACCAGAATATGATCAAATATGATCAGGCTGGTGCATAGATCAGTGCCACACACTAGATTTTGGGTGTATTTTGGTCAGTTAGAAAGTGCCTCCCAAAATTTTAAAGAAAGAAAAACTTCTATATGTACAAAATAAGGGTTAATACGATGAAGGGATGGACTAGGACTGTAAAGATGAAAATTATAAAAAATTTTATAAAAGGAATTGATAAGATTAGTTCTTAGAAGAAGATTTTTAAAATAAAAGAAAAAAAGGGAGAGAATGTGATCAGGCAGGAGACTAGAACAAAGCCATACACTAGAGATTTAGGGTATATTTTGATCTGTTAGAAGAATCTTTATCTTAAAATTTTAAAGAGAACAACAGATATATATATGCCACAATAAGGGTAACTACTATGAAGGGATAGAATATGACTCTAAAAATGAAAAATAAAAATGTTTTTTGCTTAAAAAAGGGGTTGATAAGGGTGCCTGGGTGGCTCAGTTGTTTAAGCGACTGCCTTCGGATCTGGTCCTGTTCCTGGAGTCCTGGGATCGAGTCCCACATCTGGCTCCCTGCTCAGCAGGGAGTCTGCTTCTCCCTCTGACTCTCCCCTTTCTCATGCTCTCTATCATTATCTCTGCCAATAAATAAAAATCTTTTTAAAAAAAGGGTTTGATAAGATGGTCGTTGAAAAAGGGAAAAAGAAAAATTAAAAAAAAAGTTAAAAAAGAATAACTTTGAAAGACCAAAGAATCATGGTAAAAAAAAACCATGAATTATATGTGCATTATTCCCCTAGCGCTGGAGTTCTGCCGTTCTCATTGATCGGTAAACTTGGTCTTGGCTGGCTGTTCTTGCTGATCTTCTGGGGGAGGGGCCTGTTGCCATGGTTCCCAAATGTCTTTGCTGGAGGCGGAATTGCCCTGCCCTTGCCGGTCCCAGCTAAGTAATCGGCTTGGTTTGCTCTCCAGAGCTTTTGTTCCCTGTAAGCTTTCCATACAGCTTTGGAGGACAAGAGTGAAAATGGCGGCCTCCCAATCTGCGCCTCGGTCCTGCCTCAGTGCGCCCCCAGAAGCAGTCACTCACTCCCGTCTCCCCAGTCTCCAGTTGCACTCCGTGCTCACTCGGCCTGTGAGTGAGCATTTCTATTTCTGGCACCCGACTCAGTGTGGAGTCTCCAAACCCAGCAGATCCCTGTGGTGCGATCCTGCGCCGTTCCTCCTGGGGCAGGAAGGGGAGTCTCCCCGGATCTGCCACTGGTTGGGCCCCTGCTGGAAGAGCAGTGGCCCGAGTGGGCCACGGATCATGGTTTATGGCAACCCTGAGCTGAGAGCCCGCGCCTCCGCTCCGTATCTGCAGCCGGCTTCCCTTCTCCGATACCTGGGAGCTCTCCTGCACTCAGGCACCCTCGGTCTATCTGTGACCCCGAGGGTCCTGAGACCACACTGTCCAGCGATGGTTCCACCCCCCCGCTTAGCCACTGGAGCGACATCCCTCAGCGGAGCTGACTTCTAAATGTTCCGATTTTGTGCTCTCCTGCACTATCACTTGCCAGAAACGGCCGTCGGAGGCCCCCTCTCCTGCCCCTTATCCTCCGGAATATCGCCTAGGATGCACTTCTCCAGACGTCCTACCTTCCAGAAAGTGGTCGTTTTTTTGTTCACAGAGTTGTTGCTATTCTTTTCTTCGATCTCCTGTTGAGTTCATAGGTGTTCAGAATGGTTTGATCCCTATCCAGCTGAATTCCTGGGACCAGACGAAATTCAGGTCTCCTACTCCTCCACCATCTTGGCCAGAAATCTCAATTTAGAGGTTTTTAGAATGTTTAGTCAACAGAGTTTTACTTAGAATTAGTATTTAGGCTGGAAAGAGAAGCCTAGGGTATGTCAACCTATGTCTGAATTTTTAAGTCATTTTTTCAATTCCATTTGATACTGTTTTCAAGAGACCTACTGGATGTTTTCTGCCTATCTTGTGATGCATAATAAAGCAAATTAATAGTCTTATTCTACATCCTTCCATGATACCCAGCTTCTCCATAATAACAACTAATGTCTTTTAACTTATTGCACAAAATAAAACATATCAGACTATTCTTGACTGGCGCCTTTGTGTTTTGCCAGTCTTTTGCCAGTCCTGATTTATATTAAAACTTTAAACCATTTCTTTTTGATGATAAAAATCCCTAGATTTTTTTGTTTGTTCACTTAGGTCTTTAATCTTTCCAGCTACTACTTAGTCATCTCTCACTGGTACAGATTTGTTTTAGAACTTTACTACTTGTGTCTCAGGCATTAATGTTTAAGGTCAGGGATTAGCAAACTTTGCATATGGAGTCAGATAGTAAATATTTCTGGCTTTGTGGACCATATTATCTATGTAGTAACTCTTTAGTTTTGCCAATATAGGACAAAAGCAGCCATAGATAATATGTAAACAAATATATGTGCTAGTACTCTCTAATAAAACTTATTTAAGGACACTGAAATTTCAATTTTTACAGTTTTCACGTGTTAGGAAATGCTATTCTTTTGATGAAAAACTCCCAATTTTAATTAGTTTCTTCAGGCTGCTGTAACAAATTACCACAAACTGGATGGCTTAAGACAATAGTTTTCACACAGTTCTCGAGACTAGAAACTTGAAATTAAGGTGTTGGAAGACTCTGAAGTCTCTGCGGAAGAGTCCTTCCTTATCTCTTCCAGCTTCAGGAGGTTCCTGGTAATTCTTGGCACACCTTGCCTTAACTGAGTCATTTCAGTCTCTGCCTCCATTGTCAAATGGCTTTCTCCCCTGTATGTGTGTTTCTGTTTCCAATCTCTCTTTCCTTTCTCTTATAGCCCAGTAGGCATTGGTTTTGGTGCTCACCCTAATCCAATATGACATCACTTTGATTATATCTGCAGTGGCCCTCCCTCAAAATAAGGTCACATTCACAGGTACCAGTGCTTATGATTTCAACATATCTTTTTGTGGGGCAATATTCAGACCATGTCTCTATTTAAAACATGAAAACCATTCTTAGCTCGTGGGGCATACAAAACAGGTGGTACGGTGGATTTGGCCCCTGGCTATATTTGCTAACCTCTGCTCTAGCCAGAGTTGGCTTTTCATTTATTCTCTGATTGAACATATTATTCTTATTGGATAACAAGGTGAAAATTAACATTCATTGAGTTCCTACTATCTCCCAGACATTTTGCTGAGTGTTTTGACATCCTTTATCTTGTCTGATCTTCAGACAACACTGTAAAGCAGATGTGAACATTGTTCAATTACTTATTCATGCTCACAATGCATAGGTAGCAAATAGCCTGGGATTTGAATCTGCACCTGAAAGTGAGTGACACTAATATTTTTTTCTTCCTGCACTACTCCTTGGAATAGATCCCAAATCCTTAATCTACTTTAGCTCTTCACTAAGATGATTGCACATCCACAGTGTTTCATATATATCTATTACATTTGCTTTGATAACTGAAAACAATTCAGTTAGCTTAAGACAAAAATAGGGATTAAGGGAAAGATATTGAGATTGCTCACAGAATTCAGGGAAATGCTAAACAATCAAGTTTCAGGAAAGACGAATCAGGACAGCTACAGAGAACTCAGCAGTGGCCCCCCCCTTTTTTTTAAGATTTTATTTCTTTATTTGACAGAGAGAGAGACAGAGAGAGAGGGAACACAAGCAGGGGGAGTGGGAGAGGAAGAAGCAGGCTCCCCACTGAGCAAGGAGCCCAATGAAGGACTCGATCCCAGGACTCTGGAATCATGACCTGAGCCAAAGGCAGACACTTAATGACTGAGCCACCTGGGTGTCCCAGTGGACCCTTTTTTTTTAAATATGACACTATCACTATGGTGATTCAGCTCCAACACCCCACCTCTCCCCTTTCCCCTTTGCCTTTACCCTGAAATCTTTTTGGGGTGAATCTGATTGGCCTAGTTTGGGCATAGTGTATCTGATCCTGGATCAAATGACCATAGCAAGGTGGTGGATTTTGTCTGTTTTATCAGTGACATTTTTTGTATCATACTCATTTACGGGGCTCCTTTGTGGTATAGAGGGTCAAATAGAATAATCCCCATGTAATACATGTTACGTGTCATTGTTATTTCTTGATTATGTACCTAAGACAGTGACACATCTCAGTTTAGAAATCTTTCCTCTATAGCAGGTTATAGTCTCCTGTGTTCTCCTATGGAACTTAGTTTGTGATTCTGTAGTAGCAGTGTCTTTTCCTTGCACACTCCCTCCCTTCTTTTCTGTCTTCTTTCTTTCTTCCCTCCTTTCTCCATTTCTCTTCTGCTTCTCTTCTCTGTTATTACCCTGGTAAGCTTTTCCAGAGCTGAGACTTTCTTTTAGTCATATTTGTATTCTAATGAGCCAGATCTTGAGACCATCTTTTAAAAGAGTATTCAGGGAGAGTGAACAGAAAATAAATAAGGTCCCTAGATGGGAGCAACCTTGGTACGTTTGCTTTGTAGTCCAGATGACTGTTAAGGCTGGACAGAATGATATGAACTGAGTTTGGAAAAGTAGGCAAAGGACAGGTCATTTTTAAGTCCTTGTTTTCATTTTATGTTTAATGGAAAGCCATTGAAGACTTTTATACAAAAGTGTCATCTGATGATTTGCCTTTTCAAACAGTTATTCTAGCTTATTTGGGAAGAAGTAATTGTAGGGGAGATGGGCAACAGTATTGGAAGCATTGGGGCCAGTTCTCAGGCTATCATAGCAGATTTTAAGAGCTCCAGAAAATTTAAATGTCATGTAATATTGATTTGATTAAACTTTTACAGTTTATTTTAGTATAGCCTCTAAAATTTCTACTAATTTGTTTTACTCTTTTACCAAAGTAAAATTTGTAGTAAGCATATAACATATACCTTCTCTCTCAGGGCTGTTCTTAACCTGCCCTGTCTCTTTGATTGGTTGTTTTCAGTAAAGCTATGAAGAAACAGTATGTATTGAGATCTGTGAGTCATGCTCTGGGAACTTTTTACTTGTGCTAGTGAAAATATTCTAATTATCTCTTTAAATAACATAACTTTCCTTGAATTGCATCCTGAAATACTTTCTTGAGTGGAAGACAAAGGAGTGAATTATAGCTAGCGTGACATTAATTACCCATAATCTTGGGAATACCCATGGGAGTGTTAAGTCAGCCATCTTAGGAGTCATGATGCAAAAAAGGTTGAAACCCCTGTTCCAGATGAAAGGTAACCATTTTATTTTGTTTATGTATTAATCTTTTTATTTTATTTCAGTTAGAAATAATCATTTAAATTAGAATATTTATATGAAAATGACTTGTTAATTTTTTTTTTAAGATTTTATTTATTTGACAGAGAGATAGAGAGCACAAATAGACAGAGGGCAGGCAGAGGGAGAAGCAAGCTCTCTGCTGAGCAGGGAGCCCAATGCGGGGCTCAATCCCAGGGCCCTGGGATCATGACCTGAGCTGAAGGCAGATGCTTAACCGACTGAGGCACTCAGGCGCCCCCAAAATATGACTTGTTAATTTTAAAGTGCTGTGCAAATACAGAAAATTTTAATTCACAGGATCAATATAAATCTTTATTGATTGCTTTGAAAAGTAAGTATAATTCATATCTTTATCACTAGGCTTTTGAAACTTAATTTTTGTGGCTGTCCCTTTGGAGTCTGGACTCTGTATATTTTTACATTTATGTAGCATCAAACATTTTTATCTTAATTTTAAAATATTTTACTTAACAGTTGATAGTTATCCTTTCATTAATAATGAAAATTTAAATGACTATAACTAAAACAGTTACATTATTTAACTTTCTAGCAAAAAAAAAATATACTGTATTCTTTAGCTTTTTTTTTTTCCTTAAGAATGAAATATAGTTCTGGGGTGCCTGGGATCGAGCCCTGCATTGGGCTCCCTGCTTGGCAGGAAGCCTGCTTCTCCCTCTCCCACTCCCCCTGCTTGTGTTCCTCTCTCCCTGTGTCTCTCTCTATCAAATAAATAAATAAAATCTTTAAAAAAAAAAGAATGAAATTTAGCCCTTGCTAACAGTGCTATGGCCTTTTAGAAGTGCTATGGCCTTTTCTTTCTTTCTTTCTTTCTTTTTTTTTTCATATAGCACACTATGTATATATATACACACACTTGTGGGAGAAAGGGCCTCATTGATTGTACCATTATGAATCTGATGTTTTTAGGAAGACATGTTTTCCATTTTTGGTGTTAAAAATTGCTTATAAAATAAATTCCCTACAAAGTATAGCCTGTGCATATTTGGAAGTGCTAGAAAGGAAGCAATACATTTAAAGGAGGCTGGCTTTAATTACTAAATAGGCATATATACTGTATGTGTTTATAAAATTTATGTTTGCATTCTGACTTCTTATTAGAGTAATTTATGATGGAAATAAAAGTCAACAGGAGAGGCAAACAAGTACAGGAAATGGTGAGAAATTGTGGAATTTGGGGAATGACTAAGAATTGGGATCTGTTACATTCTTATTAAGAACACCCATACAAGTGTAGATAAAAAAGGCTAAGTTCATTTACGATATATTTATTAACAGCCTGAGCCTGGTAGAAAGTAACATTGAGCAATTTTGGATTTTTTCCAACTCCTGTTTACTTTGTTAAAGGCATAACAAGGTAATCTGGTTCCTTTCCACTTAAATAAGACAAAGAATTCAATATTGAGGCACTGTTTATAGGTTGTTAAATATTTTAGTTTGGTGTCTGAGGATAATGTTTAGCATTGTGTTCAATTAGTGTGAACTAACTAGTTGAAGTGCCAGATTCTTAAATGTCTTACTTCAATTAATACAAAATACTGAGGGCTCCATTCATTCCAAGTTACTTGCTCCAGGGGTGCCAGCCACACAGTCTCCATAAGCAGGCTTTTCTGGGGACTAATCAAGACTCATGGCCTCCAGGTTTTGGGGCACTGGCATTTCAGTATCTAAAACGTCACTGTTCCTTTTTATGAGCTTCTCTTGTTTTTATCCCCAGTTCTTTCTCCCATTTTAAGTTATGCATGGAATCAAACATATATGATACACTAATACAGTTAGAAATGAGTATCATTTGGTAAAGCATACTAGAAAGTTATAATAATAAATAAATAAACCCAATGAAACTTGATGCCAATTTAGGATATTGGTCTTCAGTAGGTGAAATTTTCAAAGACAGCAGTGATGTTGTTTTTTCCTATTGATGTTAGGGCGAGATGGTGGTAAAATGGCGAGGTAGGCACATTTTTTGTTTGGTACTGTCCTACCTTCTTTTTCAGCATCTCTGTTCCTATTTCTGTTTTTCTTCAGGTATCTGTCCTTGTCAGCTAATTTTTTATGTTTCCTGTGTCCAGAGATATTTGCAACTTAATGCAAATATTTGTTAACGAATGAAAAATCCTGAATGTCCAACAGAATACAGTAATGCAAATGTGGTTTCAGGCACTGTGAGAGGAAATGAAGATCTGTTTTGGAGGTGAGAGGGACTTTCAACATCTCTTAAATCCTTGTAGGCAAATAAGTGCTCTATTTAATCATGCTGGATCTAGAGTCTCACTTTGGCTTTATTGTGTCTAGTCTCAGTTACTCTTTGAATGGGTTACATAGATAACAAAGATTGTTCTAGATGTCGTTGTATAGTGTAGTGAAACTCTTGGCTTCTAACCTTTTATAATGACCTGTTAAGAATATTTGAGCTGGAAAACAAGACCATACCCCCTGTACACTTTGATGGCACCTTTTTTCTTAGTCTTAATGGTGCGTGTGTGTGCATGCATGTTGGAATGCATGATTGCATGTGTGGCATATGTGTGTTTACATACTTCCTTCAGACCTTCTGCTCTGCTGACTCTAGATCTTTGCTCCAGCTGTTTCAGCTCTCTGAATACTCTTTTTCTTGTAGATTTTTATAACTTAAAGTAAGACAGTTTTTAGCAGAGCAAATATCTACAATTTTGTTTTGCTACCAAGAGAAAGCTAAGAAAATGCTTTTGATTACTGAGTTACCATCACATGGTACCATTAAGTAGGTAATCAGTAATCATTTATTGAAGAAATGAAGAATTTTACTTTGGAAATTTCTTTAGATGTTTCAGGAGACTTGATAAACTTTCTTTTGTTAACCGTGAGAAAATATTAAGAAATAATGAGAACTGCTATCTGTTGCTGGTGGAGTACAAATTAGTACAACCACTTTGGAAAACAGTTTTGTACTCTTAAATCAACTTGAACATACACACATTCTACAACTCAGTTTATTCTTAAGTATGGACTAGAGAATTTTTTAACTTGTGTGTACCATGGGAAACCAAAAAGAATGTTTAGAGCAGCGTGTTCATAATTATAAAAACTCAGTTCAACTCAAGGATCCCCCAGCAACTGAATAGATAAATAAATTGTATATTCATATCCTGGAATACTAAGTGGCATAAAAGCTTCAACTTGGTTCTGAGAAACTCCAATGAATTATTTCTTCCAAATACTCATGCTATTTCCTATTTGGAAATTAAGCTGCTTTAAGTTTATTTTTCTTAGTATTACAGTTTAACATTGTTAATACCTGAGGCTTTTTTACATCTTTCTGGTTTTGTAATTTATAACTTCTACTTTAAAAAAAAAAAACCTTATTAGTGGTACAACCATAGTTGAAAGGAACAGCAAAGTTTATACTATCGGCAGAGTTTAGTTTTACATGCTCTTTACTCTTTGTCATAAATAATATAAAACTGTTTACATTCTTTCTTTGGAAAAACTGATCCCCAACTTAATAAAATATAAATATTTGGGAAACTAGTTCATAACTCTCCAGACATCTAGGACCCCAAATATGTAAGAAGGGATAAATGTGGAGTTCCACTCCAAGATAAAGATTTTTATCTTAACAAATTCTGAGGCAGGTTCTTCACTGGGCTAAATTTATTTGGATGCAAGTAGCTGGATACCAACCTACAAGAGAATTAAGATGTAAGTGTATTTATTTTTTAAAGTAAATTACAAGGAGTCTGAAGAGTAGCAGTTCCAAGATTCTGTGATGTAATCAAGAACTCAGGCTATTTAGATCTTTCTGTTTTGCTGTCTTTGGTTCATTGGCTTTTTGCTTTTGTGCTTGTCAATAAATTCCATGATGATGATGATAGTGATGATGGAGGACATACAATTAATATTTCTATTTTGGGGGGGAAGAGTTGGGTGAACAGATTGGAAATTGAAACACAACTCTTTGAAAGTAATGTTCTATTGATTGATATTTTGGAAATTATATGACTGAAATCCTGACATCATGGAAAAAGAAGGCCTTCCATATTCACATTTCATTTTTCCATTTGTGCTCCTTTTTTCTTTACTGCTTTACTGTTCTTTGCATAGCCTATAGAATCGAACTGTGCATCTGGGTGTTACAGTCATTGTTAATGATTCTGGGTATTCTGGCATGGAATGAATAGCTGTTAGATGTTTTAAATGGGTTATATTCAGGTTGTCTTCTAACTCCACCCATTTTTTTGTATTTATTAATTTGGTTGTATAAAAGGTCCTATTTCTAACTTATATGCTTTGTTCGAATTTTTATTTTATTTTTTAACTTTGGTATATGACATTCCATTTTTTTTTTTTTGTCTTTTTAGGTTGTACATATATACTTTTTAAAATTAGGCTTAATGGGACACCTGGGTGGCTCAGTCGGTTAAGCGTCTACCTTCTGCTCAGAAGGTAGACCCTGGGGTCCTGGGATTGAGTCCCGCATCGGGCTCCCTGCTCAGTGGGGAGCCTGCTTCTCCCTCTCCCTCTGCTGCTCCCCTTGCTTCTGCTCTCTCTCTCTGACAAATGAATAAATAAAATCTTTAAAAAAAAATTAGACTTAATTTTCATACTATTTTTATGTTTATAGAAAAATTGAATAGGAAGTGTAGATAGTTCCCATAATCTCCCTTTTCCTTTTCCCTATTATTAACATCTTGCATAAGTATGGCACAGTTGGTACAACTGATGAACCTATAATGTTACATTATTATTAACTAAAACACTAAAGCCTATAGTTTACATTAGGGTATACACTTCGTGTTTTACAATTCCAAGGATTTTGATGAATGCATAATATGATATATCCACCAGTACAGTATCATATAGAATAGTTTCACTGCCCTAAAAATCCCCTGTGTTCTACCTGTTCTCTATTCCTTGGCAACCACTGGTCTTTTCACTGTCTTTATAGTTTTGCCTTTTCTAGAATGGAAAAGTTGTTGTTTATTGATTTTAGCCATTATTAGAATGTCATCTAAAAAAAAGGAAAATTTACTTCTTTTCTAATCTGGATGCCTTTTATTTCTTTTCCTTGCATTACTGCATTGGCTAGGACTTCCACTACTACATTGAATAGAAATCAAGCAGACATCTTGCCTTGTTCCTGATCTTAGGAGAAATATATTCAGTTTTTTCACCCTTAAATATGTTAGCTATAGTTTTTATTTTTCAATGCCCTTTTTCCATTTGAGAAAGTTCCCTTTCATTCCTAGTTTTTATGAAAGTTTTTATTATCAGGAATAGATTTTTGATTATGTCAGATGTCTCTCCCATATCTATAGAGATGATCATGTGGTTGTCTTTTTCGGTTTAGTATGGTGAATTACATTGCTTGATGTCTGAGTGTTAAATAAACCTGGCATCCTGGAATAAATCCCACTTGATGTGTTATTCCTTTTGTATATTGTTGGATTCAATCTATTCACATTTTGTTAAGCATATTTATATTTATGTTCATGGGGCATATTGGTCTGTAGTTTTCTTGTAATGTCTTTGGTTTTGCTGTCAGGATAACACTGCCCTTTTTGAGTTAAGAAGCATTCCATTCCCTCCTTTTCAAATTTCTGGAAGGGTATTGTATAGAATTCGAATTAGTTCTTTCTTAAATGTCGGTATGAATTTATCAGTGAAGCCATATGGACCAGGAATTTCCTTTGTGGGAAGATACTTAACTACTCTTTCAATTTCTTGTAGAAACATTGGGCTATTTAGGCTACACTTCTTTTTGTGTGAGCTTTGGTAGTTTGTGTCTTCCAAGCAATTTTTTTATTTCTCTTACGTTGTTAAATTAATTGGCATAAAATTGTTTATATATTCCCTGATTATCCTTTTAATTTCTGAAAAATTTGTAATATGACCCTATTCTTGATAATAGTAGTTTGAGCCTTCTCTCTCTTTTTTTTCTCCAGATTATAGTCTATATTGGGAAATGTTTTTTATGGGTCTAAAAAGAATGTTTGTTCTGCTTTTGTTTAGTGCGGAGGTCTATAAAAATCAGTTAAGTTAATTGATAGTATTTTTCCAGGGTCATATCTTGATTTTCTCTCTGCTTCTCCATCACTTATTGTAGAGGGATATATTTCTGACTGTAGTTGTGAATTTGTCTTATTTATCCAAATAGTCGTATATTTTTGACTCATGTATTTTGAATCTGTTTTTAGATTCATAAACATTTAAGTTTGTTATGTCTTCTGGATTAATGGGCTCCTTTATTATTATGAAATGGCTTTCTTTATCTCTGGTGTTATATGCCTATGTCCAAGAAAATCACTGGCAAGAGGAATGGGATTAACATTGTTGATTTAGTTAAACCAAAGCTTTATAAAAAAGAAAGGTGGAGGGGGGGCGCCTGGGTGGCTCAGTTGGTTCAGCGACTGCCTTCGGCTCAGATCATGATCCTGGAGTCCTGGGATCGAGTCCCACATTGGGTTCCTGGCTCAGCGGGGAGTCTGCGTCTCCCTCTGACCCTCTTCCCTCTCGTGCTTTCTATCTCTCATTCTCTCTCTCTCAAATAAATAAATAAAATCTTAAAAAAAAAAAAAAGGTGGAGGGGCACCTGGGTGGCTCAGTTGGTTGAGCATCTGCCTTAGGCTTGGGTCCGGATCTCCAGGTCCTGGGATCGAGCCCCAGCTCTGGGCTTCCCCCTCAGCAGGGAGTCTTCTTCCCTCTCTCTCTCTGTCCCTCTGCTCCTCCCCCTGCTCATGTTCTCTCTCTCTCAAATAAATAAAAATCTTAAAAAAAAAAAAGGTGGATAACCTAAAGAAAATCAGCATTTGGGGCACCTGGGTGGCTCAGTTGGCTGGGGTCTGACTCTTAGCTTAGCTCAGGTCTTGATCTCAGCTTGAGTCTTGATCTTAGGGTTGTGAGTTCAAGCCCTGCTTTGGGCTCCAGGCTGGGTGTGGAGCCTACTTAAAAGAAAAAGGGATGCCTGGGTGGCTCAGTCGGTTAAGCTTCTGACTCTTTGCTTCAGGCTCTGCTTCTGGCTCTGTAGGGCCTTGTATGGGGTTCTGCACTGGGCTCTGTGCTGGGCCTGGAGCCTAAGATTCTCTCTCTCTTGCCCTCTGCCCCTTTCCCCTGGGCTCTCTGTCTCTCCTTCGCTCTCTCCCTCTCTAAAAAAATAAATAAAAGAAAAAGAAAATCAGCATTTGTTAGAGGAAAGAAGTGAAGAAAAGGGGAGGGATGTTTATAGTTGTCTAATAATTATTTATTACATATACTACACTTGCCTACTTACAAATATTTATATGCTAATTAAATGAAAGGTGAAATTTAGATCTACTTTGAAGTTAAACAGGCTCTCAGTTATAATATTTGGTATTATCACCATTTCATGGTTAAGAAAACTCAGCTGAAAGAGTGACTCAACTCTGTTGTTATGAAATAGAATGGAAGTCTAAACTTAAGCATTTGTGTTATTTGTTTGTTATCCTTTGTTTGTTTTGACTCTGAGTCTAAGAAGATAACATTATGGGGGGAAAAACACATGCTTTTCTTAAGTTTTATTATGTTCAAAGAGGAAAAGCAGAACATAACATACGTTATTTCATCATGTCACACTGGATAGAACATGACAGAACATATATTTACAAAAATACACTCTTCTTTAGAGCCAGATGACTGCTATCAGTTTGGAAACAAACCATCTGCTTATTGTTTAAATTCCTGGATAACTTACCAACCCACATCTATAAACAGAAGTAACATTCTTTATAACCTTAAAACTACTGCTAAGGTCCATTGTCTCCATATGTAATGCATATTTCCTGTGTACTGAATGGAAACAGATTATGACATTTATGATGTCTAAAAAGATCAGGTTGATTTCATTAACATGACAGGCTAATGAGTTATACTTTCAGCATTTAAAATTGTTATAATACAGTTTAGGACACATTTGTTCACACTGTGGTAAAGCATAAACCCTCAAACTATCAATAAATAAGCTCTTACTTGACATATTCCAAACAACTACTTATTTTTTTTATTTTAATTTATTTTAATAATTTTCTTAATGTTGTATTAATCACCATATATTGCATCATTAGTTCTTGATGTAGTGTTCCATGATTCATTGTTTGTGCATAACACCCAGTGCTCCACGCAGAATGTGCCCTCTTTAATACCCATCACCAGGCTAACCCAACCCCCCACCCCCCTCCCCTCTAGAACCCTCAGTTTGTTTTTCAGAGTCCATCGTCTCTAATGGTTCATCTCCCCCTCTGACTAACTACTTATTCATTAGCTGTTGATTCTTGCATTTATTCACCATTTATTGAGTGTTTCTCAGGTGCTTGGTGTTAGAGGTTTAATGATGAGTGAGATACAACCTATAGTCTAGTAAGAATTTTAGATGAATAAGTAATTACTATAAGAAGTATACAATAATTATTTTAAGTATAGTACTATAATAACTATTACTTATGTAAAGTATTATACATTGGTGAAAGAACAGAAAGAATCAGAGATTACTCAAGTTTCTGATTGGGCAAATGGTGGTTGGAAACACAGGTACACGAACACTCATCTGTATGTGAAGATGAGATTGGTGATGTTCGTTTGCTGATTGCTCAGTTTTTTACATGTAATACTAAGTTAAGTACACCATTATTGGTAGCATATGTAGAATTTTCTATGGAATGCAGAGTTCTCATACCAATTTACTCTTCTTGGTTCCCTCAGTCTTCCTATGAGTGCAGACTCATATTAGTCTTATTTGTCCTAGATTATTCATGTCTTGAATTTACTGTTGGCTAGAGTATTATTGCTGCTTTTCTTCTGCTTTGGTCACCCTCTACCTCTGCCCTCAGTTTATATGAATTTAAGATGAAATCTGTAACTAAAGCATATAAATATCCTTTCAAAAAATAATTTCCATCAAGGTGGTATCCAGGTTTTTCCTAATGGTTGGTCAGAATTAAGTTACCAATTAGTTGAGAACCACTTTGGGGAGGGAGGCAAGTGTGCATTCTTTTTTTTTTTTTTAACCAGCTTTATATTTAATGAACTTCACCTGTTTTAAGTACAAAGTTTGATGAGTTTTGACAGATGTTTATAGTCATGTGACTAAAACCCTAATTAAGATATAGAATAGTTCTCTCTCCCTAAAAATTCCCTTTGCAGTAAGTTCCCTCCCCCTCAGGTCCCAGGCCCCAAGCAATCACTAATCTGCTCTTTGTCACTCTTAATTTTGGCTTTTCTACAATTTATATAAATGAACATATGTTTTCATTTTTCTTGGGTAGATACCAAGGGATAGAATTGCTCGGTCTTATGGTAAGTTTATGTTTAACTTTATAGGAAACTGCCCAGCTGCTTTTTAAAGTGACTGTACCATTTTGTATTTCTACCAGTAATGTGTGAGAGTTCCAGTAGCTCCATATTCCCACTATAACTTGGCATTGTCATTCTTTTTACTTTTAGCCATCTGACACATGAGTTGTGGTACCTCATTGTGGTTTTAGTTTGCATTTCCCTAAGGATTATGATGTTGAACATTTTTTATTGGCTTTTTGTCCATTCACAAGTATATGTCTGTGTGTATATGCATGCATATATTATGTATATGTTGATATATCTATTTTTCTTTTTGATGAAGTATCTTTTGAAATCTTGACCATTTAACATTTTTTGGTTTGTGTCTTATTTTTGACTTGTAAGAGTTATTTATATATTCTGAATGCAAGTGCTTTGTTAGGTATATATATATGCAGGTATTGTCTTGAGTCTGTGGTTTGCTTTCTCATTTTCTCAAAGAGCAAAAGGCTTTTAATTTTGATGAAGCATATTTTATCAATGTATCATTGTCTGATTCTGCTTAACAAACCATTCAAAATTTAGTGACTAAAAATGACAATGTATTTACTTTTCATGAATCTGCAGTTTGGGAAGGGCTTACCCAGAATAGACCCATTTCTGCTCTACTTGACATGGCTGGTGCATCTTGAAAGCTAAGGGCAGATTCACTCACATAAATGACACCTGGGCTTGGAATACTTGAAGAGTTGTATATTGGAATAGCTAGGGCATCTCTCTCTATTTCTATATAGTTTTTCTAGTGTGGTGGCTTCAAGGTAGTTGGACTTCTTACATGCTCAGGACCCCAAAGGCACATATACAAAGTGAGAACACCGTACAGAAGCCATTTTGCCTTTTATGATTTAGCTTTAAAATCAGCATCACTTCTGCCTCATTAGGTTACAGTTACAAAGATATTTTCAAAGGTCCCAGGTCCAAGGGGAGGGAACAAATGAAATATGTAGGAGAGTCGATGTCACATTTTAAGAAGTACATGTAGTGTAAGATACATATTGCTGTGACTTTCTTTGGACAGTATAATCTGTCATAATGAGTTTTTTCTTTAATGTTTTATTCTTTTTTTCCTTATGTAACTTATTTTTGCCCAAATCAAGTGTTTTCAGTTGACTTCTGGTGTTTTCTTCTAGAATCTTTATCGTTTGAGCACCAACATTTAAGTCTGTGTTCCATTTGGAATTCATTTTTGTGTATGGAGTATGGTATGGGTCAGGGCTCATATATTTCTGTTTAGAAAGTTAGTGGTTCAGTTTCCATTGGTTGAAAAGACTACTTTTCCCCCGTGTCTTCTTTGTTTTTTGGTTGCCATCTCTTTTTTGCTTCTTTATTCCTCTTTTCTTGGATTCCTTAGATTATACTTTTTACTGTTCCATTTAGATTTGTCTATTGGCTTTTTGGCTATATCTCTATGTATTAGTTTTTAGTGGTTCCATTGGTGATTATAATGTACATGCTTAATCTTTCACCATCTACTTAGATCAGTATTTCACCACTTCTGGTAAAATGAAGGTTCACAACGACATAGGCTGCTTTACTCTCTCCCTCTTATGTAATAATACTCATATATATTACATCTACATATATTGGAAACTCCATCAGACAGTATTATAATTTTTTCAACAGTCATACATATTTTAAAGATCTTAAAAGAAGAAATACAAGCTTTTACATTTACTCAGATGTTACTATTTCTATTCCTTCTCTTCATTCATAAAGTTTAGTATTTCCCTCTAGGATTATTTCTCTTCAACCTATAGAAATGTCTTTAGCATTTCCTTTAGAACAGTTCTGCTGGCAACAGATTCTCTTAGTGTCTTTTATATAAGAATGTCTTCATTTTGCTTTCATTCCTGAAGGATATTTTTGCTGGATATAGAATTCTGGGCTGACAGGGGTTTTTTGGTGCCAAAACTTTAAAGATGTTCTCTATCTCATTTTCATGTTTCTGATGGCAGACCCATTATCATCTAATAGTTGTTCTACTATATGTAATAAGTATGGGTACTTTTTAGGGGTTACTTTCAAGATTTAAAAAAATACGTGGATTTCAGCATTTTGTTTATAATGTGCCTAGGTATGGTTTTATTTGAGTTTATTTTACTTGGGGTTCATTGACTGACTTTCTTGAATCTGTAAATGTATGCCTTTTACCAAATTTGGGAAGTTTATAGACATTATGTCTTCAAATATTTTCTCAATATTAATCTGTTTTTCCTCTCTTTTCTGGATCTCTGGTAAAACAAATGCCAGATCTTTTGCTCTTCTCCCACAAGTGTCTGGGGGGCTCTGTTAATTTTTTTTTCAATCTTTTTTTGTCTCTGTTATATAGAATGGATAAGTTTTATAGATTCATCTTTAAGTTCCCTGATTCTTTCCTCTTTCATTTCCACTCTGTTGGAGAGCCTTCATTCACTGAATTTTTCATTTTACATATCATATTTTTAAGTTTCAGAATTTCTATTTTTAAAAGTAGTTTCTATTTCTCTGCTGAGAACTTCTCTTTCCATTCATAGTAAGTGTGTGTAATAACCTCACCTCACGGACATAGTTAATAGGTGCTTTTTAGGCTTTGGTAATTTCAACATCTGATTGTCTTTCCTTTGAGAATTAGTCATGATTTTTTTGTTCTTTGCAAGTTGAGTACTTTTAGATTGATCCAGGATGTTTTGAATATCATATTGGGAAACTCTGGGTCCTGTTAAAATCCTCTGGAGAGGGTTGATTTGTTGTTGGCTGCTGTTGTTGTTAGTAGTAAGCGGTCAGCCGGTTCGGTTTTGACTCAAATTCTGTCTCATCTTCGGTGGGCAGTACGTCCAAGTAGTTGTGTGTTCAGTATCTTTCCTGTGATGCTTTGGGTCTGTCCTCTCTGTGCGCCACTCATGGATCATGCTAGTACCTGGGTAGTATTTTAATTGTAGTTCTGCTCTCAAAGCCTTTGCTTTGCTGCTTGGGTCTGTTCAGGGCTTAATGCTGATTTGGGGTGAACCCTGTCTTTGTGCCAATTCAAACACAGATTCAGTTAGAGGATCCTCCTTTTCTAGCTCTTCCTTTCTGGGATTACCCCTCCTTTTCCTGGTCCTGTGTCCAGAAGGACAGGGTTTTTCTTGGCATTATAGCTGCCTGCACCACTGTCACAGCTGCACACACCGAACAGGGCATGCTTTTAGGACAGAGTAGCTAGAGAAGAGAGTGAAAAATATGGGTATTTTTCCTTTTATCTTTGCACTAAAGGAGAAGATCCCTTTCCATATGCCTTTGGCCAGAAAAGCAGCATTTCTTTTCCAGTGTTAACTACCTATACTGCGGATGCTTCATCTTATAACGGGCTTATCTTTGGGCCAGAGTCAAGAGACAACAAAGACAGAAAACCCCCTGAACAGCCAGGGATTAATTCCCTATGCATTCGGTGGCTCACTTGGGCCCCCTCTTCTTTTGTGAGAAGAAGATAGCTAATGCTCAGGTTTTCTATTCTTTTATTTTGTACTTTTATCATCATAAGAAGGAAAATACCTAGGGCTTGAAAACCTCAGTGTTTAATAAATTTTTTTTCTTCTATGGCTAGGATAAAGAGCCTGCGAGTAAATTTTGCCTGATTTCTGAGACTTTTGCTAAATTAATCTTGAAATAATGTAAGTTTCCTGCTTTCTGGTTATCCTGTCAAGAATTTTAGCATAAATAAATGACCATTTGGCATAATGTGTTAATTGTGGTTGACTGTTTTATATAGTGCATTTTTAATTGCCATCTGATGTGGTTTTTAATTGCATTTTTAATTGCAATTGATGACTGATTTTTTAAGGAAGAATTGGAATTCTGCATTTCCTGTGAGATATTAATAGTAACAAAATGATCATTTATTGAGCACGTGAAAGTTTTCCTTCCGTAATGTAACATTATTATCTTTATTTTGCTAATGATGAAGTTGAGCTCAAAGAAGTGAAGTTGCTTGTCCAAGATCATATGTTTACAAATGGCAAAGCTAGAATTTGAACTCAACAATCTGTCTCTAAAACCTGCTTTTCTTAATCTTTATGCTAATTATCATACATAGCACAAGGTGCTGGGAATACATAAATAAAAGATTGAATTCATGCCCTCCACGATCTTTCTGTTTAGTTGGCAAACCAGGACAATCAAGAGAGATTCACAGAACAGTAAGTGCCATGACTTTTTGACATAGATTTTTTTGTTCTTTAGATTCACAGGTATGATTAAAGCTCATTCATATTTGGTCTTTCATTAGTCCAATTTTTATTTTTACATTTAAAAAATCAAAATTAGTATTTCTTAAACATCTTTTCATTGCAAAAGTGCTGTTCTAACTAGATCTTGGATTCACTGTTTTGTATTTAGCTAGCCCTTTACTGAGCTTTTCACATATGTTAATACCTGCATTAACCAACACAAGAAGATGGGTTGATATTAGCTGTTACCTTTTTACAGAGGAGGTCAGAACTTAAAGAGTTTAAATGATCTGCCAGAGGTTGCCCAGATTGCAAATAGTGGAAATAAGATAACTAGAATTCCAGTTGCTTAATTAATAGGAAGTAAATGCCTGCTAAATACAACTTTTGTATTTATATCAGTATACTTCAAATTAAATTAATGTACTGAGGTCTTACTGTAATATGGTACTTTAAAGCTATTATACTGCTTTTCAAGGTAAAGTATATTTATATACTTTAAATAGATATATATTTAATAGATACATGTTTAATAGATACATTTCTTCTTAATTTTACTTTGTGTTGGTTATTGATTGAAAAATTATTAGACTATAAAGCATGAGTCTCTTGAATTTTGGTTATCTTCACTTTGGGTGCTACTCAGTATAGTACTGCTTGTGTTATAGTATAGCATTTACATTGTTCCAAAATTCTGTTTTAAATCTGTTTTATCTTTTGTGTGGCAAAAATTACTTTTTTTGTTTCCTTTTTGTTATTACCAAAAGTGTGTGTGTGTGTGTGTGTGTGTGTGTGTGTGTAATAGAATGTTAGAAAGTAAGGAAAAAGGAAAACACCCAGAGACTACTGCTGTTATCAACTCATTATAAATCCTGGATCTTTTTCAATTTGCACACATACACAGACAAACACAAGGATCCAACCCAGAACTTTGCATGTATTACATCTAGATTTCATGTTTCCTAAGTCTCTTTTATCTAACACTCTTAAAAAAGCAGTCTCTCTTGGTAACCTATTTTTAAATAAGGACCTATAGATGTTTTTTACCCTGCCACTGTCGGAAAATGTTTAATGAATGTTTTTGTAGTAGTCATTTTAGTTGTTATCAAAACTCAAGGAGAAGGAAATTTCAGTGAAGAATTTGCTGGTGGTCAATTTACAAATGCTAAGAGTTAGCCCTGTATCTCATTGTTTTTGACACTTGTTAGACATTGTTTAGACATTGTTTGGGTACAAGTACGTTAAAAGCAATCTCTCTAGTAGAGGTCAAAAGAATGTTGTACACTCCAGTGCTTCCCTATAGAATCAAAGGAAGCTGAGCTGAATTGACAGAGTGCTGTTAGAATGAGACATCCTTGAAAACGTTGGTGGGAAGAGCTGATGAAATAAATCAATTTAGTTGGAAACAAAAGATTGAATTTGGTATTCTTCTACTGGAGAAAGTGCAGAAGAATTAGATCTTCACACTACCTCGGGTTTTTGAGACACAAAAAAGCAAATAATTTGATCTGGTTTAGAGAAGTTGTTGCATACTTTATCCCAAGTGCTTGCTGCCTCTGCCTGTCACCTTTTGCTTCTCAAATATATACAGTAACTAACCTGACCTAGATGAGTACTGTTAATCACATCACTAGATTAAATAAGGTTTAAAACGAAATAGGAAAATAGGAAGATGAAAGATGTAATTTAATGTACATATCATTAAGAATAGAAAAAATGCAAGTACATCATTGGTGAGAAATTTTTTTCCTTCAGTAACAATTTCTGTGAATAGATCTTTCAACATCCAGTTTTATATGCTTTAGTAAAGTTCATTTGTCATAGCAAAATCATTCATTATAAATCTCTTTTTTGTATGGGTATGTGAATAACCCCTTTCCTTTTCCATCAATGGCCCATTCTAACTCTCTCAGTGAATTATGAATTGGAATTATATTCATATCGTAAATTTAGCAGCGTTTGCTCTAAAAGATTTTTTATTTTTTAACTTAGTGTGTAGATATCCACCCATCCCCTCCCGCTTTTCTGGGGGGTGTGTGTGTATGTATAGGGGTGTTCTCAAGATTGCTCTTCTCATTTAGAAAATGTTAGAAAAATTTTGCTTTTATGGATACATGCTATATTTTACCAATGAAGTTGAAATGAAAGTTGTTACTTTTTAATTCCTATCCTGTCTAGGGTTGCTTACTTTTCCTTGATAATTTCTAAACTGCAGTCTTCTTAGCTTTCTAATTCTGTAACTGTGTAGCTTTGTGACAACAAAGATGTATGACTTTCAGCTTAGGTGGGCTTTTCGTATTGCTTGGCAGTTCCATTACCTTCTGCTTTGCTTTTACTTTTACTCTCACCCCCATCTTTCAGTCAGTATCTTTGTCATTCTCAGAAGATTATCCTGTCCAGTAGGTTGGTGGGGGAGGGGGGGAAGAGGGTGAAGGGGAGGGGGAAGAGCAGAGGGAGGGAGAGGGAAAGCATTTCCCTATATTTGTACCTTCTCCCTTTTAACGTAGCTAACAGATTGCTGTGTGCTCTTGATCCTGTCTTCCACAGGAATCCCCTTCTGTCAGGATCCATTTTCCTCCCTGTGTCTAAACTTCTTCCACCTGACTGACTTCTTCCACTTAGCCTCTAAAAACTTGTTTAAATCTCTTCTATCCTAAAAGTATACTGTCCTCAATTTTCTCTCAACCCTGTTCTTTCTGGCAACAACTCATTGTCATTTCTTACCTTTATTGTCAAACGTTTTCAAAGAGTCGGCGTACACTGTTTGACTTTATATCCTTTTATTCAGTCCTTGACTTTATTCTTGTAGGCACCACTCGATTGAAATTGTAAAGTATTTGACCTCTTTGCAAAATTGGACACTCTTGATTTACTTAAAATCAGCCTTTAAAAGTTTAAAAAAAAAGTTTTGATTAAGGATGTCTATGGTAGTGTAAACAGTCAAATAGCATGCTGCGAAGCTAATGGAAAAAGAGCATTGCTCTTCTTTACCTCTTCTGATGCATGATTTCCACAACCCAGCGGCAACCACTTGCAACCTTTTACGTATTTTTTCTGTTATTTATTTCCTTATTATCTATATTAATGTGTTTACACTGCTGTTTATATTACACCGGTCACACTAAGTTCATACACATATATCAATTTTATTCCATTTTCCTCCAGGTTTCCAACCCTCCCACCCTTTGGATTTCTTTAGAGGTGCAGTCAGTTTTTAAATTTAGGATTGCCCTTTTCTGTTGTTTGTTTTTTTGAATTACTAGTTCTTTAAAGTTTATGTTTTTCAGAGCCTCCTTTGAATTCTATTTTCTATTAGTGAAGGTTGGAAACGCATTCCTCTTGGGCCAGGTTAAAAATTAGAAGCACATATTCAACAGATGAACTTGTACCCTCTCTTCCCAACTACACTCTCAAGAAACCTTTTTCTTTTGGCCTCACTGGCTATCTTGCTTGTCTTTGTCCATGCCAAGCATGATCTCACCTATTGGCCTTTGTGTTTCTTGCCCCATCTGACTGGAATACCTTTTCATGGACTGAATGTTTTTGTTGCCCCCAGATTCACATTAAAACCCCACCCCTCAGTGGGAGGTAATTCAAACTAGATGAGGAGACTTCACCAATGGGATTAGTGCCCTTACATGAGAGTAGAGAAAGAGCTTGCTTCTCTTTGCTTCCAGCCATCCAGGAACCAGGAAGTAGGTCCTCATGAGACACTGAATCATCAAGCTATTCCCTTATTATCTCTTCTAAGAGTTTATAGTTTTAGCTCTTATATTTAGGCCCTTGATTCCTTTTGAGTTAATTTTTGTATGTGGTATAAGGTAAGGGTCCACTTCATTCTTTTGCATGTGGATATTTTCTTTAAAAAATTGTCCTTTCCCCCATTGAATGTTTTGGTACCCTTATTGAATGTCATTAGGTGATGTATGCTAAGGTTTATTTTTGGGCTCTCTGTTCTATTTCATTGACCTATATGTTTGTCTGTGACAGTACCACACTGTCTGACTACCATAGCTTTGATGTAAGTTTTGAAATCAGGAAGTGTGAGTCTTAACTTTGTTCTTCTTTTTCAAGATTGTTTTGGCTGTTTGGAGTCCTTTGGGTTCTGTGTGAATTTTAGGATGGATTTTTGTATTTCTGTAGGAAAAGTCATTGGGATTTTGGTAGGATTCACATTGACCCTATAGATCATTTTTGGTGTGTTGACTTAACAGTTGTCTTCCAGTTCATGAACACAGGATGCCTTTCCATTTATTTATGTGTTCTGTTATCTCTTTTAGTAGTGTGTGTAGTTTTCAGTGAACAAGTAAATCTTTTGCTTTGTTTGTTAAGCCTTATTTAGAATTGTTAATTTCCTTTTAGGATTGTTCATTGTTAGTATATAGAAAGCAGTAATTTTGGGGGGATGTTATTTTATATATGGAATCAGTGAATTCATCTTCTGTCAGTATTTCAGTAGCAGTCAAGTGATTTGAACTGAACTTAAATGGAAACTAAAAAATCAGAATAAATAAAAATTTCTGAATTGAATCCAAGTACTAGCTTTTTACTTAATCTTCATTAATCAAACTACGGTTTAAATTTATCTAAGTGTACTAATTTGAAACTCTGTAGACATAGATGAATACCAGCAGATCAAAATAACCTTCGAAACAATTCTGTTTGAGATCTTTAATGTCATTAAGTAAGAGGTTCTGAAAATGATATTTCTGAAATAAGGAGATCATGTAGCTCTTATTGCGACTTATTGATGCTTCTCTAGAAGTTGCTGGAAATGTAATAGTAATGAATGTTTTTTACAGTTTGGAGGGGGTATACAATTGAGTACAGATTATGAATGATGTATTTTTGCTTTTTTAATTCACAGGCCACAGAAACACTATTTAGAATGGCAGTAGCAAGAGGAACCATCACAACATTAAGAAATGGAGAAGTAAGATGAGAATTTTGACATAAATATGATTTATTTCATAGTATGCTGTTTTTAGAACATAAAATGTAGTGAATTCTGTGATACTTTATATAACAAACTGAGAAATACGTGATGTTCATAATACTGAGTGAATCTGACCTATAAATCTGTTTTAGTTAGGTCATATTGGAACCAGATCTTGGGTTGAAAGAAACTGCTAACTATTTTAATATTTGGTTACCAATTGCTTTTACTCTTAAAAGAAGATGACAATTTACTTAATAATAACTTCTGCATATATATATATATATATATATATATTTAGTGAAAATAATCCTGTGCTTTTTCCTTTCTTTTTATTCTATGTTCTACAGATCTGATACTTCTTTCTTAGGATAAAATAATTTGTAATGTTGACATTTATCACAGAGAGAGAGAGAAACAAGAGAGAGAAGGTGGGAGAAATGGAATTTAGTCTGTTTGTTTTATAGTTGAGGCTCACTTAAGATTCTAAGTTTTCACTTTTCTAAATGCTCCTACCAATTCTTAAAAAAATGCTACTACTGAAATAAATTTTCATTCCAGAATTATTACCAGCCTGATTACCACTCCATCTGCCTTTTCTTAATTCACTTTCTCACTAAGACATACTTAAGTTGAGGTTGAATATGATGTCGCGTTGCCATGTTCCTTTTTCTATTCTACTAGCAAATACTTAAGGATAAAATATAGAATAGTTCCTTATTCTAGAATTAAATTCTGTGTTATTTAATGTAGTATTTATAATTCAGTAACCTAAATATTTAGTAGAAGTGACTGAATATCTGAGGAGATAACTGAAATTGTATTATTGTATGATTATAAATTTTATCAATTGCTATATCTGCTTGTTAGGGGAAAATGTACAATCATTTGGAAATCATATACTCTTAAATGTTGAATTGTATATTGGCAAGGCACTTTGGTATTAACTTGTAATATATTTTGTCTATGGAAAAGACTTAACTGATCCCTTTGTATTCTCAACAAACTGCAGTATGTGGTGCCATTTTGAGACGAAAAATATTCCCATTAATAAAGTCAGACATATTTGTCTGCCTAGAATATGTCAAAATGAATCTCAGATTTTAGTAATTACTATGTATTTTCTTTTGGGGGGGCAATGCATTTTTGAACTTTATTTTCTGTTGTAAGAAGGTTGGGGAAATGTATGCAAGAGTTTTAAAAGTAATCTTTTGAGCATATCAACACATTGGATATGTACATATTTTATATAATGGAGAGGAAGTAGTTAAAATCCCTGGCTTTTGATCCATTTCTCCCTCCCAGTTACCAGTTACTGGGGATTGCCACAGGTTACTAACCTCATTAAGAGGTATTAATGTTGGACAGAGGTTTTTTTGTTTTTTTAAAGATTTTATTTATTTGAGAGAGAGAGAGAGAGTGTACAGCTCAAGCTGGGGGGTGCACAGAGGAAGAGGGAGAAGCAGACACCCTGCTGAGCAGGGAGCCCAATGCGGTGCTCCATCCCAGGATCCTGAGATCATGACCCCAGCTGAAGGCAGACGCCCAACCAGCTAAGCCACGCAGGCGCCCCTTGGACAGAGTTATTAAGCACTCTCTGACTTTCAGTTTCTAAAGTGAAGTTAAAACTGTAAGATGCACATTTTTTTCTTTTACATTTTAAGATCTCTGAAAATGGTATGTGTCTTCTAATCAGTGATACCTCATAGTAATTGTGAGATTTTTTATAAGTCTCTCATATGTTAGAGTTGATAAAATATAATATTTTGTAGTTTAAAAAAATACAGTGACATGTAGTAAGTATTCAGTAAATGGTAGTTAGGATAGGCTACAAAATAGTTTTAATTTAATTATTTGACTTGGGAAATACAAAATTAAGACAAAACAAAGATATTGCTAAATATGTATATATACAAGTGGCATAGATTTTTGGAGCTGCTGGGCTAAGTGCTATAGAAATAGATGATATAACATGGTTCTTGCCTTTAGAGGCGCTTACTCTCCGGTTGAGGAAACAATTGCATGAATACCTGGAAAAAAAATCTGGTAGAGAGTAGAAAATGCTTAGTTCTATTGAGTCTGGAAGTAACTAGAGTCCAGATTCCACTTGGAATGTGCTAAATTTTAGTATCAAGGCAACAACAGAGAATTCATTTGAGAGTAGGAGAAAAACTAAAAGGTTAACAATTTAATGGATTATTTAAACAGAAGCTGAAATCACCATATTTGTCATAGTGGAAAATTTATGAAATACTAAGGGAGGAGTGGGGTAAGCAGTTTACTTGTCCTAGGGCACTTAAAAAATTGTTCTAACCCATTACTGTGAAAATTTCTGTTAAGCAGAGATTAAGAAGTAACTCCATGACAATGCTATCAAGTAGGAAGAATAAAGACTGGTATATCCAAAGTACGAAAAGATTAGTCTTTGAGTAAGTTATTGACTGGTTGCACGATGACACAACTTTGCTTGTCTACCCTTCCCTGTGCTCTGACTCTAAGCCTACACTTTGTCTAGTTATTGGGCATTTCTACTTGGATGTTTTAAGAAATGTTGAGACCAGAAAACATGGTTCCTCTCTCAAAAAATAAGCAGATACTTTTTTTTAAATAATTTTTTATTGTTATGTTAATCACCATACATTACATCATTAGTTTTTGATGTAGTGTTCCATGATTCATTGTTTGTGCATAACACCCAGTGCTCCACGCAGAATGTGCCCTCTTTAATACCCATCACCAGGCTAACCCATCCCCCCACCCCACTCCCCTCTAGAACCCTCAGTTTGTTTTTCAGAGTCCATCGTCTCTAATGGTTCATCTCCCTCTCCGACTTACTCTCCCCTTCATTCAAGCAGATACTTTTTGAAGGAGTTTGAAACTGACTTTATAAGTTACAGTGAATCATTGGAAGATTTAAGCAAAGGAGTGACACATTATCTTTTTTAATATCTTCATCACAACTCTGCAAGGGGGAAATTATTAGGCTCATTTTATAGGTAAAATGAGGCTCAGACGGTTTAAACATTTTGCCTATGATCAAACAGCTAGGAAATGGGAGAGCTAAGATCTGAGTGCCAATCTGACTCTAACACGCATTCATTCCACTATACAGTATAATTTCCCTCAATTTAATTCACTTACCTAAAGTTTTCTAATTATTCAGTTATCCTATAGCTTGACAACTGAAAAATAGCAGAGTAGCTAAGACCTCTAAGCTTATGTAATCAGCCATAATTTTTTTTATGCATTCTGAATATCAGTGTTCCTTCTTCTTTTGTGTAGAGAAATATGTGATTTAAAATGAATGGAGAAAAATACCCTTCACAGTTCTGTTTAGTCACTAAATGTCTAACCATGTTGATATGTTCTTTGTACAGTCTTGTATGTGGGCTGGATCTTTTTTATCTTAATTAAATTACATAGGTTAGGAAGCAGTTTTTATGGGTAGAATTTTTTTTAAAACTTACAGCATACAAAATATGTGTTAATCGACCATGTTACAAGCCCTGCAATCAGCTGTAGACTATTAGTAGTTAAGTTTTGGGGGAGTCAAAAGTTATATGCAGATTTTTGACTGTGCTGGGGGTTGGTGTCTAACCTCCACATTGTTAAAGGGTCAACTGTAGTTGTTGTTTTTTTTTTAAATTCACATTTCCCTGAGAATTTACTATATGAATGCTTACATTGATTAAGCTAATGAATCAAGAATTAATACTTTATCTCCCTTCCTAGTGGACTAGCCAGCTTTGTGTGCTGGAAAGGGCACTAGTCTGCGTGCTAGTCCATGTGGGTTCTCTTCCTGGCTTTGATAACTATGCAGTCTTGGACATTTTACTTAGCTTCTCACAATTTCAGATTCGTACTTTAGGAAATGAATTGATTAGTTATCTTTAAGGTCCTATACAGCTTTAACATTTTCTACTTTACACAGGTTTGTATACCCCCCCTTGCCAGCCCCCCACCCATTTTTTAAGTAGACTCTACACCCAGCGTGGAGCACAACTCAGGGCTTGAACTCACGACCCTGACATCAAGACCTGAGCTGAAATCAAGAGTTGGATGCTTAACCGACTTAGACACCCAGATGCCACTCCCCCTTTTTAAAAATGTGGTTCTTTTAGCCTTTACTGTACATGAGAACTGCCCATAGAGCTGTATAAAATTTAGGCACATGGGCTCCATCCCCAAAGACTTTGTCCACTGGGTCTAGCTTAGGGCTCCAGTATCTATATTTACTTAGATTTACTAATCTATTATAGAACTACTTATCTATTATACAGAGCTACTAAAATCTAATTTTAATGCCTAGCCACAGCTGTAAACTATTTTAAAGAAGTATTTTTCACTCTTACATCTGAACCCAAGGAACACACAATTTAAGACAAAACAGATGAAGACATAGCAAGGAGTTGAAGTGCATTTAAAGATTGTTGTATATAAAGCAGAACACAGCAGCATGGTTTGTGGCTCTTTTGGAAGGAAGGATAGGTGATTTGACCCAGTATCTAGTTTTGTTTTATATCACTGTATGGTATTAGGTAGTCTACATGTTTTATTAGAATGGAAACTTTTGTTTACCTTTCTGGAACATGCTTTACATAACTAATAGAGAATATTTTGTTTTAGTGTAATTCCTGCAGTAAGGGTAGGAACTCTGGTGTGGATTTCTGTTTCTTCAGGTTTAGCAACTGCCTAGCACATAATAAGGATCTTAGTATATGTCTGATGCACCAGTAATAGAGTTATTTAGAACTTATGTGGCAAATATCATTTTGATTTAATCAACTGTCAGTTTTAAGATAAGTATAACCATAAATGCAGATTTATACGTATAATAAATACCGGGGCTATGTTATTTCAAAATCGTGAAATTTGTAATACAATGATATATTTTTTTGACATCAAATTTTTTCATGAATTGAGAACTATTTGAAGAGACTATAAAATTTACATATTTGATATTCAGTCTTGTTCACAAAGTTATTGATTATTCAGATATTAAGATACATTTCCAACACTGTTGAAATTGTTAAAAATTGTATTCAAGTCAGTCTAATACTTTAAGTATTTTTTCTTCTTTGTGAATGAAAATTCTTTATATAAAGAAATCTAGAAGTAAGCTTTCATACATTTATATTTTTAAAATTGCCTTTTTTTTCTTAAATATTTTATTTATTTTTACTATTTCTCTTTTAATACCACCTAAGGAAATATGTTAAGTCTTTAATAAATGAAGTGTTAGTATTTCAAATAGTGAAGTCTGTGGCCTGGTGCCTAGTGAATGCCAGGAACTAGTGGCTTGTAAAATCTGATCAAATGAAGAAATATTTATTGAGAGCATCTTAAAGACAGATCTGACACATGGCACTAGTGTCCCTTCCCTTCCTTTTCTTCCCTAAATATTAATTGAGTGTCAGGCACTATACTAGGTGCTGGGTTGTAATAAAACTAACATGGTTTCTGCCCTGAGGAAGCTTTATAATAGTCTAGTGGCTGAGTCCATAACTTGCCACTTATGACCTTGGTCATAACCATAACTATAACCAAGGTGTCTTCTTCTGTAAATAGGGATAAATGCATCCACTTGGTGCATTACTTTGTAAGAAACCGATGAGATAATATATATAAAGCAGGTAATACAATATCTGACACAATGTAAGCCTATTAGAATTTAGCCTATCTTAAATTGTAACTCTTTTTTTTAAGAGCGAGAGAGTGGGGGTGGGGTGGGGAGGGGGCAGAGGGAGAGAGAGAGAGAGAAAATCTTAAGCAGGCTTCAGGCCCAGTGCAGAACCTGAGGCAGGGCTCAATCTCATGACCCAGAGATCATGACCTGAGCTGAAATCAAGTCAGATGCTTAACTGACTGAGCCATCCAGGTACGCTGATAACTTTTTTATTTTAATTAAATACAATTGAGCATTTTCTGTATTAGTGTGAGTATATGGAGATTATTGGACTGTGGTTATTTATGACACTCTGTGAACTGAGAATTGGTAATGAAAGACAGACTTTAAATATTTTGGTCAGCCTATATTGCCAGTGCCCTCAGTTGTCTCATGCCAGTAGTTTATTAATATACAGAATGTAAGTTTAGTTAGAGACTTGAAGTCTCCTACTCAGCCAAATTCTGCTGATCATGATTTTGTTTCCACACATAGAATAAACATAGCAGGAGGAAGTGTGATGGTAGAAAAGCCAAAATTCAGCAATAAACCTAAGAATTCTATTAGAAAAACAGGGTAAAGTCATTACATAGTGGAAACTTAGTTCTGATAATTTCAAGTCTTAGTGGTACAAAAGGTCCACTGTGAATGGTGAGACCCTGACTTTGCAGAAGTGCAGACTAAGGCTCAGCTGATCCTGTCAAGGAAAATTGGCTTATCTCTTCTGCAAGAAGACCTCTGATTTATGTATTATATTTTAACAGGAAGAAAATATTAAGGTGCTTTATACATGTCCATTGCCATTTGAAATATAGTCTTTGTTAACCTGATTACTTCCTCCCATATCCCCATACCATCTAAGGAAAAAAAAAAAAGAAAGGAATTCTGACCATTCTAGAATGTTCCTGAATAACTCTTTCAAGTTTATTGTTTTTTTCCTTCTGGGAGTGATTTCCAAATTGTATCTTTATTAACAAGCCATACAAATGATCTGTTAAAATTTAGCCTAGAAAAGTTACTGTGTTTCTTCCTTTCAAGCAGTATAGCTTTTAAAAAAAGCATATAGGGAAAATGGTTAGCATCCTTTAGAAAAGGAGAGAAGAAATAAATATGGAAAATGATCTAGAGAGAAAGGTTAGGACTCAAAGAGTATTTATAACAAGCAACATAATGCAGGGAAGTCCCAAAGCTTTCTCTAATGAGGTGGGAAGAAATGAGTTTTGAAAGCAGAACAGAAAGTTGGAGACAACTGAAGCCAGTGGTCATTACTTTAGGATGATGAAACATTCAGAGGCTTCAGAGAGGTTGTGGGATTGCTGTCTTGCTCATTTAAAAAAAGGGTTATTTCTTAATTGCCATCAATCTGTGTGGTTTAGATATTGAACTGGCAGAAGCAGAAGACTGGTTTATGTAGCATCTCGGTGTGTGTTTGCGTGTGTATGTGTGAGTGTGTATACACATATATATGTTTTTTTTTTTCAATTTTCTAATTCCATGAATCAAAACAGCATGTTATATTTTGGTAGATGCTTGGAAAATTCAGAATCCATGCCTGAATTACATCATAAAACATTGAGCTTCAAAACTTGTCTTTTATTCTTGCTGGAATATTTTATCTTTGTCACTAAATCTGCTTTAAGTGGCTCATCATGTTATATGCTGTGGCACTGTTACGTACTCCTGATGAACAGACTTTATTTGGAAAATTCTGGTGCAGACAAAGAAGGCCAGGAGCTATGCTGTGGTTTTAAAAATATCAGATCACAACGTTTAAGCTTGGTGGCCTTGTCTATACCAACTCTGCATGTGCCTTTCTCTACCGAGATGATTATCTGTTGACGTCCCCTTATTTTCTTCATAATAGGAACTCTGCTTTTAATTTAAATACAAAAATAAATGTGCCATAATTTTCTCCTTAAACAAAACAAACAATATCTGGACAATATCTGGCTAAGTATGGAACACTTAGGTTTTATTTTTCAAAAATTGGAAGGGCTCTTAAGATAACATCAGTTTGTTTTGATCCTAATAGGAAGAGCTTTAGGCCAGGAAAGCAATTATTTCCACATGGGTAAAGCCAGTCCCAGCTACCTCCCGTTCACCAATCCACTGAACTTAAACTTGCCTACCTTGGTTATAGAGCTAAATGTGGTTGAATGCATTAGAAAATGCAGGTTCTATTATAAAAATAGTCTTTAGATAGACAGAAAATATTCTTTTGTACAAAGCATACTAAAGGCATTTTGTGTAAAATGTTGGGGTGAGATCACCAACAAGTAATTTAAACTCTTTGACTTGCCAAAGAAATGTAATTTTATACACACATATATGACCAATATAATATGTACTGTTTTGTTTGTACATCTTTTTTCTTTCTTTGTTGACTCTTGGCTGTATTGTCAATAGGTGAATTTGCTTTCTAGTGACAAGTATTATTTGTCGGTTAGTAGGGCTGTGTCCGATCAGAAAAGAGAGGATGTGTATTAAATGATGTGGTTAGTCTTTCTGGTGATCAGCCCTGACCCTAAATCTATCACTGTGAATCACCTCATTAGCATAACAGACACTCCTATCTTCAGGAAATTCCAAGGATTTTTGAAGTTGTGTACCAGAAACTGGGAACAGAGACCAGATTTGTTCTTTATAGGATAGTCTCTAGATTTGCTTTTTCTGAAAATTTCATATACATGACTCTTTCACTTAGCATGTTTTGAGGGTTTATCCATATCAGATTTTTCTTTTTCATAATTGAATAGTATTCCATTGCATAGATAATATTTTGTTTATCTGTTAACCACTTAATGAAGATTTGGATTATTTCCAGGTTTTGGCTATTACAAATAATACTTCTGTGAGTATCTGTATAGAAGTCTTTGTGTTGACATATGTTTCTATGTCTCTTGGGTTGATAACTAAGATTGGAATTGCTAGGTCATCTGGATAACTCTAAGAAAAAGTGCCTGTGCCATGTTACATTCCCAGTGGCAGTGGACAAGGAATCCAGTTTGTCAACATCATTGCCGAAATTTGGTATTATCAGTCTTTTTAATTATAGCCATTCTAGAAGTATGTGGTGGTATCTCATTATGGTTGTAATTTGCATTTCCCTGATGACTAATGATGTTGGGCATCTTTTTGTGTACTTATTAGTCATTTGTATATCTTTGAAGAAATGTCTACTGGAATATTTTGCCCATTTTTTCATTGGATTTGTTTCTTATTATTGATTTGCAGGAGGTGATTTTAAAAAAATTCTGGGTACAAATCTCTTATTAAATATATGATTTGGAAAAATTTTTTTTCCCAGTCTGTGGTCTTTCTATTTTTGTAAACAGTACTTTTTGAAAGTAAAAGCTTAAAAATTTTTATTTATTTATTTACTTACTCACTTATTAATATTTTATTTATTTATTTGTCAGAGAGAGAGAGCACAAGAGGGGGAGCGACAGGCAGAGGAAGTAGGCTCCCCGTTGACAAAATTCTTGCATTTTTCAAAACCCATGGAACTGTACACCATAAAGAATAAGTTTTATTGTATGTAAATGAAAAGATAAAAAAGTGAAAATGAGAAAAAATGTGTATTGAAATAATACCATTAAGAATACTCTGGTTCTTATCATTTCTCCGGGACTGTTGAAGATTAAGGAGCATAATTAAAGAGGCTGGTTCTACAGATTATTTCTTTTGTTTTCTTTCAGGATTTTTTTTTTTTTAACCTGTATGTTCTCTAGTTTCAAAACGATATGCCTAGGTGTAGTTTTTCTTTTGGAATTTATCCTACTTAGTGTTTTTTGAGCTTGCTAAGTCTATTGTTTTGTGTCTTAGATTAACTTAGGAAATTTTCAGTCATTGTTTCAAATATTTCTTCTGTTACGTTTTTTTCTTCCCCTTCTGGTATTCCTATAACATATACATTACACCTTTTATAGTTGTCCACAATCCTCAGATATTCTGTTACTTTCAGTCATTGTTTTCTTTACTTTTCAGTTTTAGAGGGTTTTTTTTTCTTTTTAAGATTTTATTTTTAAAATATACCCAACATGGGGCTCAAACTCAAAACTCAAAACTCTGAGATCAAGAGTCGCATGCTGTACGGAGTAAACCAGCCAGGCACCCCAGTTTTAGAGGTTTCTACTCTTGTATCCTCAGGTTCAGAGATTCTTAGCCATGTCCAGTCTACTAATAAGCCAATCAAAGGCATTCTTCATTTCTGTTACAGTGTTTCTTATCTCTAGCATTTCTTTTTTTTTTCCCTTAGGATTTCTAGCTTTCTGCTTACATTGCCCATCTGTTTTTTGCATACTGTCCACTTTGTCCATTAGAGCCCTTAGCATGTTAATCACAACTGTTTTAAATTTCTTGTCTGTTAATTCTGACATCTGTGCCATGTCTGGTTCTGATGTTTGCTTTGTTGCTTCAAATTTGTTTTTTTGCTTTCTAGTATGTTTTATAATGTTTCTTGATAGCCGGAAATGATGTCTGAGGTAAAAGGAACTGCTCAAATAGGATTTCAGTAATGTGGTGATGAAGTGTGGGAGGAGGTGAAATATTCTGTCGTCCTATGATTTGTTCTTCTAGTGAGCCTGTGCCGCTGGACTGTGAGTTTTACAGGTGTTTTTCTTTTTTTTTCGGTTCCCTTAGGTGGGACAGGAGGGCTAATGTGGGCTGGAGTTGAGTGTTTCTCTTCCCCTATATTATCAGTTAGGCTCTCATAATAACCCAGCAAGATAGGCTCTGGGTAACTAGTTTCTCCTGAGGGTAGGCCTTGTTAAGAACAGAGTTCTCTGGCTTCTTTCAAAATGGTTCTTTTTCCCTTCCCTCTGCTTAGAAGCACTAGGGGATTTTTGTCTGATATTTACTATGAGAACCCAGTCAGTCTTGTGGAGGTAAAACTCACAAAAGTGTGAGCCTTCCTCCTGCCATGAGTGGGTTCCCCTGGAGTTTTTAACTCTCAGACTTCTTTACACAGAGCCTCCAGCAATTTAGTCAATTACAGGTTTTCCTACCCCAATGCTGGTTCCTGTGGTTTCCACTCCTGAGTCTCTGCTGATGTGAGCCATGCCTCCCTGTATTCGCCAGTCCGTTTCTCCAGTTTTGGTTTGCCCTGTGTCCTCACCTCTTATGGATCCAAGAAGAGTTGTTGGTTTTTCAGTTTGTTCAACAGCTTTTTACTTGTTAGCATGGAGTGGTGACTTGCAAGTTCTTTACGTGTGGAACCGCAAACTGAAAGTCCCTCAGATTCTTTAAGGAGGATTGAGTCCTTGTACTCATTATTTCTATATGATGTTGAAATATTCAGGTTCTTTGGAACAAAGGGTCCAATTTTTTTTTCTTTAATAAGACAGGATTGGTAATATGGAGTATATCTGAAATGGGAGAGAAATAACCCTTAGTATTTCTAATAAAGCCCAAGAAAGAAGTTGAAAATATTTGGCAAAAATAAAAACCAGAACAGAATTTTGAATATGTAATGATATTTAAGGGTATTAAAATGAAGTTTTATTTATTGTTTTTCCATGCAAACTTTCCAAGTTTACATGCCAAAAGGAAATGTATGTTTTATATTTTCTGTTTTTTTTTTTTAATTTTATTTATTTATTTGACAGAGAGTGAGAGAGCAGAAGCAGGGAAAGCAGCAGGCAGAGGGAGAGGGAGAAGCAGGCTCCCCGCTGAACAGAGAGTCCAATGCAGGGCTCGATCCCAGGACCCGGGGATCATGAACTGAGCTGAAGGCAGCTGCTTAACTGACTGAGCCACCCAAGCACCCCTGTATTTCCTGTTAATAGTAGTGTACATTTTGTGTCCTATAAGCTATTTCTTTTTTTAAATTTTTTATTGTTATGTTAATCACCATACATTACATCATTAGTTTTTGATGTAGTGTTCCATGATTCATTATTTGCGTATAACACCCAGAGGTCCGTGCAGCATGTGCCCTCTTTAATACCCATCACCAGGCTAACCCATCCCCCAAGCTTTTTACTTGTTAGGCTTGTAGCATTGACATCTTCACAATGTTTCTTCTTCCAGTCCATGAGAATGTAACGTTTTTCCATTTCTTTGTGTCTCCCTCAATTTCTTTCATGGGTATTTTATAGTTTTCTGAGTACAGATCCTTTACCTCTTTAGTTAAATTTATTCCTAGGTATCTCATGGTTTTGGGTGCAATTGTAAATGGGATCGACCCTTAATTTCTTTCTCTTCTATCTTGTTGTTGGTGTATAGGAATGCCACTGATTTCTGTGCATTGATTTTATATCCTGCCAATTTACTGAATTCCTGTATGAGTTCTAGCAGTTTTGGGGTGGAGTCTTTTGAGTTTTCCACATAAAGTATCATATCATCTGCAAAGACTGAGAGTTTGACTTCCTCTTTGCCGATTTGGATGTCTTTGATTTTTCCTGTCTGATTGCTGTGGCTAGGACTTCTAGTACTATGTTGAGTAGCAGTGGTGATAGTGGATATCCCTGCCTCGTTCCTGACCTTAGGGGGAAAGCTCTCAGTTTTTCCCCATTGAGAATGATACTCGCTGTAGGTTTTTCAGAAATGGCTTTTATGATATTGAGGTATGTACCCTCTATCCCTATCTGCTGAAGAGTTTTGATCAAGAATGGATGCTGTACTTTGTCAAATGCATCTTCTGCATCTATTGAAAGGATCATATGATTCTTGTTCTTTCTTTTGTTAATATATTGTATCACATTTATTGATTTGCGGATGTTGAGCCAGCCTTGCAGCCCAGGGATAAATCCCACTTGGTCATGGTGAATAATCCTTTTAATGTACTGTTGGATCCTATTGGCTAGTATTTTGGTGAGAATTTTTGCATCCATGTTCATCAAGGATATTGGTCTGTCATTCTCCTTTTTGATGGGGTCTTTGTCTGGTTTGGGGATCAAGGTAATGGTGGCCTCATAAAATGAGTTTGGAAGTTTTCCTTCCATTTCTATTTTTTGGAATAGTTTCAGGAGAATAGGTATTAATTCTTCTATAAATGTCTGATAGAATTCCCCTGGGAAGCCATCTGGCCCTGGGCTTTTGTTTGTTGGGAGATTTTTGATGACTGCTTCAATTTCCTTTGTGGTTATAGGTCTGTTCAGGTTTTCTGTTTCTTCCTGGTTCTGTTTGGGTAGTTGATACATCTCTAGGAATGCATCCATTTCTTCCAGGTTATCTAATTTGCTGGCATAGGGTTGCTCATAATATGTTCTTATAGTTGTTTGTATTTCTTTGGTGTTGGTTGTGATCTCTCCTCTTTCATTCATGATTTTGTTGATTTGGGTCATTTCTCTTTTCTTTTGGATAAGTCTGGCCAGGGTTTTATCAATCTTGTTAATTCTTTCAAAGAAACAGCTCCTAGTTTCATTAATCTCTTCTACTGTTCTTTTGGTTTCTCTTTCATTGATTTCTGCTCTGATCTTTATTATTTCTCTTCTGCTGGGTTTAGGCTTTATTTGCTGTTTTTTCTCTAGCTCCTTTAGGTATAGCTTAGGTTGTGTATTTGAGAACTTTTTATTTCTTGAGAAAGGCTTGTATTACTATATACTTTCCTCTTAGGACTGCCTTTTCTGCATCCCAAAGATTTTGAACAGTTGTGTTTTCATTTTCATTGGTTTCCATGATTTTTTTAATTCTTCTTTAATTTCCTGGTTGACCCATTCATTCTTTAGTAGGATGCTCTTTAGCCTCCATGTATTCGAGTTCTTTTGGACTTTCCTCTTGTGATTGAGTTCTAGTTTCAAAGCATTGTGGTCTGAAAATATGCAGGGATTAATCCCAGTCCTTTGGTTGAGACCTGATTTTTGACTCTAGGATGTGATCTATTCTGCAGAATGTTCCATGGGTACTAGAGAAGAATGTGTATTCCGTTGCTTTGGGATGGAATGTTCTAAATATGTCTGTGGAGTCCATTTGGTCCAGTGTGTCATTTAAAGTCTTTGTTTCCTTGTTGATCTTTTGCTTAGATGATCTGTCCATTTCAGTCAGGGGGGTGTTAAAGTCCCCTACTATTATTGTTGTCAATGTGTTTCTTTGCTTTTGTTATTAATTGCCTTATATAATTGACTGCTCCCATGTTAGGGGCATAGATATTTACAATTGTTAGATCTTTTTCTTAGATAGACCCTTTAAGTAGGATATAGTGTCCTTCCTCATCTCTTATTACAGTCTTTGTTTTAAAATCTAATTTGTCTGAAAGAAGGATTGCCACCCCCACTTTCTTTTGGTGTCCATTAGCATGGTAAATGGTTTTCAACCCCCTCAGTTTCAATCTGGGGGTGTCATTGGGTCTAAAATGAGTCTCTTGCAGACAGCATATCGATGGGTCTTGTTTTATAATCCAGTGTGATAGCCTGTGTCTTTTGATTGGGGCATTGAGCCCATTTACATTCAGGGTAACTATTGAAAGATATGAATTTAGTGCCATTGTATTGCCTGTAAGGTGACTGTTAGTGTATATTGTCTGTGTTCCTTTCTGACCTATGCTGCTTTTAGGCTCTCTCTTTGCTTAGAGGACTTCTTTCAATATTTCTTGGAGGGATGGTTTCCTGTTTGCAAATTCCTTTAGTTTTTGTTTGTCCTGGAAGGTTTTTATCTCTCCTTCAATTTTCAGTGAGAGCCTAGCTCGATATAGTATCCGTGGCTGCATATTTTTCTCGTTGAGTGCTCTGAAGATATCTTGCCAGTCCTTTCTGGCCTGCCAGGTCTCTGTGGATAGGTCTGTTGCCAATCTAATGTTTCTACCATTGTAGGTTACATATCTCTTCTCCTGAGCTGCTTTCAAGATTTTCTCTTTGTCTCTGAGACTCATAAGTTTTACTATTAGATGTCGGGGTGCTGACCTATTTTTATTGATTTTGAGAGGGGTTCACTGTGCCTCCTGGATTTTGATTCTGTTTCCTTCCCCACATTAGGGAAGTTCTCTGCTATAATTTGCTCCAATATACCTCCTACCCCTCTCTCTCTTTCTTTTTCTTCTGGGATCCCAATTATTCTAATGTTGTTTCGTCTTATCATATCGCTTATCTCTCGAATTCTGCCCTCGTGATCCTGTAGTTGTTTCTCTTTTTCTCAGCTTCTTTATTTTCCATCATTTGGTCTTCTATATCGCTGATTGTCTCTTCTGCCTTATTTTTCCTAGCAGTTAGTGCCCCCATTTTTTATTGCACCTTATCAATAGCCTTTTTGATTTCAACTTGGTTAGATTTTAGTTCTTTTATTTCTTCAGAAAGGGTTTCTCAAATAACTTCCACGCTTTTTTTCAAGCCCAGGTAGTATCTTGAAAAATCATGATTCTGAACTCTAGGCTCAACGTCGCACTAATGTCTGTATTGAGTAGGTCCCTGGCAGAGGGTACTACCTCTTGTTCTTTTTGTTGAGGTGATTTTTTTCGTCTTGTCATTTTTTTCAGAGGAGAATAAATGAATGAGAGAACAAAATGCTAACAGGTTAACAACGTCCCCAGCAAATATATTGTTTACAAATCAGAAAAGACCTGAAACCAGGGGAAAAGAAGGGGAAAGAACGAAAAAAGAAAAAGAAAAAAAAAGATAAAAACAAAAAGAGAACAATACAAAAAAAGCAGAATATGATCAAATATGATCAGGCTAGTGCATAGATCAGTGCCACACAGTAGATTTTGGGCATATTTTGGTCTGTTAGAAAAAAGTGCTTCCTAAAATTTTAAAGGAAGAAAGACATATATGTACAAAATAAGAGTTGATACCATGAAGGGATGGAAGATGACTGTAAAGATGAAAATTTTAAAAGATTTTATAAAAGGAATTGATAAGATAAATTGTTTGAGAAAAGAAAGAAGATTTAAAAAAAAATAGAAAAAAGGGAGAGAATGTGATCAGGCAGGAGACTAGAACAAAGCCATACACTAGTGATTTAGGGTATATTTTTATCTGTTAGAAGAAACTGTATCTCAAAATTTTAAAGAGAGAACAAGTTATGTATATATGGCAAAAATAAGGGTAACTACTATGAAGGGATAAAATATGACTCTAAAAATGAAAAATAAAAAATGTTTTTTTAAAAAAGGGATTGATAAGATGTTGGTTGAAAAAGGGAAAAAGAAAAATTAAAAAAAAAACAGTTAAAAAAATTAACTTTGATGAACTAATGAATCATGGTAAAAAAAAAAAGCCATGAATTCTATGTGCACTATTCCCCTAGTGCTGGAGTTCTCCCATTTTCCCTGATCGGTAAACTTCGTCTTGGCTTGCTGGCTGTTCGTGCTGATCTTCTGGGGGAGGGGCCTGTTGCCGTGGTTTCCAAATGTCTTTGCCGGAGGCTGAATTTCCCTGCCCTTGTCGGTCTGGGCTAAGCAAGCTGCTCCGGTTTGCTCTCAGGAGCTTTTGTTCCCTGCAAGCTCTCTGTACAGCTTTGGAGGACCAGGACGAAAATGGTGGCCTCCCAATCTCCACCCGGAGGAGCTGAGAACTCGGGGCCCCGCTCCTCAGTGCGCCCCCAGAGAAAAGCAGTCACTCCCTTGTCCCTGGTCTCTGGCCGCACTCCGTGCTCACCCGGCCTGTGACCGAGCGTTTGTATCTCTGGCACCCGATCCCGTGTGGAGTCTCCAAACCCAGCAGATCCCTGCGGTGCGTTCCCACGCCGCTCCTCCCGGGGGAGAGAGGGGAGTCTCCTAGGCTCTGCCGCTTGTTGGGTCCCTGCTGGAGGAGCAGTGGCCCGACTGGGCCGTTGATCACAGTTTATGGCAACCCCGATCTGAGAGCCCGTGCCTCGGCTCTGTCTCTGCAGCCGGCTTTCCCGCTCCGATACCTGGGAGCTCTGCCGCACTCAGGCATCCCCGGTCTTTCTGTGACCCCAAGGGTCCTGCGACCACACTGTCCCGGGAGGATTCCACTCCCCGCTTAGCCTCTGGAGTGACGTCCCTCAGTGGAGCCGACTTCTAGAAGGTCCGATTTTGTGCTCCAGGGCTCTATCACTTGCCAGAAGCGGCCGACGGAGGCCCCCTCCCCCGCCGTCTATCCTCCCGAATATCGCCTCGGATTCACTTCTCCGCACGTCCTACCTTCCAGTAAGTGGTCGCTTCTCTTCAGAGAGTTGTTGCTACTCTCCTCTTCGATCTCCTGTTGAGTTTGTAGGTGTTCAGAATGGTCTGATCCCTAGTCAGCTGAATTCCTGAGACCAGACGTAATCTAGGTCTCCTACTCCTCTGCCATCTTGCTCCAGCCACCTAAGGTGCTATCATTTTATTGCAACAGGTATGTGTCAATTACTACAGACTATGGAACAGTCTTCCACCCAGTCATAAGTCTAAGCAATGAACGAGAAACTGTAACTTAAACAAACATACATAGAAGAGGACTTTCAGTTTTAGTCTGCTCCTCTTAATTTACCTTCAGTTTGTCTTCCATTAACTCACTGACTGTAAATTGGAATTCAGTGCTAAGTGTTATACAGAATACAAAGGGAAAGCAGATACAAAAACCATCCTTGAAGAGCTTAAATCTAGCAAGAAACATAAGGCAAGTAACTAAGTAACAAATGTTAATGCAGGAAATACTAAAGGTTTTTATAGAGTACACACACAGTGCTGTGATATTTCTGAGAAAGAAAAAATGACTTCCAGCTGGGGAAATCAAAGCATGCTTCACAAAAGGAGGTAACAATTGTGATGGGTCTCACTTGAAGAATGAGTGCGATTGGAATATGAGAAATGGAAGAAATGGGATTAGGCACATAGTTTGTTTTCAACAAATATTTACTTGCTTTTGAATCTTTCATTCTGTTTTGGCATGGCACAGGTTGGATATCACCATCTGCCTTTTAGTGGTCTGAGAGGTAAGGAAACATCTTGATTCCATTTTCATTGGCAGTGGTGACAGTCATAGGCTACAATGTCCAGGTTTTACCCTCCCCAGACTATTGCACAGCCTCAGCAATACAAGAAAAGGAAAACACCTTCATATGGTCTTACCATAATTCTTTGGGAGCAACTGGTCTCACCACGTTGAGTACATCTGATTTGTTTAAAATGTTAATTTATATCTGTACCTTAGTAATAAGCCAGGTTTATGAAAACTATAGAAAAGACTATATACCCAGTATATAACTTGACTTTCTTTTCAACACGGTTTTCTTCTACTTAACATTTACGTGAAAATGCAACGCAATGGTTAAAAAAAAAAAAAAAAAAACAACTAACTGCCAAAACGGCTTTGACAAAACCCACACAAACCAAAAGTAAAAACAGCTTTTAAGACACCAGACTCTATATTTTTAAAACACAAGATAACACTTTAGGATACCTGTCAAAGCAATAACATCTGGAGTTAAAAAGTCACTAGCTGAGAACTGAGTCTGTAGACCTCCACCTGATCCACTTGGGCAGTGAACAAAAACTGTAACTTAAACACACACACACACACACACACACACACACACACACACAAGAAAGCACTTTGGTTTATTTTCCTCCTCCTAATTTGAATACAGAATAAAAAAAAATAGAGGGGGGTGGAGCAAGATGGCGGAGGAGTAGGAGACCTGGATTTCCTCTGGTCTCAGGAATTCAGCTGAATAGGGATCAAACCATTCTGAACACCTACGAACTCAACAAGAGATCGAAGAAAAGAATAGCAACAACTCTCTGAACAGAAAAGCGACCACTTTCTGGAAGGTAGGACGTGCAGAGAAGTGCATCTGAGGCGATATTCAGGAGGATAGACGGTGGGGGAGGGGGCCTCCGTCGGCCGCTTCTGGCAAGTGATAGAGCCGCATAGCACAAAATCAAAACTTTTAGAAGTCGGCTCCGCTGAAGGACGTCACTCCAGAGGCTAAGCGGGGGGTGGAACCCTCGCAGGACAGTGTGGTCTCAGGACCCTCAGGGTCACAGAAAGACCGGGGGTGCCTGAGTGCGGCAGAGCTCCCAGGTAGTGGAGCTGGGAAGCCGGCTGCAGAGACAGAGCCGAGGCACAGGCTCTCAGCTCAGGATTGCCATGAACTTTGAGCCCAGAAATGGACCCTTAACTCTATGGTCAACTTATCTTTGACAAAGCAGGAAAGAATGTCCAATGGAAAAAAGTCTCTTCAACAGATGGTGTTGGGAAAATTGGACAGCCACATGCAGAAGAATGAAACTGGACCATTTCCATATACCACACACAAAAATAGACTCCAAATGGTTGAAAGACCTAAACGTGAGACAGGAGTCCATCAAAATCCTTAAGGAGAACACAGGTAGCAACCTCTTTGACCTCAGCCGCAGCAACTTCTTCCTAGAAACATTGCCAAAGGCAAGGGAAGCCAGGGCAAAAATGAACTTTTGGGATTTCATCAAGATAAAAAGTTTTTCCAGAGCAAAAGAAACAGTCCACAAAACCAAAAGACAACCGACAGAATGGGAGAAAATATTTGCAAACGACATATCAGATAAAGGGCTAGTATCCAAAATCTATAAAGAACTTATCAAACTCAACACCCAAAGAACAAATGATCCAATCAAGAAATGGGCAGAAGACATGAACAGACATTTTTCCAAAGAAGACATCCAAATGGCCAACAGACACATGACAAAGTGCTCAACATCGCTCGGCATCAGGGAAATCCAAATCAAAACCTCGATGAGATACCACCTCACACCAGTCAGAATGGGTAAAATTAACAAGTCAGGAAATGACAGATGTTGGCAGGGATGTGGAGAAAGGGGAACTCTCCTATACTGTTGGTGGGAATGCAAGCTGATGGAACCCCTCTGGAAAACAGTATGGAGGTTCCTCAAACAGTTGAAAATAGAGCTATCATATGATCCAGCAATTGCACTACTGGGTATTTACCACAAAGATACAAATGTAGGGATCTGAAGGCTACGTGCACCCCAATGTTTATAGCAGCAATGTCCAGTATTGCCAAACTGTGGAAAGAGCCAAAATGTCCATCGACAGATGAATGGGTAAAGAAGAAGTGGTATATATGCACAGTGGAATATTATGCAGCCATCAAAAGGAATGAGATCTTGCCATTTGCAACGACGTGGATGGAACTGGAGGGTGTTATGCTGAGTGAAATAAGTCAATCAGAGAAAGACATGTATCATATGACCTCACTGATATGAGGAATTCTTAATCTCAGGATACAAACTGAGTGTTTCTGGAGTGGTGGGGGGTGGGAGGGATGGTGTGGCTGGGTGATAGACATTGGGGAGGGTATGTGCTATGGTGAGCACTATGAATTGTACAAGACTGTTGAATCACAGATCTGTACTTTTGAAACAAATAATGCAACATATGTTAAGAAAAAAGAAAAAGAAGAAGATAGCAGGAGGGGAAGAATGAAGGGGAGTAAGTCAGAGGGGGAGACGAACCATGAGAGACAGTGGACTCTGAAAAACAAACTGAGGGTTCTAGAGGGGAGGAGGGTAGGGGGATGGGTTAGCCTGGTGATGGTTACTAAAGAGGGCACATTCTGCATGGAGCAGTGGGTGTTATGCACAAATAATGAATCATGGAACACTACATCAAAAACTAATGATGTAATAGATGGTGATTAACATAACAATAAAAAATTAAAAAAAATTAAAATGATAGCACCTTAATCAGAGTACTGTGAATTGTAGGTGATGAGAAATTGTTGTGTGCAGAAATTTAAATCTATTTAAATCTCTCACATGTAGGGCTCTGTCAGATAGAATTTCTGTTTGCTTTTCTATTTTTGGGTATTTGCTTAATAAAATGGTGGATTTTTTTTTAACATTTTATTCATTTATTTGACAGATAGACACAGTGAGAGTGGGTATACAAGCAGGGGGAGTGGGAGAGGGAGAAGCAGGCTTCCCATGGAGCAGGTAGCCTGACGCAGGACTTGATCTCAGGACCCTGGGATCATGACCTGAGCCGACAGCATCCGTTCAACTACTTAGCCACCCAGGCACCCCAAAACGGTGGGTTTTAACGTTAATGTGATGGGAATTTGTGAAGGTACTTTGCATCACTTTCTGCTTACTCATTATTTACTTAATGAAGATCAGTTTGGTTTTAGGAAATACTTCTTTTGAACTGTGTTCTAGACATAGGGAAATCTATTGATAAATAAGACATGGCCTGTGCTTTTTGCATCTCATTTCATTGGGGTTTCCTTTAATTTATCTTGAATATTTAGTGTTAAGTATTTGAAATGTGATTTTTTTTGTTTGTTAATTTTCTTTTATATAGAATGTAAGTAAAATTAATACTTGATTTTTACTGTGGTATTTGATGGAAATTTCCTCCATCACATGCACATGACCTACCAGGGTTTAATTACCTTTAATTCTAATAGTTCTATAGAGCTGAGGTTGAGAAAGGGCAAGGAAAGAAAGCAATTGCTGGAAGCTAAAAGCTCTATTGTATTTGAATTGTAGCTGTCTAAAATGACTGATGTTTCCTTTCAGTTGGCATGGTTCACTAATCATTAAAATTTTGTTTCCTCCATAGTATATAGTAAAGTTAAAGGTAAATAAGATTTAGCTCTTATTGTTTTTCATTCCAGAGCACTTTTTTAAAAAAAGGACATTACAATGAAATCATCTGATAAAAGTAAACTTTTTCTGATGGATTTGTTTGTATAGTTGAAATGTATGCCCTGATAGTGAAACATGCAAGTCACATATTTTTTGAATGCTATTTCTGTTTTAACAGTATTGTTTAAAAATCCCAACAGAGTTCAATTAATCCTAATCTTTTTTTTGTTCTAAGAGCATGTTTAGTGAACCTTCTCTAAGTCGAAAATTTTGCAATATATCTTTCAAATATTTTAGAATTCAAAATTTTTATTTTTTTTATTCAAAAAAGACTTTGTGTCACAGTTATTATGTTATTTTTGAATATTATTTAGGAGAAATTGAAACTTTCCCCCCAATATTTATTTGTGAATTATCTGTAATCCAAAAAACTGATGGGAAAAATTAAAGAATAGTTACATGAATATCATGTATACATTGTATAAGGGCAGTTTAATTTCAGATTAACTTTCTATTTGGTATTACCTCCATAATTGTGTTATTTATTATTTTTTAGCTTAACAGAGTTTTCAATTTTCAGTGGTAGGGTATGTGTTTAAATGTTGCTTTTGAAAAATGCATAGTGAGGAATTAATGTATAGTTTTGCCTGACAGAATGACTTCTATATAAGAACTTTATAGTACCTGATTACTTTCAGTTTTTAAAAATCAGCAATTCAGAATGGGTTTTAGAAAATTACTAAAAATTAATCCATAGAAATGAAGAAATTTCTAATGCTAAGTAAATTTCAAAAACTATAGACATGACAAATTGTGTTAAGTATGTTTCATAGTGTTAGTTAGATGCTCCCCTCTTTTTCTTTCTTAAATATTCTTGTGTTATATAAGGGACATTACATATAATGAAGTTATCATATTTATTTTGTATATTACTTTCTATATTGATTTCCAGTGGTTGGGATGTGGTATATGTATAATGGGGACCTAAGGGTGATATCTGGAGCCAGTGATCCCAAACAGACCAGGTTCAGCCACTTGCCTCTGATAAAGTCCAAAGACAGAGAGATGAGTGGTGGTGAAATAAAGGAATTTATTTCAGTGACTCTGACACCAGGAAGACAGTGGACTAATATCTCAGAGACTGTCCCCAAAGTGCTGAACAGACTTCTAGGTTTATAGAAGGAGAATGTGGGACAAAGGTCGCTGGGTACAGCAGTTGGGCAGGAAAGGTCAGGTAGATCATTGTCTTGGGGTCATTCATGTGTCCTGCTGGTTCAGGGCAGTCGTTAGTCCTTGAGGGGAAGTTTCGTTTCCCATCAGGGCATGCTTTGCCTGTAGGGCCTTTTGCCTGAGTGAAGAGATGAGCTGGAAAGAATTTAATCAATTGGAAAGAATAGACAGGTCAAAATGGAGGTAGTTGAACTGCTCTTTCAAATACTCACTGAAAGGTTGATGTTGTTAAACACTTGTGAGTAAACATTGATTTATAAGATTTTAAAATACCCGACAGAAGTATTAATACACATTGGTTTACTTCTTTTTATGAAAACCCAGTGGCCAGATAACCTCTTGGATAAATAAAAAATTTAGGATACCATGTTACATTATAAAAGGGTTTTCTTTTCTTTCTTTCTTTCTTTCTTTCTTTCTTTCTTTCTTTCTTTCTTTCTTTCTTTCTTTCTTTTCTTTTCTTTTCTTTTCTTTTC
>NW_027397097.1:16379701-16388824 GCF_003265705.2 Callorhinus ursinus
TGCCTGGGTGGTTCAGTCGTTAAGCGTCTGCCTTTGGCTCAGGTCATGATCCCAGGGTCCTGGAATCGAGCCCCACATTGGGCTCCCTGCTTGGTGGGAAGCCTGCTTCCTCCCTCTCCCTCACTTGTGTTCCCTCTCTTGCTGTGTCTCTCTCTGTCAAATAAATAAATAAAATCTTTAATAAAAAAATTTTTTTTCTTTTTATTATGGGATATTTTAAACATAAACAAGAAAGAGTAGGTGTCTTCCAGCTTTGATAATTATACACTGATTGCTCATATCTTTTATCCATATCCCCACCCACTTTCCTATTAGCTCCCCTCAATAATTTTGAGGCAAATTTCATAATCATGTGATTGAGTTTGTAAATATTTTTAGTATGTATCACTAAAAGATAAGGACTCTCCTTTAAAAAATATAAACACAGTGTCGTTTACCTCACTCAGAAGTTTTTCATTATTCACACAATGTAGTTCACTGTTGATATTTCCCCAGTCACCTCTCTTTGTTAAAGTGAGGATGTAAATAACATTCCAGTTGGTTAATAAATCTTAAATTGTTTTAATTGGTCGGTTACCTTCATCCATCTCACTTTAATTTCCTAGAAACCAGCTCCAAAAATGGGTAATGAGATTTTAAAAATGATTATTATAAAGTCATAGATTTAAACAGATTTTATGTGTTTTAATCCATTGGAGATAAAAGGATAACTTTTTCATGGTCAGATTGCTCCTTTTTTGGCTGTAGCAGCCTCTACAGGTTGGCTTCTGAATCCTTTTGATGTAACCTTAGTTGTGTTCTGATAAGATGTTCATTTTGTACATTTTCTGGCCCAGTGGGAGTCAACCATTTCTCTAAGCATCTGTGGTTAATGTTTTTATCTTTCAAACTAATTCCTCCCCATGAGTTAAAATTTTCATTTGACTTACACAGTTTTGATTGTATAGAATATATGAGTGAATCATTTTTTAAGATTTGTGTACTGTTGAAGTCAGCAGTCTGAGATTTATTTTCTCTCCCTAGGAATTTCTGTTATAATAAAGTTCATCTGTAAAGATGGTTAAATTTTTGTGATGTAGAATTTGAGTGATTAGCATTTAGCTTTATAAATACACTTATAAATAATTATTTCCATTTTATAAGTAGGAAAACAAAGATTTATGAAATTATGATTTTGTTTTATTTGTGAAACTCCATAATTTGAGTCACCTGATTTATAATTAATATTTTTCACTTGGTGATATACCACTTTTAGACTTAAAATTGATGTAGGAGTGAATGGGAAGTTATTTTATCAAACAAGAGAAAAGAAAAATTAAGGATAAAAAAACTTACAATGTTTAAACATTATTAAACATTATTAAAGATGATATACTAGAAAGTGTGGTTTTTATTGTGATTGGTTTATAATTAAATAAATCTTGGCCAAAATAATAGTTTGACTAAGTGCTTATATGATTAGTTAAGGAGATTTTATCCTGGGATGCCTGGGTGGCACAGTTGGTTAAGCATCTGAGACTTGGTTTTGGCTCAGGTTGTGATCTCAGGGCGCCCCCCACCCTTGGGCTCTGCACTCAGTGCAGAGTCTGCTTGAGTCTCTCTCTCCCTCTCCCTCTGTCCGTCCACCCCTAAAATGAATAAATAAAATCTCTGAAAACATATTTTATCCTGTTGGGTTCTCCAACTTTTTCTGATTTTGAGATTTTAAATGTTTAGAAATGTCAGTGTTTGGTTTGTGTCTCAAAATGAGCTATGTCAAACCCAGTAAGGGTTCATTAATAAAAGTCTTACAGTTTATTTCTCACAGAGATTTAGCTTGAATTTATATGTCAGAGGTGACATAGAAATACTTCACAGTAAGTCTCTGAGGTAAAACAGTAAGTTAGAGGGACCAGGCAGGGACAGAATGGAGTACCTGAGGCCAGATTCTGATTCATGTGTTCACGTGAATGAAAACAGAGAATGGAGAAAATAGTTTCTGTCATAAAGTGTTGTGGTTGGGTTGGAACTGCTAAATCTGAGAGATCCTGTTGAACTCAATATAACCCTCCCCTGGGTTTTGGGGATCTTACAGATCTTGACCTTAACCACCATGGATCCCTCAAACCACCCTCTCTGAGCCCAGTCAGAATGTGGTCTCTTGTAAGTGATCACAGTAAAAAGACCTGAGACATGTTGTGTAGTGTGTGTCTCTGCATGTACTTGCGCGAACGCGGGGCACCATTTGATTTGCATTACACTTACAATACTTTGACTACTGAGAGTCTTTTGATGGTATTTTACAACTTTAGATTTCAAAGATTGGAGCATTTTTCAACCAAACTGTAAAACTAAAAAAAAAGATCTAGTTACCATGCTGTTTCAACATCTTCTTATTGTTTGTGGTAAAATAAACAAAGTCAGATTCCTTTACCATTCATTCATTTAGCACAGAATGTTACTTATGCCTGGCTAGAGGCTGTTTACTTGCCAATCTTTCAACGTTAAACCTTCTTAGACTATATTATACTTCGAGACTCAGTTAATGTCTATATCTGACTTTGTTTAGAAAGAACGCTTTGTGTTTATGCTACAGGATATTCTGCTAAATAAGGTTATTCATCATTTTCAGCTATGAGTTCAGAGTTGAACAGGGAGAAGGAGCATCATCACAGACTCCTCTTTGTTGTGATGGTGAAAATTAGTGGATAACTACGTGGTGTTCGGTTGTCTGTTTCTTTAGAGGGCTGTAGAAAGGGAAGCCCATGCGCTTTGCACAGTTATCTTTTTGTTCATGCTCCACCCCCAATCTCATAGAGGCTTTTATTAAAAAAAAAAAAAAAGGTCATGGAATTTCTCTAGGTTAATTGAACTGATTTGAAGTCAATCTGAAGAAAAACTGTTATGGCCCAACATTCTGTATTCTGTGTTTTATTTTGTTTTTAATCACTTTCTACTTCTCCTTATCCCGAGTCTTTTAATGTTACCATTGGGTTTAGTAGAAAAACTCTAGAAGTAATGTATGCTATTTGACACTTTCAGACTCTATAGAAATGTATAAAGTAAAAAATGAATGTCCCCTCTTTTCACTCTTTTTCATTCTCACCCTCTGGATTAACCACTGGTAGCAATGTGATATATCTTTCGTTACTGTTTCATCTTCATTCACAAATACAAGCATCCATTCCATATGAGCATAGAAAAAGACTGTATATATTTGTATCTACTTTATAATAAAAATGTGATCATATACATTCTGCATATTACCTTTTCCACATAAAAGTAGATCAGGAATATCTTTCTAATTGGTACATGTGTCTATCCAATTTATTCTTTATAATTGTATAAATTTTGTGTAGTTTAGGTATCCCATCGTTTATTTACTCATTCTTTTTAGCATTGAACATTTGGGTTGCTTTCAATAATTTATTTCTCTAATGGTAGAATGAGCATCATTGAGCATATATTCTTAGGTACTTTTGTTTATTCCTATGTTGGACAGATTTCTGCAGAAAAAATTGCTGGGTGAAAGGGTGTGCACATTTAAAATACTGACTGAAATGGCCAAATTGCCTTTGCAGAAGTTAGAACTGCTTTATATCCCAGCATACATTATGAGAATGTTCTTTTTCTCACACCTTTGCTAACAGTGGCACTTTAATCTTTGGCCTTTTTTATAAGTCAAAAAAGTCACTATTTTCACTCTTTTTCATTCTAACCTGCTTTTTAGTTTTCCTGAATTCTCTGACGTGTGACTTTTATTAGCAGCTGACAAAGAACACAGGCAATAGAGATTTCGCTGAAGAAATGAGAAAGTGTAACAGTGGTAAAGTTTCTTGGTATTTGAAAAACTCATCGTTACTTCAGTATTTTTCCGTTTAAATGTGAATCAGTTCATGCTGGAGCATCCAAATGACATCACTTTTGTTAACATGGGTATTTTTTAAATTTATACCAATTTTGAGGTCTTAGAAGATGAAAGATGAAAAACAAGATAGCATGATAGTGTATTTTCAAAACTTGAGTTGGGAGCACCTGGGTGGCTCAGTCTGGTTAAGTGTCTGCCTTCTGCTCCGGTTGTGATCCCAGGGTTCTGGGATCGAGCCCTGCCTCAGGCTCCTTGCTTAGTGGGAGCCTGCTTCTACCTCTCCCTCTGCCACTCCCCCTGTTTGTGCTTTCTCTCTCTCTGACAAATAAATAAAAATAAAACATAAGTTGATGTAGCTTAATAGATTTTCTTTTCTTTTTAAAATTTCTAGTCTTTTTAAAAGACTATTTATTTTAGAGAGGGTGCTAGTGCAAGTGGAGGGAGGGGCAGAGGGAGAGGGAGAGAATCTCAAGCAGATTCTGTGCTGAGCAAGGAACTGATGTGGGGCTCGATTTCATGACCCTAAGGCCATGACCTGAGCTGAAATCAAGAGTCACACGCTCAATTGACTGAGCCAGCCAGGTGCCCCTTAAATTTCTAGTCTCATTTGCTTTTTTTTTTTTTTTTTTTTTTTTCCCCCTCCTTTTCCCTAGGGGATATTATGCTCTGCAGGGTTGAGTCTGTATCTTCTACTTCTGGTTTTTGTGTTTTTTTTTTTCCCACAGAACCTTCCATCCTTCTTAATCAGGATTTGTTGATTTAGGTGGACTTGCAGTCCAGGATTGGAATACAGGATATTCATTTATTCTGTTAAGTTCATGAAGGGAATGTATTCATGGAAAAAGTTCCAAAATTTCAAATTTGAAGAAGTCAAGTCTTATTTACTGGTATTTTTTTCCGAACATGGCTCTCACCTGCCTGGGAAGATAAATTGTTGCTTTTGTGAAATACTTTTATGGGCAGTTGTGAATCTTGGTTAACTGCCACCCTGTGCTATTCCCCATCTTTAAAATATTTTTATTTGGCATTATATTCTGATGCCTCTTTGTAGTATGCCCAGGGAATTCAAATAAATCTCATGAGCATCCTATAAAGACTATATTATGAATGGAAATTTGCTGCAGAAGCCACCACTACATAAAATAAGTTTTAATACAAATGCAAGCTCTATTTATAGAATTAGACACACATAGATTTTATATACCTTCTAGCTTAAGTCTTAACTTTTTTTATATACATTTCCCTCAGTATTCTATTTCATGCTAGTCACTTTTCCTTGATTTTGTAATTTTCTGTTTGTTTGTTTGTTTGTTTATGTTATCCTGTTAGCTTCCTAAGTTCCCAGAGGGCAGAGACCGTCTTTGTCATTTTTTGAATTATTTAAAATTTACATTTCCCAATGCAATATAGTCTTTCCATGGTTGCATGAAGTAGAAAAATGTTCTTTTTTTTTTTAAAGTCTTATTATTGAATGGTGGCATGCTTTCTAAAGGTTTACCAATCCCATGCATGGGATTATTACCTGTAATATACCAACTGTACTCATGACCTTCCTCACGCTTCTCTTCTAGGAATCCCATGCATTCTCAGCCACATAGTAATCATTATGAGCATGTTAATAGTGATTAAGGATGGCAGATAGAACATCTCAATGGACATTTGTTTGACAGAAATATTTATGGGACTGAGAAATATGCATCCTGAGATTGCTATTAAGGTTTAAAAAAATCATTTTGAAAGGCCAACAATAGAGCAGCAGATCCAGATTTACTTTTTTAATTCAATCATGCCGAGCAAGGAACTTTATTTTAATATTTTTCAATCTCCTGATTCCTAAGACAGCTGTCTTACAAAAATCTCATTCACTTTATTTCACAACCTTGTCAGATAGGTCCAAAGTTGACTTTCTTGCTTGTTTACAGATATTCTCCAGACTTCAAAGCTCTTACTACTCCCTGATAAACATAAACATCATCTTGGTGAAGTAAAGTACTGTCACTGCCTAATTTCAATTTATCTTTGCCTGCTGTCTCTGAGGATTATCACAGATAATGCCAAGGAAAATAGAGAACCATCTGGTTAAAAGAGAAGTAGTGGCTGTAAGTGGTATTGGGTGAGGGAGAGGGTGGGGTGGGAGGAATGTGTATTCTTAACAAGAATCAAGCAAACTTTTTCTTAGTTTTTTCTTTTCTGGTGGTATTTTAGTAATTGGAACACTTGAAACTGACTCTTAGACAATCACATCTAAATACTTGGAAATCTTGTGGAATTGCAAAGATTTGCCAAAAAAGGTACCCTAACACTCCTGAGTGTTTGAGAGAAGCAAAGAGGACCACAGTCTTGTCTGCCCTCATTTCCTAAGTCACACACCATCCACCATCCCTTTTGCCACATTCTGTTCGTTAGAAGGGAATCAAGTACAGCCAACACTTAAAAGGAGGAGAATTAAGTTCTACCTTTCGAAGGGTGGAGTATGAAGAAATTATGCAGTGTATTTTAAAGCCACAATATTATGGTCATGATATTATGGTTATGGTGATGATATATGATTTTTTTAAAATGTGCTATGAGTCTGTTATTTGGGATTTTTGCACAATGTTAATAAATGAGATGTAGTGTAGTTTGTTCTTCATGAAGTTGTTTTTTAAGGTTTCGCAATGGGTGTTATACTCCCTTTACAGAAATAACTTGGAAGTTTTTCTTATGTTTTAAGTTTTTGGAATAGTTTCAAGAATCATTTGGGTGTTTACAGTTTTTAAAAGTATGCTTGAATTCTCCTGAGAAATTGTCTGGGCCTGAGCCGCCTTTTGTTGGGAGCTGTGTAACTACTTTTTCTATTTTTTTCATAATATTTGATTTATGTAGACTTTGTCTATATTAAAACCATTTCTGGTCCCAATTTCAGTATTTTTTAAGATAGTTTCTGAAAGCAAATTTATACTTAGAAATAGAAGTCCATATCTTTTGTTTTTATACTATAAACCCATGCAAATAAAGTAAAAATGTTATTACATACTTATATATTTTATATACAGGTAAACAGAAATATTTCTTTAAAGAGAAGTACACTTGTCTTACACATATTTGTTTTTTAACTTATAGATGAAGGCATTACTAGTTAGGTAAATATGAATGAATTTAAGAGTTTTCAAAAAACCATGTATTTACTTTTTTTGTATCGTGTATGTTATTTGACGACATCAGTCAATTCATCATACTACTAATGAGAGAGAGAGTCTATCCCATGTTACTTTATGTAGTGATTTGAATTTGTTTTTTAGATCTATTCTCAATTAAACACTGTTCCTTGAGTTTGTTTCTTTATAAAATCAATTTACATGTTGGTAAGAATGTGATTGTGCGACTGAAACACATGACAGTGTTTTTAATAAATAGGCTGGTTGTTAGGTTTCCATTCTTTGTTAACTCATTCCTTTTTTTTCTCAGATATTGTAGTCCATCACTAAGTTAGAATTGGGTGACATACAAGAGTGGAGATGACTTGGTACTTGCTCTTGAGGAGGAGCTTATATCTAGCAGATTCTAAACTAGGACAGTGGTAGTAAGATCTGATTGAAGAAATATTTGAGAGATGTCTGAAAATTGTAAGCGAAATTTATAAAATCATTTTGTCTTCAGTTTTTCTGGAGATTAAGATGTGGATCATTCAGTAGTTTAGCTTGTTAATTTTTATCCTTTTCCTTATAATATACTTTTCCTTGTAATTTATATAATTTTTTCAGGTTTTTTCTATTTTATTTTCCCATTTATTTTTTCCCATTTATTTTCCCATTTATTTTTTCCTTAGAGACATTTCCTGACATTAATGGGACTCCAGATACCAAAATTATCTTAGTTTGGTACTAACAATTGGAAATTAACCCTCTGTTGGGGGGAGAAATAATAATTGTTACTGAGTACCCATGAAATACTGTTTAGCTTTTAATTTTGTGGGTATGACATTAAGATGAACTGAATTCTCTTTTCATTGTGTAATCAGAAAAAGAGAAATAAGAACTCAGTTTTCTTTATTTTTCTTCAATTTTTTCATTTTTATGTCTTAAGTGTTCACTAATGAGAATTATACATTATACTTGTTCTGAATTTTTGCTGGCCCTAGTATCTAAGATATAGTAAATACCCAATAAATTTCTATTTGATTTCTGTGTATTGAAGCATTGCTATGGAAAATGATGAAATATTTTTGTGGTAAAACATAGTATTGTTATTTCTGCTTTTTTCACTTACTAAAGGAAGAGTTAGTGTAGTGATGTTCAAATTATGGTATTTATGCTAATTATTTTAAAATCTTCATAAAATGTCTGTTTTGAATCAGCTGAACACATTTTCAAGTGTATGCTGTTGTATGAATTTTAAATCTTTTAATAGCTTTTACTTCTAGAGCATTTAATGAAATAGGAACCTTTTTGGCTTCACATAAAAGGCAGTATTTTCCCTGTTCAAGCTTAAAAAAAAAAAAGGATTGGTAAATGTAGGTCTTCATTGAATGAAGAGAACTACGGAGAAAGCTACTGTTTCTTGCACATATTCTCAAAATCAACAAAATACTAGCAGCTGTGGTTGAACTTACAAAGCACTGTCCACCATGCTAAACTCTTCTATCTAGTATCTTAGTCCAGCTACCTATGTACCATTCTGCAAATTACAAAAGAAATCTCTTAAATGATTTAGTGGACAAAGACTTCAAAAATTCCGTTACAGTTATATCGAGTCTTCTTTGGAGCTATTTACTTTCTATTTTAGTTTCCTCTACATTTTATAGTTCCACCTACTTAAAGAATAATAATATCAAGGCCAATAGTAATAAATAATACGAACACCAATAATAATATCAGTATATTTATGTATAGTGGAAAATTTGACTGTCATAAAATATACAAATCAAGGCACCCATGAAATTTAAGTCAAAACGATGGCCTTTTATTCCCAGTGTACTACATTGAGCGAGATTCCTGTTGCCCTTCACATCCTCTGTCAACCCTCCAGAATTATCTTTGAAGTCACTGTTGTTACAAGTATGGAAGTAAAGAGAGAGAGAAAAATCTAACCTAGTGTGCTTAGAGCTCTCATTTAAGTCAATGACAGTTAACTGTGAACAAATCTATCCCTCTTTCAGTATTGAAGTATCTAACAAGCTACATGTGATATATTGTTTTTTAGAAAATTTTTAGGTGTCTGGCTAATTTCTTTTTTTTTTTCTTTTTTTTAAATTTTTTATTGTTATGTTAATCACCATATATTACATCATTAGTTTT
>NW_027397097.1:16403824-16459714 GCF_003265705.2 Callorhinus ursinus
GTTTGATCCCTATTCAGCTGAATTCCTGAGACCAGACGAAATCTAGGCCTCCTACTCCTCCGCCATCTTGCTCCGCCCCACCCGAACTTAGGTGATTTATTTACCGTGAAATGTCTGTCTTTACTTCGTCCTTCTCCTCTTTCTTCTTTCTCTTCTTTTCTTGCATATGCTGCTGCTGCCAAGAATGATAAATTCCAATCACTAACATTGAAAAAGTTATTTCCCCACTGCACACAAGTGAAAATTATTTTTGCGTGTCTGTTATTTTCAGCCTACAGTTTCTGGGAGTCTGCCTCCTAGTGTTGATGTTCCATGTTAAGAACAATGAGTAAAATTTGAGATATTTCAGAAATATGGCATTTGCTTGTTATGGTAGCATTATAAAACAATTTTCAGTATTTGGGCAAGACTATTTTACAGCAGCTATAAACGTGTATGAAATGATACCATTCTGTTGGCTAGCATTATGAAAGAATACAAACCACTTTAAAAAATCTCCCTTCATGATTTTAGTTGAGGGAATCAAATCATGTGAAAATGGTATTTGTGACAATTTTATTGGGAAATTATTTGGGGATTTTGCACTAAAAAGTGGTCTGTAACTTTCATCAACTTCAGTGGTGAAATATTCAGAAATGAAGTTAAATATTTGATTATATAATTGCAGGTATGCTCATATTATAACTTTTGGGATACTTAAAATGGTTATTAAAATTACATATCATTTAACAGATTTTTTTTTCCTTTTCACTGTAGTTAACTTAGTTAACTTGGTACAAATGCTGAGGAAATAAAATTAAAAAGAATGATAAAGTCACAGAAATCCACTGTATGTTGGATTATGTTAGGATATGCCAGTCTTTCTAGCCTAAAAATTGTTATAATTTGATTATGATGCCTGGCTATTAGAATGTTTTCTTTTTCTTTGGTGCACAGTTGGGACCATTATTTTTATGGAATTTGGTGCAGGGAGCCTGACATTGAGGCTTAGTTTTACGGGAAGATCTTTTCAGAGTTGTCAGGAAGTAGATTCCAAATATAATTGTGCACAATCTGGCCACTTATTCAGTATTTCCTGACTTTCTGATAAGACAGAGCCCAGACTGAGTGGAATTTTCAGTGAAACCTGAGCTTTTAGACTTTAATGCATAATGCTACAAGTGGGATAAATGCTGTGTCTACTTTTAGTGGGCCTTAAAATATACTGAGAATTGTTTTTGAAAATTACTATCCAAAAAGGAATTGAAATTACTTTATGAATAGATTCATGTTTTTATAATGTACATTATCTACTGTTAAATATGGGTTTTTTAAATTTAAGTTTTGGGACATTGAGGGGCTATTGATGAAGCAAGTTAATGTTTCCTAAGAAACCTGAGCTGAGTTTATTTGGATACCAGAAAAAGGAAGTAAAGTATTTTCAGGTTTAGGCTCTTTTTTACTTCAGCCAAACAAAATTCAATATTCTTACTCTTTTTTAAAAATATTTTTACTCTTTTTAGAAATGTCCTGTTATAAACCGAAGGTGCAATATCTACATGGTTATGCATTCTTTTAATTTAATGCAAGAAATTCCAACTCAGTGTAAATGGTAAAATGTACACAGCATTTATACAGGGTGTTGTTAAGTATTATGAAAGGAAAAATACAATAAGTTCCTTTGTGCTGGAAAACACTATTCCTGTATCAGAATCAAGGAAGGAAACAGTAACCTGTAGTTCTCTTTCTGAGTTAGCAAGTGAAATTTGTGAAATTTGTGCTATTGATGAGATAGGTTTCTTTATGATAGTACTTAACAGTTCTAAAAATTAGTAGTTTTTCATTATTTTCATTTATTTGTGGTCAGTGTGGTCTTTTTATGTGTGGTCTTTCATATTTAATTATTTGAAGTATTTCTTGCAAATCCAAATCCATTTATCTGGATAAATACCATGCTAATTAGAATGAAAAAGTTACAAAATTTTTAAAAATTTGTATATTATCAGGGAAGAAATTTGACATTTTATTTATTTGGAAAACAGTTAACAAAGCACAAATTAATTCTATCTCAGAATCCATTTTTATTTTGTTTCATTATGCATTTTTATTGGGATACTTCTTTTTGATCTAAATTTATTTAGAAGCTGGTGTACTGGAGTGGGAATCTTGGGAACCCTTGAAAACCATTAGAGTATGCTAGAGAAAAAGAAAACAGAACAAAACAAAAACAAAGAAGTTAATGTGGTGACTTTCCATGTTCAAAACATCTAAATAATTGAGCTTGGTTAGTTGGTTCCTTCCTTTTATCCTTTCCTTCCTTCTTTTCTTCATTCCCTTTCTCTGTCCTTCCCTTCCTCTGTTTTCTCCTCTTTCTTCCCTCCCCCGTCTTTTTCTCTTCCTTTTTTTTTCCCCCTCCAGTGAATGAACAAATGATGATTAAACATCTGCTTTGTTCAGGCACCATGGCAATTGGTGGGGACAAGTAAAAGGAGTGGAAACAAGTTTTAAAAAAGATGCTTAGGAATGGAGGACGTATGACTGAGTGCCTAGTTTTGTAAATTCATTCAGTGAATTTTGAATGTCTTTTACTTAGCTAGGCCACTAGGGATTTTTTGCTCATACGAGGCTCATAATGCAAAAAATATTTGATGCTATAATGGAAGTATATACCAAATACCATGGGAGTATAAAGGAAGGAGGGTCTTGATCAGCCTTCAAAGAAGATTCCTTATGCTCAGATATGGAAGCCTGGTTCAGATACCTCATGTGTTATTAACAGTTATTTAATATCAGAATTTATGAATTTCAAGACTGCATTTTTACAGACCCAGCCTTACTGCTACCCCAAAATCTTTAGAGTTACGGATGGTGGCAGTGGGAAGACAGCCTCTGCTGTTACTGAGTTATCTTCTCCCCACATTCTGGGGAGGAAGTAGTCATCGCAGTTTTGGTCTGGGAATAGAAAAAGATAGTTTTCATTCAGAAAAGGAAATGTTTGTTGTCAGTATACATCAAAAGATGGTTAGAGCCATGCTAAGGATGGAAGCTTTCTTGGAGCTGCACTTGCTGTTTCTTTGCAGGTCACTCTGCTAAAGATACATGTGGTCCCCACATCACCTTCTTGACATGATACTTTTACACTATAAAAAATGTTTTAAAAGTTGTTAGATTCTAAGGCTTGTTCTCAAAAGTTTATTGGGACCTAACATAGAGTAGTATTAGTATTTCTCCAAAATTAATTTAAAAACAAACTTTTAAATGATAACCCATGTGTTAATAGACGGCTTCTTGGAATGGATTGCAGTGCAATGTTCTGGAATCTTGATGCACGTCTGATTATTTCTGACCAAACTAATGTGTAAAAAGTTTTTTATAATATCAGAATATAAATAGCTAAAAATAATAACTTTAAAGATGATATGCCACTTTCAAGTTTTTACACTTTTCCTTTTTTTAATTTTTTTATCAAGTTTTTACACTTTTTCAACATGTTTATAATTGGCAGAGCAAAATCAAAGGCAGTATTCTGAGGATGGATTGAGAAATTGATATTACTTAAATATTTAAAAACCAAAACATAGGGCGCCTGGGTGGCTCAGTTGGTTAAGCGACTGCCTTCGGCTCAGGTCATGATCCTGGAGTCCCGGGATCGAGTCCCGCATCGGGCTCCCTGCTCAGCAGGGAGTCCGCTTCTCCCTCTAACCCTCTCTCCTCTCATGTGCGCTCTCTCTCTCTCATTCTCTCTCTCAAATAAATAAATAAATAAATAACTTAAAAAAAATAAAATAAAAACCAAAACATATTTTGAGTTTTATCTGGCCCTTCTAGTTTTTATATTTGCTAATGCATCAAAGTATGTATTATTCTGTACTAAATTCTGTACACAACTAAATTAAAATACATGGTTTCTGTCTTCAAGGTATTTACTGACTTGACCTCTAGGGTGCCCAGAATAAGTATAGGTATGACCAGGTAACTATCTCCATCGCACAAACCAAGGAACCTCCTCTCCCCCTTTCTCCCCTTCCCTTATCTGCCTTCTCTCCTGTCTTCCCTCCTTTTAAGAGTGAACAATGGCTTTGGTAACAGCCATTGTCAGCTGGCAGACATTTTTGACTGTTGAAGGACATAAATATCTTAGAAACCTGACTATAATAGGAAAATTATTTGTTAAAAATGCTCTGTAGTGTGGTATGTAAATATAACATATTAAATTACAATTGGCATATAGATAGATGTAGAACTGATTAAAATATACAGGGCATGCAAAAATTAGTAAGTCATTGTCCTTGTTCTCCTAGGACCTCAAGTCTAGTTTGAAGAGCACCAGATATATAAGAAATTGTAATGTAAGGCCAACCTTAATTAGTGCAATAATAGAGTAGCATTTTGATTTGGGGATAGAGTGATAAATTTAATTGTTTTTAATTCTAAACTTGATGCTTTTTTCAGTATTTTGAAGAAATTCGGAATAGAAAAAGAACAAAAAAATTTGGGAACTTCAGTAAATCTTGTTTTATTGGAAGTTGTGTAAGAATGTAATGGAAGGTAAAGTTTAAAAAATTTCCAAATTCCAGAATCTGGAAAGGTCTTAATTTCCCTAGAATATACAAGTTTAGATATTTATTAGTAATTCGTGTGGATTTATAAATTCACTTCTGGAGATTCCACTTTTTATTGCCATATCAGAGCTTTTTTTCATTCCACAGACCTTGGGTAAGTACAGCTGTTTAAAGGAAATTAACATCAGCATTAAAGTTTTTGCTACTGCTCATTTTGAAACATAATTCCTTCTAGGTTCAATTTTATGAATATTTGAAAACATGATATGAATGGCCTGTACTGAAAAAAAAGGAAAGCTCTTCAATTAAAGACAAGTTATTGGGCTGGGAAATAGAAATAAATCCTAGATAAGCTCTAAGGTTTGCATTCAATGTGAGTCATGCTGATTATTCTATAACAGAATCACATGTTTGAGAATATATTCACACTCTTAACTTTTGTCTTTCTTTAGCTGCCATTCCCATTTTCCTTGACAAAAAAGATTCACAATTTGAGAAGAAAATTCAAATGAAGATTTTGACCTCTTTTTTTGAGGAGATAGTGATAAGATGTGTTCTTCTAAAGAAATTCTGCCTTCTACTAAGTATACTTAATTTGTCTTCAGCTATCTTTATTTTTTTTCCAGCTATCTTTAGAAATGGAATTTATAGTATGTACTTGAGGATAGGAAATATGGAAGATATTTAAATGAGGATATATCATACGTTAGGAGAAAGAATTTTCCCCCCCTTAGGAGAGTTTGATTCATTCATTGATCCAATATTTACAGGGGACAGAGAAAAAAGCCTGTGCTCAGTACAGAGGCAGTTGCTATACTGGCCAGTCATCTCCTGCCCTGGTCACTATGTACAGATAAGGGGCCTGCTTAGCTCACTTTTCACTGGCAGATGCCATGGGGCTGTGTTTGGGGCCCGAGTTCCAGAGACAGTGCTGGACCCATTGTCCCTTGTCATTAGGCCCTCTGGGAACACTGGGGCTCCAATTGGTTGTCTTAGTTCTGCTGTCCCCCACCCTGAGTGCCTTGCAGAGGCAGAGGAAGCTGGCATGGCAGGGAGAATGGAGTGTTAGAAGAAAGATTTTGATAAGCTGAGGTTTTTGGTTATTTCCTAATAAATTAGGAGTTGCTTATTTCATATACAGGGTAGATGAAAAATAATAATAAGCTCTTAGGATGGCCCTGTGAATTATAACTCCTAGTTTTACCTTATGTGAATGTTTTGCATGGTGCAGAACTCAAATAGCCATAAAAAGCACTAGAGATCAACCAGAGTTAAACTTGATGTGTTCTGTATGACTTTAGATTAGTATTTGTCCCTTGTTAATTTAAATTAGATTCCACTCATTGATTGCAAACTGAAGTTATCCAAGAAGTTTTCAAGAAATAAGTAAATGTTTCTCTTGAGATTCCTAATAATTGTTTTGTCATTTCCAAAGGATTTTATTTTATTGGTTAAATTTTGAACAGTAGCTGTGTATGTCTTCTAAACAAATTCTTTTATGATAGTATTTTTTTTTTATGCACAACCCTACATCCCAAAAGTAAATTTTTTGTTAGTAATGGTGTTAGAAGTCCTTCTAACTACATCACCTTATTAGTTCAAGAGTGTAATTAACAGTCATTATAATGTATCAGGTCTATGGTAGTGTGTCTCCCCTAGCTGATTAATTTTCCACTCAAAGCCTACACCAGTGGAGTGGAAGGCATAAAGCAATTTTTACAGATACTGCCCTAAAGGCACTCAGCAGGGATATTGCAAATTGATAAGGATCACACAAAGTTATGCCATGTTTGACAACAAACATGGTGACTTGGGCATGAAATTATTATTTATTTACTTTGTAAAAATTAATTTTTTTATAAGATTTTTTAACTGTAGAATTGTTTTCAAGCTATTGCTCCTTAATCATAGAAACAAGCTTTTCTCTGCAATTAGGCATATCCTAACTATGAGTGTACAGTTCTACCACTTTACAAACAGACTAATTTTATGAGAGAAATATACTTACAACATGTATGCTTTCTCTGTGTGTAATTGCCTTTGTGTATGTATATTCATATATGTGTATATATAACTTTATCCCCATTCTAATGTTACTCTATAGTGTGATTGGTACTTTCTGTAAACATTTTTGTTTGGATAAAACCACCAGTTTTTTCACAAGCTATGGTGTAAAAAAAGAAGTGTGTGCATATATATGTATTTGTGTGAACTATATATATTTTTTCTACTTTTTGGGAAAATTAATTCATAATTCAGTACTTGAATGACTTCATATACATGTATCACTTTTCTTATATTCATCCATGTCTGTGTCATATTAACATAATTGGTGTGAATGACCTTTTATCATGATTTCTGTTTTAATGAAGACAGATTAGCGTTTTATATTTAGAGGGAGAAGAACTTAACCTCAAATCCTAGGTTTGCAGTCATTATCCTTATTCTTTCAATTCTGTTTCTGCTAAAATGGTATGATATCCTCATTGGAAATTCGGGCTGATGCTTGCACAGAAATGAACTTTTGCTTTTTCAAAAGGCTTCTTACAAAGAAAGACATGTTCAGACTAACTTTTGCAGTCTAGAGAATGCAGCACTGACCACAGAGAACTTTCTTAGAGTGCAGACACTGGGAGCTCCTTGTGCAATGTCGTTACAAGTGGTTTAATGTTTCTGAATGGCATAGGTTAGAGAGAGTATCAAGAGGATGGCAACCTTGTATTGACCTCTCTGAGACAGTGCATTCATGTCAAAAACTAATCAAGTGCAGCTACAAGATTAATTGTGTGGTGAAGCTGTAAACACAGAAAGCTGTGACCTATTACTCGAGCTCTGTTTTATATAGAATCATTCACTTTGGAACTACTGACTGTGAACTTGAATGGACAATAATTTACTCAACTGAGCAGATAGTAGTAGTATTTAATAATTATTGAGCTTGTTGGGAATGAGATGGACGCCTGCTGATTTCTCAATGAGAAACCTGCATTTGAGAAAACTAGCCTAAGCCCAAGTGAGTGAGTAGAGGGAAGAAAGAGCTTGGGTTTGTAAAGCCAGGAGAGAAGTTTGCCACTGTTACCCTCTGAATTTTTTCCTTGAGCCTGTCTACTTATAATGGAATTTCACTTTAATCCTCAATCTAATTTGTCCTTCTTTAAGTCTCATTAATACTCGTTATAAACTCCTCATTAAAATGAGTAAATTATTTGTAATTCTCGACTTGATAATTATTTTACAGAAGTGAAACAATGGTTTTAATTTACGAGATGAGAGCTAATTTTATTTTTAATAGGAAATAGCTTATCCACCTAAATATTATAATTCATATGGGCATTCACAGGGCTTTAGGCTTTGTCTACATACATACAAAAATGTTATTATTTGGAAAGTAACCTAACTGGATATTTGAATAATCTTGTTAGGTTTTTGGTAATCTTAGAATTAATTCAAGATGGTCAACATTATATAATGCTTTATAGTTATAAATCATTTTATGATTTATTTTAGTTTTTTTTTAAATATTAATAGACTTTATTTTTTAGAGAAGTTTTAGGTTCACAACAAAGTTGAGAGGAAAGTATGAAGGATTCTCATATTACCTCTCCCTCTCCAAGCCTCCCTTCTTATCAGCATACCTCACCAGAGTAGTAAATTTGTTACAATTGAAGAACCTACATGGACACATCATTACCAACTGAAGTCCCTACTTCACTTCAGAGTTCACTCTTGTGGTTATTCCTTCTATGGGTTATGACAAATCTATAATGACTGTAGCTGCCATTAAAGTGTAACACAAAGTTTCATTGCCTTAGAAATCCCCTGTGTTCTATCTATCCATCCCTTCTTCCCTGCAAACCTCTGGCAACCACTGATCATTTTACAGTCTCTTTGCCTTTTCTAGAATGTCATATAGATGAAATCAGATGGTGTGTAGCCTTTTCAGCTTCTTTTGCTTAGTAATATGCAAAATGGTTTTTAAATTAATTAATTAATTTTTATTTTTTTTTTAATAATAATCATATATTGTATCATCTTTTATTTTTTTGGCTTGATAGCTTTTTTTTTTTTTTTTTTTTTAGTGCTGAATAATATTCCATTATATTTAGTTTTTAGGAATGGAAGAAGCTTAATATGTTAGTGCTGTTGTTTTAAAAAAAATTCCATTTTAATTCTCATTCTTCTTAACTAAAGCACAATTATTCTATTTGCACATGAGGAAACTGAGGTACAGAGAAGTTAAATAGGTTTTCCAATATCACATTGCTAGGAATTATAAATTCAGGAATTGAATCCCAGAAGATCTTCTTGCTGCTGTATCATCCTTAGAGAAGGAATATGTTAACATAAACAAAATCTGATATGTTGGAATTTTAAGTGCAACTAAATTTTTATTAAAAATACTGTCTTTTAAAAAAAATAAATAAAAATAAAAATAAAAATACTGTCTTTTTACATCTTTCATATTCTATCCATTAGCATTCTTTTTTGTATGGAAAATAAACTGCATTGGGAAAAGAAAATGTAATGAGTCTGTATAGTATATATTGCCATTTTATTAAGGTTTTAGCTAGAGTGTTAGTAGATGCAGTTTAAATTTCACTAACTTTAAGATTTTATGTAGCACAGAGTTTGTCCGGGCTTTCATCTTTTGTAATCTTGTAAATTAAATATCTTTCCTAATGCAAGTCAATGAATTTAACATGCTAATTGTTTAGGTCATTGTTAAGACATCTGCTACTTGAAGGAGTTAATTTTATCATATGATGACAGCTAATGTCAGCTGTATATTATGAAAGTTCCTACTTTGGGAAATGTGAGAATAATTTAGGTTTATGTATAATGTGCCTTTTTCCCCTCATGTTTTCAAAAAACTGGTATTTGAAAAAATTACATATATAATTACTACACTGAAACATTTGTTTGCTAAAATATATTAATATTGAATTTATATTAAGCCATTCAAGAACTTTATTTTAATGACCATTACACATGCATAGTACTATAATGGAATCTGTCTTGTGATTACATTTTCTTAGACATAGGAGATTTAAAAACATCCCTTACACATAAATATGCATGCATGCTTTTGGTTTTTATTTTAAAGAAAATTTTATAAAAGTGTTTATATCATTTCCCCTTTAGTAGTTTGCAGTTTTATTAATCTGTATGACTTTTGAGGGACAAGTGGCAAACCACACATGTATCTTTAAAAAATAATACTTTTATATTATGCAGATGTGTGTGTGTGTAACATATTACATGTAATAATGATATTTGGTGTCAAGCATTGTGCTAATTTAGTTATATGGATTTTCTCATTTAGTTTAATGTTGATAACCTGTGAAGTAGATGCTCTTGTTATTTTCATTTTCAGGAAACTATGGCTTAAAATCAACTAAATGCCACATGATCGCACTCTTGATAAGTAGGATGTTGTAAAGAATTATAAAGACTCAGAGATTTTACCCTACCTTCAGGCTAACAAATTAGCCTGCCTTGGTTTCATGGATGTTGGTAGAAGACATGAGATTCCTGTTCAGAGACAAAAGACTATAAGAGCAATAGCAGTGGATGGAATATTGTTATTTTCTTGTGATGGTTTCTGGAGCCCTAGTTGTTCTAGGGTGAAGTGAAGAGTGCCATGTGACACCTGCAAACACAGTAGATTGCATGACAAGCAGAAAACTCTGAGCCTGAGGAACCCAAATCTTTTATCATGGGCATAAGCATGCCGTTTTGCTACAGAGCAAAAAACTGTATCTTCCAAAGTTGTTCAGTGTACACAGACATCCTTGAAAGACAGTCTAGAACAAAATGTGAGTGCCTCTCTTGTAAGACATGCAGAAACTTGAAAGACCTATGTAGAATTTTTCCCCCAGTCAGGTGTTGGTAGAATGACTCCAGAGTGAACCTCTTAACTATGCCTTGGGGCGCCTGGGTGGCTCAGTCATTGAGCATCTGCCTTCGTCCTGGGATCGACCCCCGCATCGGGCTCCCTGCTCAGCAGGAAGCCTGCTTCTCCCTCTCCCACTCCCCCTGCTTGTGTTCCCTCTCTCGCTGTCTCCCTCTCTCTGTCAAATAAATAAAATCTTTAAAAAAGCAAAACAAAACTATGCCTTGTTATACTGTCTCCCCAAATAAAATATTTTTGCCTTTATTCTTTCTTTTCCTTTTCTCCTCTATATAGTCTTTTCTAGGTTCTTCTCATTCAAATAATTTTTAGAATTATCCTTTTCTCTCTAGCTTCACAGCCATTACTCATTTCTGGATGCTTGTCCTCTTTTGACTCAATTACTGTAGATAATCTGGGAGGTCTTTTCCCTTGCTTTTTGTTTTTCTTACTCATTTTGTTTTTGGCCTCTTTCTGAAAGTCCCTTATGAATCTGTGATAGGTTTACGTGGCCAATCTTTGTTCTATGAATGGATGGATTGAATATTCATATTCAGTATTCAGTGACCCATCAAACCCAGGCCCTTTGGCCTAGTATTTAAGACCATCTATAATTTTTTCCTTTCTTGTGTATTCAACTTTTCTTCCTACTGCTTTCCTACAAAGTACAATATAATACTTGTTTCTATAACTATTCTTTATTCATGTTTCTTCTATCTGAAATGCCCTTTTGTAGTTCTTTTCTGAGTTCTACCTGTTCTGCTCTACCTTCTCCATGAAACTCTCTCTCAGTATGGAATGTATGTTCTGTGAGCACTTACTGTTTTAAATCAGTATTTATTATTTAATGCTAATTGTTAAAAATAATTTTTGCTAGTTTTGTCTATGGCAAAAGCTAGAGACCATGTCATCTACATTCTTTGTATGCTACTGAAAGAAATGGTGGCTGTGAGCCTCAGAAGAAATGAGAAGTTACATAGATGGAAAAATACAGGTGTGGAGATAAGTTTTAAGGAAGATATGGGAACATGGTTGAAACACAGGGTTTTAAGGAATAGTGTGAAGTGGGATGGGATCGCTCCAAGATTGCTCGACGGAGTGGTGCCTTTGGGTTCTCAATAAGCAATGAAGACCTACTGTAGATATTTGAGTAAGAATGGTATGATGAAAATGGTACGTTAGGAAAGACATGTCTGTCAATTTACTATGGGTTGGGAAAAGTGAATACCAAGAAGCCAGCTAGAAGGTATTTGTAGTTATCTAGATGTTGTTGGATAGCATAGATATTTTAGTGTGAAAACTAATACTTGGGAGGGATTAGAGGCTGGAGTAGAATGGAGTCATTGCCATTTCTGTAGTGGGACATAATTTAATACCACAGTTTATGTGAAACTTTGATATTCTTTGAAAGTTTGATACAGCAAGTGATGTTACAGTCAGAGTTTGAAAAAATATCAGTTAATTAACATTTGTGATACTAATGTAGGTCTTGGGGAGATACAGATGAATAAGAGGCAGTCTCTTATTTTTTGGACCTAAAAGTTGGCTGAGCATAGTAATTTGTTAGATTTTGTTCATATTCTGTGTCCCTTCCTTGTCCTGAGTCCATATCCCATACTCTGCCCCTCATTGTTTCTCAACATGCTGCTGATCAAAAGGGTGGGGAACTGGAGAATTAGGAAAAATAGTGAGTGCCTTGGTGGGTCTTTGTCTCCCCTCACAGAGATAACCTCTTTGGCAGATAGGCTTTTTTTTTTTTTTTTAAGATTTTATTATTTGAGAAAGAGAGATAGCATGAGTAGGGGGAGGGGCAAAGAGAGAAGGAGAAGCAGGCTCCCTGCTGAGCAGAGAGCCTGATGCTGGGCTCCATCCCAGGACCCTGAGATCATGACATGAGCCAAAGTCAGACCCTTAACTGATTGAGCTACCCAGGCACCCCAAGGCAGATAGGCTTGATAGGATGGACATGGGGATTCACTTTCTTACTAATTGTAATAAATCTTCATTTTCCTTTTTTATCACTAGGCCTAACTGGTCACTTAACGTTTGCACAGATGATTGTGAACTACTGTTCTAGTCATTTAAAATGTAATTCATTTTGTAATACTTTTATTGAAACACATTTTTGTAGTAACATTTCATAAAGTGAGGAAATGATGTGCATCTGGTTTGAAAAGTCCATACCATGTTCCAGATTGTTGGCAAAACTTCAGAAACTGCATCTGAGAGTAATATGTAGTCATTTGTGTGAAATGTTGTGACTTAGTATTCAGTAATGCTGATGATACTTGTCTGTATATAGTGGATAAAAATTGAGAATTGTGAAAATTTGTTATAATTAATCTCAAATTACTTCAGGACTACAGAAAGGCAAATGATGGTACATTTAACTCATGCAGGAATTTTTAAATGTTATGCTCTTTTCTTCCTATCTCACAGTACAGATTAGTTTCATAATTGTTCAGAGATGAAGATTTATTAAATAAAATAATATAAAAACAAATTACACAGTGAGGGCAAATTTTTCTATAAAGTATCCATAATGTAACTTGTGGTAGTGTTGCTAAGAGGATAATCAGAAACATATGTTAGGAATATTCACATTTAATATTAGTTTGAGAATATTTATTATATACATATAGTGTAGTTAATCAGAATAAAAAGTTTAGTCATACAAGTTTAATCTTTAAAGGTATTTTGGCAGGATACTAATAGTTTAAAAACTATTCTAGCAGGAACCATTATTTTGGGGATTTTATTTTCGTTTTAGTCTTGTTTATATGTTGTTGCAATGGTTGACTAAACTTGAAATTATCTCCATGCCTGGTTCTTTAATTTTTTTTTTTTTCTGGTTTTAGTGTGTAAGAACCTGTGTTGGTCAGAAGAGTCCACTTAAAATTCTCTCTCCCTCTCTCCTCTCTCCCAGTAACGTTGAAAATTATGAAGACATGTATTTGATCTAGGCAAGGCATGATGAGACAGTATACCTACCAAAGTAGTAGCTAGCTATCACTCTTAGGGATTTTTCTGATTAAATTTATTGATGATTCGTATGGCACAGAATACTAGGGTAAATCATGAGCAAAGGGTGGTAGGAAACTTTTTAGTAATTGTAGCTCAGATATGTTTTAGGACATTAAATGCTTGGGACAGACTCTGAAAGCAGCACCACGTTTTATGTTTTAAAATATTTTAAAGTTTTACCTAGGGTGGTGAAATTAATAATTCTGCTTTTATGTTGCCCTTGGAAGTTTTGCTGTGATCCTCTTATCTTATGGCTCTTGTTCTCTGATTCCCTGTGATCTTTGCTGTACCTGAAATAGTTTCAGGAGACTTTCCAGGTGTCCCTTAGATCTCTTGCTGGGGATTCAAAGACCACATGTTTCTGTTTAATGATTTGTCATTAGGTAACATTGTTTACTTAATTGAAAGCATAAATTTTCCAGGCTGTAGTAACAATCACCACCATTTATTGACCCTCGTCACTGTGCCAAGTGATGTGCTAAATGCCTCACATGCATTTATTCATTAAGTTCTCAAATAGCTCAAAAGGTATGCATTCTTAGCCCCATTTTTACAAATAGAAAACTGAGGCTCAGAGATGCTGTCTCAGTTGCCCAGGGTCATGCACAATAAGGACTTCAGAGCCTTAGTACTTTGCAAAACAACATACTGCCTCTTGGAGTATTAAATTTTTAATGAAGTTGGATTTTGGTATTTCCTATAAATATACTGTTTATTACCATCACATAACTATGTACTTTTCATATATGCCTATTTCGTGGACGATTTTAAAAGCAGAGCTGTCATTGCTGTTGCTAAGTTCTCTATCCCTGGTCTTCTGTCCCTAGGCATCCTATTGTCATGGACTTAGTGAGATCCAGAGAGTAAAAAGTATATTGAAGAGAATTACGAGGAAAACACAGAAAGTAAAGAGATCTGTAGAACTGAGGAAGCTGCAAGAACCGTTACAGAATGGTACCCTCACCCATTCACTCTCTTGAGTTGGTGTGCATTCTCTTCTCTTTATTCCTTTAAAGCTAACTTAGTTGATTGGGAGATGGAGTTTGGGAAGACAGAACAACTAAAGAGATCTGTTTTTAAGCCACTCCTTCCTGTTGAGCCCTTGTTTGTGAAGATCGCCAAGTATAAAGCATTGAAATTCTCTTGAGGTAGTTAAAGAAAGAGCTCTTTGACTTCAGAGCTGTGAGATCTTGGGCATGTTTATTAACTTTTTTAGTATTCTCATGTAAAATGAGCATAGTGATATACATTCATGATTTATTAAGAGGACAAAATCAGATATTATACATTTGTCTATCCATGTATAAAGAATAAGGCTTGATACATAGCAAACACCCAATACCTGGTAGTGACAGGTAGTACAACGAATCTGCATAAAAGTCGTTTTTTTAGTAAAATGTGCAGACTTTGTTCGGTTTTGAACTATTAAAAGATAAACAGGGGGCACCTGGGTGGCTCAGTCCTTAAGCGTCTGCCTTCGGCTCAGGTCATGATCCCAGGGTCCTGGCATCGAGCCCCGCATTGGGCTCCCTGCTCAGCGGGAAGCCTGCTTCTCCCTCTCCCACTCCCCCCTGCTTGTGTTCCCTCTCTCGCTGTCTCTCTCTCTGTGTCAAATAAATAAAATTAAAAAAAAAAAAACGGAGACAGTAAAATTTAGGAGAGTTTATTTGAGCAAATGAAAATTTTAATTGGGCAACACGAAACAAAGTAGTTGGGAGTGCTCTGTGGACGGGTGCCGGGGGCGGGGGGCGGGGAGGCTTTTCTACAGCAGAAGTGGAAGCAATGGGAGGAAATTATTTGATTGGCTATAGCTTAATTGGGTGCCATATTTGGGAAAACCTAGTTTGTTGGTTGTTGTGATTGGTTGTTCTTAGGTTTCAGTTTCTTAACCTTGAGGCATTTACAGGAATTTATTCTAGCTTACGTTTTGGCTTGCTTATGAAGGTTGCTAAGGCATAGAGCCACCTCAGTCTAAAGGCTATCTTGTCTAATTACTTTAATACTACCCACGTTAGCTCTTCTGTATTTTTCTTTCTTGCTGGTAAATCGTAGTAACTGTGAATATCTCTTGCCCCAATTGTAAATGGATGGATTAAAGCAGAGATATGTGATTCCTCTTAAGGGTCAGGATGGTTCCTAGGTCAGAATAAAATTTGGCTGAAATATAATTGAACATAACGATAATTCTAAAGGAGGACTTTGTAAATTACAGAGGGTGTTGGTCATTCAAGCAGGGGAGAACTAGGAGTTGTAGATCGAAGATTAGCAGTGCCAGTTTAATAGAGAGAATGCCATGGCCTGGGAGTATAAATGTGCTATGTTTGATCGATGTATTTCTCCAGATTTAATGGAGTTGGTGGGTTTCTTTGTTTTTTGTTTTTTTGGCTTGACATCACTATATATTGAAACCTCAATTAACTCATCTTGTTCTGATGCTTTGTTCACAGTAAATCTGGTTATAATCTGGCTTCTTAAGGAGCTTATGTTTAGGAGAGTATTCATTAATAAGAGCCTTAGAACTTATTGTTGCTTTGGCAGTTAAGTTTTATATTATAAATTTATAAACTACATTTTGGCTAGAGCGGTCTATGATAGTTTGATGAATGTCAGTAAGTATTTGTAAAATGGTCTCTTTGTATGCTAAGCAATCAGATTTCTTTGCCTGCTGAGAGTCAAACTGGTGCCTCTCCAATAGTGTCCCATGGAAGGTGTGCTGCCAAATTTTAGTTAATATAAACTTTTATTATTGCAACTATACAGTTCTCTTGTGACATCATATGGCAGAACATTGACCTTAATGAATCATGCAAAGTGATAAAACCTGAGATTAACCTAGAGTATGGTGAGAAGCCAGCACCAAAGAAAGATTTCTGGGCCGTTTGAGAACTTGATCTCTACAGTTAGAGGAGTATCCATTTATACTCAGACTCTACAAAAGGGCAACTTTCAGGCTTCCAAACCAGTAGATACTATATCTGTTGTTCACTACTGGATCTCCAGCATGGTAGTATGTTTTCAGTAAATTTTTGTGGAATGGGTGAGTAGAATGAATATTCAGTCAGTGTTGACTAGGAGGTCAATTGTGGACATATAAAATATAGAATACACTTCTTTTTAGAAAGACAACTTTTTTGAGGTATGATTGACATACCAAAAGCTGTACATATTTAATGTATACAACTTGATGAGTTTGGAAATATGTATACAGCTGTGAATTCATTGGCACACACAGTGTCATAAACCTATCTGTCAAATCCAAAAGTTTCTACACACCTCTTTATTCATTCTTATGTGTGTGTTTTGTTTTTGTGGAACATGCTCTTTAATGACCTAATAAAGATACATATTTAGGCTGATAACACATCTATTATCCTCTTCTAAATGCTGACTTAAAAAGACCTTCTAGCTGTTCAGTTCAGCAGCAAAAAGTCTGTATAAGTGAACTTTACTTCAGTCTTTCCTTCCCATAGCATTCCATAATGATGTGATATTGGAAAACAGAGTTTTAGATCCTAAAATGAGATGGAAAATGAATTCTTTTATGGAAACTGATCTGTTGCTCTATTGTAGTAGTAGTTGTAGCCATGACTGACTTTGGTGTTACTCTAAGTCTTAATTTCTTAATTCCAAAGTGCTCTGAGCACACAAAAAGGTTGAGAACCTCTGTTCTGGACTGGTGAATTCTCAGTGTAATGCAGTCCTGCTAGGGATCGGTGGGGCCACTAGGTGATCTTCTCCAGATGTTTTGCCAGTGAAAAACCAGCCTGTTTTCAAACTTCCTTTGACTTAGTAGGATTGGTGGTAGGTATGCTTGCATCTTATTCACAGAATACCCATATTGGAAAGTTATTTCTTGGTAGGCTGTGCTGTAGGTCATCATGTGAAGGAGAGTTTACTTTAAGAAAAACATACTACCTATGTAGTTCAGACTCTATAACACTTTTTTGTTGTTGTTATTTTCTTTTGGCTATAACACCAGGTTATGAGGCAAAAATATATATATATATATACACTAGTAATTATAGTATTTGCTTAATTAAATGGTCTTATTTTAAGTATTTAAAACATTTTCCCTTATATTACGTCACTATGGAATGTTATGGGAAGGAAAGACTGAAGCTATGGGTCACTTATGCAGAGTTTCAGCTGCTGCAACAATTGAATGATTCTAAGATATTTTTCAGCCAACCTTTTGAATAAAGAATTGGATAAAGATGTGTTAGCTGCCAAAATATGCATCTTTATTAGGTCATAAAAAGTATGTTCTAGGTTTTATATATCCATAATTGACTTCCTATTCAACACTGATGGAATATATAAGGAAATATAGGTGCTAAAGAATTTTATTCTATTACTTATTATAATTTCTATCATATATATAAAACCAACAATTCATTGGTATTTAGTAATGCAAAAACACAAGTTTTCTATACATTTTGGATTCATTAAAATATTTCAAATCATCCTAGATTAAATTGTTTCTAAAAGGTATCACATATTTCTTTCTTAACTAGAACATAATAAACAACTTATATTGTTCTTTATTAATATGAAATAGTTTATAATCCCATAATATTTATACACTTTGGACCTATCAAATTGGGTAGCGTTCTTTATTCTACACTAAATGATCTCCAGATGACTGTAATTTTGAGCTTAGTTTACTTATTATCTATTGCTATATAGTGAACCTCCCCAAAACTTAGTGGCTTCAAAACAGCAGCAATTTTATTTGCTTATAATTCTGTGCACCAGCAATTTCATCTGGGCTTAGCCAGGCAGTTCTGCTGGTCTCTCTTGGGATCACTCACACAACTCTAATCTTCTGGTGCTTTGTGGTCTTAGATGATGTTGAGCTAGGCATTGGCTTCTTTGTCTCCCTGGTCTCTCACCCTCAGGTTGGTTAGCTTTGGCTTCTTTACACAGTTATCTCAAGGTTCCAAGAGGTGATACTGGAGCCTAGGTTTAGGAGTCACACAGTGTCACTTTTCTACATTCTGTTGATGAAAGCAAATCATAGGGCCAACCCAGAAAGGGAGGGAAACTAGTCTTTCTCTCTGCCTTTAACTCTAAAGAACAGAGCAGCAAAGACAAATTGCAAGTGGGTATGCACACAGGGATGGGAGAAATTGTCGTTGGCTGACTTTGCAAACAATATAACATTCTTAACCAATTTCCTATTTTGCTTTTGCTTTGAACCATTACATCATTATTTTTATGCCTTCCTCTAGCATCCCAGTATGAATTTGCTACTATGTTTTTAAGACCACTTAACCCACATTTCTAGAATGACATGTAAATTAAGAAACAGACTTACTGTGAGAAAGGACATGAGGTAATTTACTATAAATCAAGTAAATGCTAGTTGTGCCATCTCTTTCAGGCTCTGACTTTTTTCCTCAAACTATGTGCCAAGATAGTGTTTTCTACGATATTCTTCACGTATTTCTAGAGTTTTGCAGAGCCTCTCAAGAACTACTCTGTAGCATGGTATGGGAGACAAAGCAGTATCTTAGGCAGAGCATTTCTACACTTAACTTACTTATAAAGGTTTTAACAGATTTGATTTTATTTGAACAGTTTCTTTGCTTAAAAAACAAAAGTGCCATTTTAGGTAATTAGACTTATTGAACAGCTGAGTTTTGGATATGTGAGGTTAATTATACAGTTAAAACACAAATGTGTTTGTATGTTCCATACAAATGACTTAAAGCCTTACGAAAATATTTTTGCCTTAAGCCATTTCTAAGATATATTTTCTGAATGGGGAAGTTGTATGCTTTAGTTTTATCAGACACTTTAAAAACATATTCTAGAAATTTAGCAGTCCCAAGTTCAGAGCACCAATTACACACACAAAAAATGAAATTATACAAAATTAAGGACTAACTTACATCTGAGAAAGCAGTGAATACAGTAAAACAGCAAAATGAAGAGTCAGTATGTTTAAGGAATATATATCATTTTTAAAAAATATTTTATTCATTTGAGAGAGAGAGAGAGCGAGCAAGCACAAGCAGGCAGAGCAGCAGGCAGAGGGAGAGGGAGAAGCAGGCTCCCTGCTGAGCAGGAAGCCCGACGTTGGGGCTCGATCCCAGGAGCGTGGGATCATGACCTGGGCCGAAGGCAGTCGCTTAACCAACTGAGCCACCCAGTGTCCCAGGAATATATATCATTTAGCCCACCAGTGAGGGAGTAGATCTTTTTCTTTAAAGAATTTAAAACTTTATTGGGAATTGAATGCTATTTAAATGAAAAGGAAATAATTAGAAAAGAAAAAAAGTTATTCCATAAGTTATAGGTATATTTTTGAGGACATGAAAGCTTAAATGAGAAAAAAAAGGGGTTTATAAATGTTGCTACAAATGCATATGTGATCCAGGGCTGGACCTGTCTGGAGCTGAAAAATAGTCTAATTACTCTCTTCCTCCATGAAATAGCTTGGGTGACTCCTTGACCGTTGAGTACCTAAAATATTGATTGAAATTGTTTAAGTGTCCCTTGTAGTTCCAACCTACAAAGAGATGAAGGTAGGAGGTTATCATCCTTGAAGGACAGGTTTTGTGGAAGATTTTTTTTTTTGAACTAGAAATTACAGGTGTAATTTAGAGAAGGTAGATTTCAGTGCGGCGATGAGGAAGAATTTTCAAATAGAACTGTCCAAAAAATGGATCTGGTTGCCTGGCAAAGTTGAGAGTTTTTCATTCTAGGAGATTATTAAGCAAAAGCTATATAATAATCTTTTATGGTCATCACAGAAGGGACTCATGTAGCAGAGAACTGGTCAGATTAGGTAGTTCTCAAAGTTTTATCAGTGATTAAGATTTTATGAGAGGTCCACCTAAAAAATCTGTAGGCTTCCTCTAGGTCAGCTGACTGGTTTCAGCAGGGGGCAGTTTTGAACACCATCCCAGAGATAGTTGGTAATGTTGGAGACATTTTTGGTTGTCCTCACTGGTGTCGGGGGTGCCATTATCATCTGGTGGGTAAAGGCCAGAGATGCTGCTAAACATCCACAGTGCACAGGACAGCCTCCCACGTCTCAACCCCTAACAACAAAGAATTGTCACTAGCACCAAGGGGAGAAACTCTGGGATTTGGTTCTAGGGATTTGGCAGAGTGAGTGATTTAGACGGTGGTCCATTTGATCTTTGAGATTGGTCTGGGCCTGAAGTGATTAGTCCAGCTCATGCTGGTCTTAGGCACAAGTGGGAAGTAGGAAACAATTATTTTCAACAGCTTCTTGCCCTGCCCTTTACATTGTCAATTCCATTGCTCTCATGTTTCTGTAAGGTCTGCCTCTGTACCATCCTTCTGGGCCTGTCCTCTCTAATGATTCTTGATCTCATCAAACTTAGCTCCCTTGGGCCCTTTTTCTTCAACATCTGTTCTCTATTACCTAGATAATAGAAAAATAAATATACCTACTCATGTTGATTTGGTTCCCTTCTCTTAATTGGTGATGATACCTGAATCTCTTTTTCTCCCCTTGCAATTCATGGTGATTCTGCTGGATCCTTTCAACATGACAGTTGTTTACTTACAGGGCTGTAAAATGTACAGGTTGTCATTCACACAGATTATATGTAAATACTTTATTGAAGTAAGACAATGGGATTCTTGTCTAATATCTATTCAAAATGATTAAAAATTCAAACAAGACATTAGAAATATTTATATGCATGTATATGAAACTAGAGCTAGCAACTCAGATTAAAATATCAGTGAAAGCAGTTTGAGTACTGGAAATTATTAAGACTAAGAATGATCTACAATCACTTGCGTACAGATCGCTTAACTTTTAAAGGTTAGCTGACTCTCAGCTTTATTTACATATGTATGCAGAAATGGGATAATCAGGCAATAGTTTTGTGTTGATATTTAGTTAATATAAATAAAATGCTTTGATTTGTAGTTTGGTGACCTAACAATCCAAAATGAAATTCAAATGTCACCTTATTGTTATAGATAATGGGAAAAGTTTTCTTCTGGTCCTTCATGTACTGTACTCACTCCTAAATAATGAGTATATTTAGTTGAAGAATTTATTTGTTCCTCAGCTAGGTCTCAATATATATGGACGTCTATTTCCAATGAAAGTTTTAAAGCAGAGTAATTACCAATATTTTAATGTTTATTTTTCACTAAAAAACTGGTCGTTGTACCCTTTTTCACTTTTGTAATAATGAAATCATGCTTCCACAAATGCCAGTTTATACTTCGGCTCCTAGCTTGTTTAAGATGAAGGAATGTACACTTAGGATAATTCAGACACTGAGACTGTGTGTACCAGGAACCACCTGCTTTCCTTAGGGGCCTTTTCTATTAAAATATTAATCAGACTATTTGTTGTTATGACAGAATTTCTATGTGAAAATTTTGGCCAACATACATGCATACTTCATTTTTGCCATGCCCTATATTTAATACACTAAGAAAATTACATTTTAGAAATGCTCTTTAGAACTTTGCAGTTTCTACTCCCAATTAGTTTGGTTTATTGTTACTAATTAAATTTTGAAAACCGAGAAGCCCAAGTCATACCAGTTTCAAAGTGCTTTGGGTGTTGTGAAGACTTATTTTTTAGGGTATTACCCTGTTTCACTCTTAATCATCTTCCCAGCATGACGATATTAGGTCGTTATGCTCTGCTGATAAACTGCTTATTCATCTCATTCTAACTGTGTGGGTGGAGACAACAATGGTATTTAGACGTGGTGTTTTAGACATATCCCAGGGATGTCTTTGTGCTATAATTTGTAGAATTTTATTTTGAGAAGGCTCTACCTAAACTGTAAGATATCTTTAAAAATAGCCACCTCAACAAATCCGAGTCAGAGGAGAGAAATAAATAAGTCTATAATTTAAGTTAATGTTTTTGTTGTTGTTCTAACCATGAATTCTATGTCCCATATGTCTATATGTTCAATAATCTGCATTTTCAAGGTATTACTTTGGCATATAACATAGAGTAAGTATAAATTCACATTTTGGGGATTATTAAATAAATGTAATATGCTAGAGAAAAGTAAACTGAAACTGCAGCTATGCTAATTGCTGCTAAAAAAGAATGTGAGAACATTAAGAATGCTATTGTGAAAAGGTTTAAAAAAAAATTTGTTCAACTCTTCCCATGCCTGTTAATGACATCTTTTGGGAAAAAAAAATTGAGAAGAAAAAAACAAAACTTATTTTTCCTTTCATGACAGTTTCCATAGGAGTAGGTGATTATCAGGTTGTGAACATAATTGAGGTACTAAAATACCGTATAAGGATCACATTCTTCATCCTGAAGACTCCTAGTCTCATAATTCCTCAGGTGTAGGAATTAGGAAAAAGCAGGTTAAGATGGAGAGAAAAAAAACAAGGTGGAGGTTTTTCCAAGTTTAGACTATACTCACATTTGCAGGTATATTATTTTGAGTTTATTTAGAAAGTGTAGGGAATACTCTCCTTTTTTTTAAATTTTTTTTAAGATTTTTATTTATTTGATAGAGAGAGAAACAGCGAGAAAGTGAACACAAGCAGGGGGAGCGGGAGAGGGAGAAACACACTTCCTGCCTGCGTTTTAGGTCATATGTTCCAGATTCATCCTTGAAACTGCCTATACACAAATTTTATTCAAGGTCTTGACCACATGCAACTGGAATACAAGGCAAGGTAGAGATTTCCATGATAGAGGTGATGCCCACTCCTTAAATCTCTTTATTTATTTATTTTTTTAATTTTTAAAAGATTTTATTTATTTGACAGAGAGGAACAAGGCAAGGTAGAGATTTCCATGATAGAGGTGATGCCCGCTCCTTAAATCTCTCTATTTATTATTTTTTTAAATTTTTTTAAAAGATTTTATTTATTTATTTGACAGAGAGACACAGTGAGAGAGAGGGAACACAAGCAGGGGGAGTGGGAGAGGGAGAAGCAGGCTTCCCACGGAGCAGGGAGCCCGATGCAGGGCTTGATCCCAGGACCCTGGGATCATGACCTGAGCTGAAGGCAGACGCTTAATGACTGAGCCACCCAGGTGCCCCATATAAATCTCTTTTTAAAATCATTTTGCAATCCATAACTAATAGCTAATACTGGATGTAAACTTCATTTTGTACTAGATTTTTATCTCTGTTTAGTCTTAATCCATTTTTACTGTTGGAACAAGACCAGATAAGCATTTAAGTTTCTTCTCATTGCCCAAGACCCATAAATACTGAACAAAGTTGACTTTGGATTTCAGAAGATATTGGTAGTGATTTTTTAATTCATTTATCATTCTTTCTGTTAAAACTGTTAAGATGCTTTTGTAAGTATTTTGAAAAGCATACATTCCCATATTATTGTGTCTCTTAGTGATAAACTAGGTACTGAATCTGTCTTGCTGACTGGGGAGGAAAAAAACAACACAGAAAATGAAGTTTTCTTAAAGTCCGAACATAACTGAGAGGCCTTGGTCTGTTGTGTTTCCATGATGAAATAAGCATAGGAAGCTCAAAAGGAAAAATCTTGTGTGTAGATTCAGTTTGGAGGAGATGATTGAAAAGTCTTCCACAGTTCATCTGATTCAGATTTCAAGCACATTCTATACCCCACCCCACCCTTGCCTTTTTTTTTTTTTTGTAGAGGTAATGCTTGCTACATTACGCTTTAAGATTTTTTAAAATGTTCATTAGGAAACAAAAAACAAAACAGCCCATTAGTTTTGAACCTTTCCTGCTGAAGAAATTGTAGTATGCAGAGAGGAATCAGCAGCTGGATAGAAATAGTGAGAACGAAGATAGATACTAGCAATACCATGCCTAATCAAGGAAGGATTTTCTCAAATGAATTCTGGAATGAGCATATACGCAAAGAATGGGTACGGGGTATACTATTTGGGAGAACTAAATGATATTTTATTATACCAATGCATGAGTAAAATTACCCATCAGCTGTGTTTAAAACAACAGTAAAGAGATTACATATCCTTTTACTTATTGTTGATGGCTGTTTTGGGGGGGGGGGATTATGCTTTGGGATTGAGTTGGTTCCCAGTGGACACCTAAAATATTTGGAACGCAGCTGGAGGACAGCTGTTGGCTTTTGGTCCACAGCACAGTGTTGTTTGGTGAAGTAGTGACTGCTGTCTTACTGGCCACCTTAGTATTATAATAACCCTCACTCTAATGGTCTTTCCTACCTTTATCAAATAATAAAAATCTGAATTGCCATATTGCCATGTGCTATTTGTATGTGGCCTTGCTATGACCTCTCTAATCTGGGGCTCTTATTTATTTTTGTAATGTCTCTGAGGGAGAAACACCTTATCACCCCAACCTATTTCTTATTTGGGGTTAATGGGAATACCACCATTTGGTTGAAAATAACTAATCTACTACAAATTGTGTACTTATAATAATGAGGTTTCACTTAGGTGACTTGTCTACTTTGCCCTTCTGAAAACACAGTATTTTTTCAGCTTTAACTTTGCTCTGAGTCCATATAAAATCTTTCTCCTCCATGTGCTGAACGACATGTGAGCTTTTCTGTGTTATTTTTTTCTGAATTGTAAAAGTAACATGTTTGGCAGCATTAGGATAAAGAATGGTTCCTTACATAGCTATGTAAACATACTGGAAAACTAGCTCATGTCATTTTTTTCTCATTTCACTTAATATATAAACAAGGAAGGTTTCTTTGTTTTTTTTAATTGTAATATTTAAATTACTTATTTTAGAAATTGGTGTTTTTCTTTACTAGAATAAATATTTCATAGAAAATTTGAGGCTTATGGAATATTCTTGTCATCTTTGCTTTTCTTAAATCTCGTTCATTATGTAAATAGTGAGTTCTTTCACACAGAGCCTATTATACCTTAACTTTCTATTTTTTTTGCTGTGCATGAAAATAAGAGATGTTTCATAATTAAGTTGAATGAAATTTATAAACTGTAATGCTTTAATGGGGGGTTTTTAAAGGAATCTTTGAGAGAAATCCATGACAGCTCAGGGGTTTTAGAATCACACTTGGTTTCTAAACCTGCCTCAATTTCATAATTATCAGTGTCTCTCTAAATATCTTCCCTGAAGTAGAGATAATAATCCCTACATTGCAGGGCTATTTTGAGGATTACATAAGGTAATATAGGTCAAGCACCTAATACTGCCTGTGACATGCAGTGAGCTCAGTAACATCAGCAATTGATGTTGTTGGTATATTGTTATTGTAATTATTATTATATGGAACTATGAAAAAATTCCCCTCCCTTTGTAAAAAAAAATGGCAGACACTGGTTAAAAAAAATAATACATTGGAAGCACTATGGGGATTATTCCTCCCATGGAAGCACTGTAACCACTCAATCAACATTAATAAGAATAAAATATTTTCTAGAGGTAGAGGAGTATAATTGAAAGCCTTGACTTTGAAATCAGAATAGTCTTGGCTTTGAGTCTTAGTTCAGCCACTAAATATTCTGTGATTTTAGGTGAGTAATTTATCTTCTGAGCCCACTTAAAATGGGAGTAATAAAAACCTACCTTGAAGAGCTGTTGTTAGGATTAAAGATAATATTTTAAAAAATATCTTTTATAGTACCTGACACTCTTAATCAATAGCAGTTTATTATCTGTTTTATTCCTCTCCTTTCTTCTTTCTCCTTGTTCTCTGGTCCTTTTGATTGTCTTGAGTTACCTTTACTAACTTTGCATCTTTAAGCTCATCCATGGTTTCTTTTGGCTTCCTTTTCACACTTAGTTCTTTTCCTGTTTGTTTTGAATTGCATTTTTAATGAATGTTAGTGACCAGTGAAATGACCATACAATAGAGAAATGGGTATGGGGAAAAAAAAGAAGCAGCTGAGTATCTTGATAACTTTTAAATGTAAGTCAGTGGCCAAACTTTACTTCCAATAAACTGCATTTCCTTTACCTGATCATAATTGAGATGCGAATAAAGTGTTGTGGGTGTGTGAACGATAATGTCTAATTGGTGTTTATAGACCAGTTCAGAGAGTGTGCTTTCAATGAATATTTTGTTCAGTGAATGAATTCACATCTTGGCTTTTACCTGACCATTACATTTTTAAAAATTTTTAAATAAGCACTGAATGTTTCTATGTATAAATCTTTATCTTTGGTCTTTTAAATAGTTGTTTAAAGCTATTTATTTTAGGAGAATTAACATTTTGTTGTTATAAGGAATTAACTTGCAGGTTGTATAGTTACTGTGTACTGAAATTTTTCATAGTTGTATACTTTACATTGTTTCATTTTTATGGGAAACAAAGTACAGTTTACTTACTTAACCATAAAAGGACAGGAGGATATCATATAGGCTATACTTCCCAGCCACTATCTAACATAATTCGTTCACAACTGAAAAATTTCAAGGTTAATGTGTTGACAGACTTTGTTTGCTGACCTTGAAGGTATAAATCAAGAATAGTCAGCAATGCGGGGGGCGCCTGGGTGGCTCAGTCGTTAAGCGTCTGCCTTCAGTTTGGGTCATGATCCCAGGGTCCTGGGATTGAGCCCCGCATCGGGCTCCCTGCTCAGCGGGGAGCCTGCTTCTCCCTTTCCTACCCCCTGCTTGTGTTCCCTCTCTCACCGTGTTTCTCTCTGTCAAATAAATAAAATCTTAAAAAAAAAAAGAAATAGCAATGCAAGGAAGAGACTAGGCCCAAATTTTGGTCATATTTAGTGTAATTTCTTATACTCGGTCAGTGCAAATACTTTAAATTGCCCAGTATATATAAATATTCTGAGATTTGTCTCCTAGCATATTAGTGATGGTTTGCTTTGAAATAATTTCTTCTATGATGAAAAAAATTGACGCAGGGAATCATGGAATTTTGGAGTTCTGAAGAATCCTAGAGATTAACTTCTTTTAAAGATGAAAAAGTTAAGGTTTAAAAAATTGAAGTGATTTGATCAAGTTTATAGTCTTAATCTGGAGAACCAAGACTTTTTTCTTACCTCTACTCTGGCATTTGTGACTCTAAAACTCCCCATAGGGTGTTTTATACTGTTCCTGTATTTGTTTTATCAAGGAAGGGAAATTTTTAAAAAAATCATTAAGTAAAACTGCCAATCTAAAACAAAGGGACAGATTAAAAAGATGGACTGTGTGTTGAGATTTTAATTACATAAGGATTTTTAAAAATTAGGAAGCAATATATAGCTATTTAACTTGAGAATAGCACTCTTTAAAACTATGTATTGTCTAAAGCCAATCAATATTATGATAATGATAAGTTGTGTGTTCAAAGTCAAAATGTATACATTGCAAGGTATGATAACACTCATTCACCCTGTAAGAGTGGTATCTCCCAAGAGGCCATGCAGTGATCTGTGTTTGCAGAAAAGTGAAGAAATGGCTTAGAGTCTAAAGTTCAACCTTTTAAAAAGTGTATGAATAGAAGTACTATTTAGTTTTTTGAAAGATGGATTCTATAAACAGAAACTAATATCATTATCAAAAGCCTTATATATCAAAAATCTATCCATGTATGGAATTAGGTGAAATAGAGACTGTCCTTTGGGACTTTGTGTTCTAAGTAAGTTCTGGTGGAGACATTAAAAAAGGTATATAGATGGCCAAAAAGCATTACCTAAATATGTTGAATAATTACAATAATAACAATCAGATGTTTTGGTGAGTACCTCTTGAAGGGCGTGAAGTGTAAATATTCTGTCCTAGCATATCGTATTGGAATGATTTGTTAATGTGCCTGCATTTCCACCAGACTGGCCTCATAAGGGCAACAGGTATCAAGTATTATGTAGTTTTGTTTCCCTAATATGCTGGCAATATAGTAAGTACTGAATAAATATATAAATGAAGGTGAGAACCTGTGCTTTATCTGTTCTTTTTCACCCAAAGATCATGCGGGCTCCTGATCGTCTGGAACTTACCTCTGTATAGCTCTCTCTTATAGACTTGCTAAGTCACAAAGCGTTCAGAAACACATAGACACACCAGATCAACTTTTGTGAATGGGCTGCTTGGCTGAAGTATGACTAAAGCACACATGGGCAAGGGGAGTTTGTTGCTTCTTTTACAGAAACAGAAGTGAGATTTCAGTATTTATTTGTGTCATGGAAGAAGAGGGCTCAATGAATATGGGGAAAGTGGGCTTGATGAGTAATGAAGGCCAGGCAGCAAAGGGCGTCATTGTCTTTGGACATACTCAAGAAAGAGTGATCAGGGACAAAGAACATTTAATCGAGTATGTTAAAGAAAAGCAGGAGAGTTCTGTGGTAGGAAGTAGTTAAATGTACCATCTGTTTAGGTCTCTGGTAGGCTCTAAACTGACTTCAGGATATGTGTTTTAACCATTTTGAGGTTTCTTTTCCAGGACATGTTCATGTTGGGCTATATTCACATTTTTAATATTTCTGGTTATTTTTAGGATTTTAAAGTATTCATATATTGTGATACTGTTTTTTCTTTGTTAGAGCCTTGAGAGGGATAGTTTTCATATAATTCCACATGACATAGTGAAGAGAGTAAGAGTACAATTTTTTTCCTGTAAGTTTTGTAAAGCTTGATAGCAGGAAACGATATATTGTGAATCTATCACTTCCTAAAAAGGCATTCTGGAAGAAAGTACTTTTCAGCCGAATGAACTTTACTTTCACATTATTTGTTATACTTTGTGTATAGTCTTGGTTTAAAATGTTCTTTTGGCATTGGACATTATGAGATTTCCTTTCCATGATTACTTTTATTTAACCGGTTATTCATATTCTTGGTGCAAATCGATAATAATGAAATAAATTCTATGTTTTCATGTAAGTATATGCAGTTTCAAAAAATATAAATGGTTTCTAACAGATCAACAATCCAAAAATAGGCAAAGGATATGAAAAAGAGTTAAACCAACTGACCTAAAAACAAACAAAAATGTTTATAAATCTGGGAGGCTCAGTTTCACTTAAAGAAAAATGCAACTATAATATGAGCTATCGCTTCTTTCATCCATCCAGATTGGCAGGAATAAATAGTTTGATAAAACACAAACTGGGTATGGGAAAATAGGTAGTGTAAGGAAATAAGTGGTTTCATATGTAGATGATGGGAATGAATCAAAACTAAAAATGCACCAAGCCCTAAATGCAGTGAATTCAGGTCTAAGAATTTATCTCAAGAGATATAAGTGCACATGTTTGCCAAATATACTTTGGTATTCAGTATTTTCTGGCTCCATCCACTCTAAATATCTATTCATATACTGTTTTTAAAAATGTCAGCATTTCCATATGGGGTGTGTGTGTGTATGTGTGTGTGTAAAATTAGAAAGGAAAGTATAAAACAATGCCTTTATTAGGTATATGTATATATACAAATGTGTGCACAGACAGGATATCAGAGACCTGGAATAGGAGGGAACTTTCTTTTCACTGTATTTTTGTTATTCAGTTTGCAGTTTTGTTTTTATTGTGTATATGCATTACTTTGTAAAAATCAGTTTGAATATTTTTTGACATGTAATTTACATGCTGTAAAATTTGCCAGTTGAAAGTGTTAATTATGTGAGTTTTAGTGTATTTATAGAGTTCTGCATCTATCCATACAGTCTAAATTTAGAAACTTTTCATCACTCTCAGAAGAAACTTTGTACCATTAGCAAACAGTTGCTGTCATACCTCACTTCCCTAGCTCTAGACATCCATTACTCTACTTTCTGTAAATAGATTTGTCTATTCTGGAATTCATATAAATGGTATCATACAACATGTGGTCATTTATAACTAGCTTATTTCAGTTAAATAATATTTTTGAGGTTCATCCATGTTGTAATGTGCCCTATATTACTTTTTGAGTTAAAAAATGTTTAAGTAAAAAAAGCAATTGTAAAATTATCCTTTTTAAGTATGTTGTGCAATGGTTGTGAAATGGAAGAGAATTACAGTGAAAGTATTTGTTGTCATAGTTACTATTTATTGAGCATCTTTGATGTACTAGTAATTCTTTTAGGCTTTATGTATGTTATCTCATTTAATCCTTACAATATATGTAATAGATGGTATTGTATTGTTTCTACAAATGAGTAAATTAAGTGGTATGATTATAAATTTTGTGTCAATTTACACATAAAAGCATAAAGTATAAAAATAGATGTATGCAGATGTCTACTTTACAGCCAAAGTTAGAATATTTTATGTGCTACATAACATTACCAAGATGCACAGTGGAAATATCACTCATTAGCCAGATAGTTCTAATAGAATTTTTTGCAATTATGGAGCTATTCTGTCTCTTCTGTTATAGTATCCACAACTACATGTGGCTTTTGGTTATGTGAAATAGGACTAGTGTGAGTGAGAAACTAAATTTATTGTTATATAATTGTAAATAATTTAAATTTAACTACACTCTGCTTCTGTCCTTGATGTAGTAACAGTTACTGGTTGATCAGGGTAATCCTTATACCTACAGCTGTAAGAGTCAAAACCTGTGCAACAGATGAAACAATGGTTTCAAGGTCTTGGTTATAAGACACCAAAGGGCAGAGAGGTCCTTGAGAGCGGGGAAACAAATGAAATGGACCCTACGAGTAGAGTATGCTAGCTTCCCGCTTGTGGAAGTTTCAAGGCTTGGATCAAAGAGGAGGCATTCAGACAAAGTCAAGGACTTTTTGCGTTGAAGAAACAGAGTGGAGAGTAAGAGAAGACAATGCTGGATAGAGTTCATAGAACGGAAGACTAGAGAGAAAAGTGCTTAGCTGCTTGCTTAATGATTAGGACAAGTACCTGAGGGAAATGCCCCAGGTCAAGGAAAGAACAACCTGAAAGGATTTGAGGTCCTTACTTGAGTGCTTGCCTTTCAGATAGCAGCAGGAATAGTGTCTTGTTTCTACTAGCCAGACTGGAAAAATCTCAAGATTTGTGTGGCTTTGGGTATAAAGTACATGTAAGGGTCTTATCTCAGTAAATGGGGAGTAATTAGTTCTAAATTGAGCACTACTCTACTCCCTCCTAAAATATCTTAAGAGCAAGTCCTTAAATGATCAAACTGTTTCCAAATAACTGTGTCCCAGAACAAAGCTCAAGATTTATGAGAATATAGAAATATCCAGCAGTCACCAAGGTAAAATTCAGAATGTCTGATATCCAATCAAAATTACCAGGCATGCAGTAAGAAACAAGAAAATTTGACCCATAATGAGACAATAAATATGTCAATACCAAACCCAAACTGACAGAGCTGTTAGAGTTAGTAGGCAAGGACATTAAAAAGTTATTACAACTGAATTCCATAGTTTCAAAAAGTTGAGATATGGAAAATAGGGAAAAAATCTAAATCAAACTTCTAGAGATGATAATTACACTGTGTAAGATGGAAAATCTACTGAATGGCATTAATGACACACATTGCAGAAGAAAATATTGGTGAACTTGAAGACATAATAATAGAAGCAACCCAAAATAAAACAGAGAGTAAAGAGATTTTTTATTTTTTTTTCAAAGTAAAGAGAACATTAGTTGTGGGACAACTTCAGGGGACCTACTGTATATTAATTTGAGTTCCTAAAGAAGAAAAGGGGGGAAAGAAAAAAATTAATGTAATTATGGCTGAAAAATTTTTCAAATTTGGTGAAAATTGTAAACCCACGGGTCCAAGAAATTTAATGAAACCATAGTAGAAGAAACAAGAAGACTACTCCAAGGCACATCATAATCAAATTGTACAAAGATAATGGAGTGACATTTGTTGAGCTAACTACTGAAATAAAATCCATTAACCTAGAAATCTACACCCTACAAAAGTCTTTCTAAACAAAGGAAATTATTTTAGATCTATGTTTTTAAAGAAAAAATATTAAAATGTAGTCATTTTGTAATATAGGTTAAAGTATGATACATGGCGGTAATAGCACAAAGGGCAGAAGAGGAGGAATGGAAGTACCCTATTGTAAAGGTCTGTGTTATAGATCAAGTAGTAGAATAGCCCTTGGATGGAGACTGTATCAATTTAAAGATCTATACTATAAACCCTAAAACAAACACTAAAATAAGCCAGCAAAGGAGAGAAAATGGAATCATAAAAAATAATCCAGAAAAGGCAGAAAAAGAACACAAATGAGAAACAATAGAAAAATAAACACCAAGATGAGAGATTTAATTTTGAACTTACCAGTAGTCATGTTAAATATGAATACTCAATGCCAATGAAGAGATGGAGATTTTCAGATAGCATGTAAAACAAGAAACAACAAGAGTGCCTACACACATGAACTTCTAATATAAAGACCCCCCCAATCAGTTAAAAGTAAAAGAATGGATAACTAATAGTATCAAAAGAAATATGGAGTTACTATCAGATAAAATAGATTTCAGAACAAAGGATATTATCAGAGATAAGGAAGGTAATTTCATCATGATAAAGTGGACGTAATTCTAAATATTTATGTTCCTAAAAACAGAGCTTCAAAATACACCAAGGAAAAACTGATAGAACTGCAAGGAGAGATTGTGGAGACAACTCCACAATTACAGCAGGACATTTTGATAACTTTTCTCAATAATTGATTGAACAAGTAGACAATTAGGGATACAGAAGATTTGAACAACCTAATTGATAGATCATCTCTCCCAGCAACAGTAGAAGGCACATTCTTTTAAAATGCGCATTGAGGGGCGCTTGGGTGGCTCAGTTGGTTAAGTATCTGCCTTCAGTTCAGGTCATGATCCCACATCTGGCTCTCTGCTCGGCAGGGGGTCTGCTTCTCCCTTTTCCTCTGTGATCTCTCTCACTTTCGTGCTCTCTCAAATAAATAAAATCTTAAAAAAATAAAATAAAATGCACATTGGGGTGGCGCTGGCTCTGTCTGAGGAGCATGCAACTCTTGATCTCAGCATTGTGGGTTTGAGCCCCATGTTGAGTGTAGAGGTTACGTAAAAAAAAGAAAAAATACACGATGGATATTTACCAAATATATGGAACATATTCTTATACGTTTTGGGACACAAAATAAGTCCTGATAAATTTAGAAATAATCAACTCATATAAAATATTTTCTGACCATAATGGAATCAAATAAGTCAGTAACAACAGAAAGGTCACTTAAAATCCCCAAATATTTGGAAACTAAACATACTTCTAACTAAGTCATGGATCACAGAGGTAAGCAAAAGCAAAATTAGAAAGTATTTTGAATGAATAAAAATGAATAATGAACTTATCAAAATTATCAGGATACAGGTACAGCAGATCTTAGAAAGATATTAATAGCATTATATACCTATATTAAAAAAGAAAAAAATCTAGATCAGTGGCCTAAATTTTTGTCTTTAAAAAAATAGGAAAACAAAAGCAAATGAAATCCAAAGCAAACAGAATAATAAAGATCAAGTTGAAATCAATGAAACAGAAAACAGAAAAATGATAGAGAACATTAATGAAACCAAAAGTGAAACTTAGGTGGACCTAAGTTCTTTTTAGCTTTAAAATTTTGTAATTTGAAACACAGAGAAAATACTCTTCTTTATTTACCTACAGATTTACATTTATTTGAAAAAACCTTTTTTAAAAGTCAAGATGTATAGTAAATTAGCACAATTAAAAATAATTTGAAACACTAGCTCTCTCAAATTTCAATCCTTTCTTTAGCATCTTTAACACAATAATGAGTACCTTTCATAATAAGAATCAGAACCTTTCCAATGGTTCTGTTGATATAGTCCCCTCACTTATCTCTCATTTCCTCAATGTCTGTACCAAGTCTCTGCATCCTTGACTACTTTGTGTAAAACAACAACACCTGTTCTCCTGCATTTATTTCCTTATCGTGCTTTGTTTTTCTCCAAAACTGCTACCACTATCTTTTCCTTTAATATCTTCTTTTACCTAACTAAAAGATAGCTTTCATTAGGGCAAGGACTTTGTCCATTTTGTGTACTGCTGTAAGTTCTTGAACAGTGCCCAGCACATAATAGGCATTCAGTAAATACCTGTTAAATGAATTGATCAATTATACATTAATATCCTTTAGATTCTCCTCCCCTCCACCCCATTTGTACAGATTTTCATCTCTTGAATTTGAGAGATTTTGAAAGGTCTGCCTGTTTAATAGAAACTTTCCAGACTTAGGTGTCTAGGGGACATTTTTTATATCTAGATCACTTCTATAAGTAACAAAACAAAATTAAGACAGTTTGCTGAACACCTAACAATTATCGTCTCATTGAGTCTTCCCAACAGTTCAAAGTGAGATGAAATTCTCACCTTACAGACAAGGGATCTAAGGCTTAGGAAATTAAGTAAGGCTTTGAAAGTCACATACAACTAGATTCAAACCCAGATCTGCCATACTCCAAAGATTGAGATCTTAAACACTGTACTTTTTCCCCAGTTTCAGGTGTATTATTTGCAGAGATAAATGTTAGTTTAACATGAGTATCGATAGGTTTAGCATATTAGGTTAGAGCACAGCAATATTTTGAGGGAAAGAGACTAAGGAAATTTTCCTTAGAGAAGTTAGAGGGTGTGGGAAAGATTTGTGGGACACTTCTAGAGGTTTGTGAATAGGTCTGCAAAGGGGAAAATGACTAGGTCAGGGAAGGAATGAAACATTGAACATCTAGGAAGGATGGCTTTGCCCAAAGGGATAAAATGATAGGGAAATACAAATTGAGGTTCATGATCTGAGTCATTGGCTGGCAAATTATAACCAGTAAACAAACTCAATTGGACTCATTTTTAATTGGTTAATCAATAATTGAAAATTATTCCATATGCTTTAAGTTATGTTGTCAAAAACGGTGATATGAACCTTACACATCATTGATAGGGTATTTTTAAAGGTAATGGAAAGGAGAGAAGAAAGGAAGGAGCGAGGAGGACAGAAGATTGTGTGTGTGTGCTTATTAGAAAAAGATTTTATATACTTTACATATAGAAAAAGATTTTATATATTTTCTATATAATAAGTAATAAAAATATTTGTTTTGTAGTAATTGATACTTTCTTTTGGTTTGTAGGTTTATAGATTTCTAAGCCATTCAGGTTATGTTTATAGTGCTTATCTTAAGCCAAGGTGACAAGCTTGTTAAACTTAATTTGTAATAGCAAAACTATTAGACTTTCCTTAAGTTGACTAGAAATTATTTGTGTTGGAAGGAGCAAAACACTGTTTTGCACGATATTCATTTTTGGGTACTTTGTGGCCAGCCGTTTACAGTTAAAGATTATCCATTTGTCGTTTGTCTGTGATGTGAGGCCATTGACAGTCATGTTTAGTTTACACTGTTGTTAACATAAGAACACATTTTACAACTTGTTTTTCGGTGATTTAAAACAACTTATGGGGCGCCTGGGTGGCTCAAATGGTTAAGCGTCTGCCTTCAGCTCAGGTCATGATCTCAGGGTCCTGGGATCGAGTCCCGCATCGGGCACCCTGCTCCTTGGGAGCCTGCTTCTCCCTCTGCTTCTCTCTCTCTCTCTCTCCCTCTGTCTCTCATGAATAAATAAATAAAATATTAAAAAAAACAACAACTTATGGAGATCCACTTTGTTGGCACAACTAAGCTTTTGGTCAGGACTTGGATTCTGGATTCTTTCCATATATACCTTTTTTTTTTTTTTTTTTAAAGAGAGAGTAGGGGGGAAGGGGCAGAGGGAGAGGGAGAATGTTAGGCAGGCTCCATACCCAGTGTGGAGCTGGACGTGGGGCTTGATCTCACAACACTGAGATCATGACCTGAGCCAAAATCAAGTCAGATACTTAACTGACTGAGCCACCTAGGCACCCCTCCATATACATTTTATTTTGTTGTATTTAGTGTGATATGTTTGAGGGGAGCTTTTAGGTTTGAGGGGAGTTAGATTTACTGTATTCAGATGCCTGTTTTTAGAGGAATTTTTTTATAGCTAGTCCATATCCCACAAAGGATGATTATATTTTTAGGAGTTTTTCTTATTGATTAGAATTGGTTGACAACTGAACTGTATTTTACGTTTGAAAAAAATCTGGTCATGTTGGTATAACAGTTAATATGCTTATGATTTATTTGCTGACTTCATTATATAAGAACCATTGTATTTGTTCTTAAGTTACTTGCTTTTTCAGGCATTTTTAGATTATTTAAAAAATTGATTGTTCCTTTTTGAACCATGTTATCCTTCTACCTAGTCTATATACATATATACATATAATATATATACGTATTTTATACTATATAATATAAAATGTATATAATTTTATTTATATGTTTGTATACAGACTCATTATTGCCTTAATATGGTTTATATGAAAGGTAGAGAATATGATACGTGTATGACTAGTTTTCACATCTAAATTGTTTCAGGCACAAGATTTAATAGTGGGTATTTTGCTTTTATAAGACACAAATGATGCAACAACGTGGGTGGAGCTAGAGAGAATAATGCTGAGTGAAATAAGTCAGTCAGAGAAAGACAAATACCATATGATTTCACTCACATGTGGGATTTAAGAAACAAAACAAGTAAAGGGAAAAAAAAAGAGAGGAGAGACAAACCAAGAAACAGACTCTTTAACTATAGAGAACAAACTGATGGTTACCAGAGGGAGGTGGGTGGGGGGATGTGGATTAAAGAGTACACTTGTCCTGATAAGTACCCCACGATGTATGGAATTGATGAATCATTATCTTTACTCTTGAAACTAATATAACACTGTATGGTAACTATACTGGAATTAAAATTTAAAAAGAAAGACACACATATGATGTCAGTGTTCTTTTGCAAGTAATATATTTTCTCCTTGTTGTAGGTCCTTTTGTTCTGCATCACAGCTGCCATGTACATGTTCTTTTTCAGGTATGTCCTGTTATACCTATTTATTTTAATAGAAAAAATAGGGTTCCTTTGTGGTTTTTAAATCAGCCTTGTAACTAACGTTGTTCCCTAAATAATTATTTCTCACAAGTAGCACAAGGTTTTGTTTTGTCTTTGTTTCCTTCCTCTAGGATTGTTAGAGATAAATCACTGCTTCTTGATGAATAGAAGAGAGGGAAAAAAGATTTGTTTTGTTTGTTTGTTTGTTTTTCATATTCTCCTTACAGGTTCATCTTGGAAAGCTGAACATATAAATTAATAATCTTAAATACTGATAAGTGAGTTTTTGTTTTTTGTGGACCTGATTTTAGATATTCTTCACTCTCCAACATTTTATTTATTTATTTATTTATTTATTTATTTTTAAAGATTTTATTTATTTATTTGACAGAGAGAGAGTTAGCGAGAGCAGGAACACAAGCAGGGGGAGAGGGAGCAGCAGGCTTCCTGCAGAGCAGGGAGCCCGATGTGGGACTCGATCCCAGGACCCTGGGATCATGACCTGAGCCAAAGGCAGACGCTTAATGACTGAGCCACCCAGGCGCCCCTCTCCAACATTTTAAGTCAATTTAAGTCAACATTTTAAATTTAAATAAGAAATTTAAATTTAAATAAGAAAAAAGTGATGGCAGGGCTTAATCTAAATCTTCTGCCAAGGTAACCTAGCACATTAATCATTGTCTTTAAAATATTAAATTAGTCCATAATGTCAGACTTGTATTTCTCATTGACATTGAAACTGTGAGGCCTGTGGAGGAGTGTTAGGATGGCTCAAGATTTCAAGGCCAATGAAAAGGATACCATTGTTCTATAACCATAGCAGTACAGGAAGAGGATTTTGGATTGGGAAGAGTCCATTCCTTCCTAATCTTTATTGTCAGTGATACCAGTAATTCCCATTTATTTCAGTCTTATTACACTAATTTGAATAGACTTTTTCTTGATTTTTCTGGATATAGGCAGAATTCAGTCACAACAGGAAGGACCAAACTTTTAAAATTAAAATTTGTACTTGATTAACAAAAGCAGTTACAGATTTTAATAAGATATATTTGATAGATATCTTAATTTTTTCTTTTTACCTAAATCAGACAATTCAACCATACCAGAATTTTAAAACAATTTCCTGCCAGAACATCCTAATAAATATTTGATAAGCACAATGATAGGATTTTAACTTATTAAGACTTTATCCAAAATTTTACATGCACATTTAAAGTGATGCTGCTGTTATTCTTGTAAAGGGACAGCCAGGCCATTAGAAGGGAAAAATGAATCAGATTTCAAGGTAGGGAGAACTTGATTTGTAAAGGATTGGTAATGGGTGCATAATATTTTTTGTCAGTTATTAATGACTGAAAAATCATTGCAGCTCTCTGGGGGTCTTTGTGAAATTGTTTGAGCTACCATATGGTCTCTTTCTTATATTTTAACAATTTAGGGGTCAGGTAGAGGAGTTAGGAACAATGACTATATCATTTCATCAATTTCCAAAAATTGCATATTGTATTCAGATACATTATTAGGACAGTATGTAAAAAGTTCACACGGTTGAGCTTTATGTCTATCTAGTCTGAAGGTAAAGCATACCTAGTGGGGAAAATACAAAAAAGAGAAAAACTTAGAAACCTATCTTCTGTTGACATACACAGGAGGAAAATACAATATCAAGTAAATTTTCTTTTTGTGAAAATTCCTAAAAGAAGATAGTTAAATGCAACAGTCCTTCCAGTCTGACACTTAAAGACAGTGTATTTGATCAACAGTTAGCATTTCTTAGTCGTCAGTTTTTGAGGTTTAAAAAACAAATTGTATGTTGAATATAGTGATTAATGCCCAGGTTTTAGCTTGGTCTTCGGAAATCATACTTTGAAAACTGCTGCCATCAACGTAGTATTTTTGGTGTAGAAAGAAAATCAGCCCTATAAATATGTATTTTGGTGTAGAGCTATGAAACCTTTTCCTGTTTCAGTCACAAAGTCTAGGTTAAAAACAACATTTTAAAATACTTTCCAGAAGGCTCAATACAAGGTTTTAGTGCCAAGATAAACATTTTCAGTTTTCTGAGGAAAGGGCTTGTTTTCTCCTAAAAGAAGCACTATCACCAAATTCCTAGTGTTCTTGGCAGAAGTTAGTTTGAATAACTCAACAAAAGAGGTTTGGCAAATGGTAAAATAAAACCATTTATAAAGTACTACAATCAAACAAAACAATGTTACATGTTTGTCTGAACTCTGGCCTGTGTTTGGAATGAACAAACAACATTGTACATAGCAGTTAGCGAGTCTGATTGCATTAAAATATTTTATTCTTAAAACTCAGTTTTATATATAGATATTTGAGGTCACATTTTTTCCATTTATTAACAATTTTAATTCTAATTGCTTAAAATAGGTAAATATCAAATGATGTTGTCCCTAGGTTTCCATTTATACTAATTTCCTTAGAGAAGAGAGGATAAGGGAATCATTTTATGTTAGAAATTAATCAGCTTGTGTTTTTATCCTAACCTATAAGTGGGAAAAAGGGAAATGAGACCCCCTTTCAATAGAAAATATGCCAATTTTATTTATTTAGAGTAGGAACTTGAGGAATTAGTTCCATAAGTATTTTCTAAAAGTGACATATAGGATGTGATGGTTATAGTATGAATTTACTTAAAAAGTAATGCAGTATTCCTAGTATTAAAATAATGGCTATTAAAATGTGTAATGAAAACATCTTACTTTTGAGTAGTTCTTTTGTTATTTTTTAATAGGTACAGTTTTCTTTTCACATGCATTTTCTCATACACAGTGATCTTGATTTTCAATCTGTACATCAGAAATAAGGCTTACATTCAGATAGAATTCTGAGAAAACTTCAGAGGCTTGGGTTGAGGAACTGTAATACGTGAAGAGAATTCTAGTTCTTAGCCAGCTGGCCATCCATCCATCCAGGTGTCTGTTGATACCAACATATGCTGTGGATTCTGTTAAGAACTGGGGTACAATATTTTGAAGATATTTTGAAAGAAGTCTTTCTGTGCAACCCCCAGTGGGCATTCTTCATAATGATTCTGCTTCCATTGTTCAATCATGTTATTATTTTGTATGTTGTTGTCATAACTTTGTCTTAGAGCATGTCTGTCACTATGAAGCAGAAGTCATAGTTGAAAATTTGGTAAAATATTTCTTCTCATGCATACCTTTAAAGCGATTTTTTTTTAACTTCTAAATGTATACTTATGGGTAAAGCAACCTGTTTTGTTTGTTTGTTTGTTTGTTTTTAAGTCAAGGATTTATTATAGTTGTTGATTCAGGCTTGATTAGGATCTTTCCAACAGTCATGTGGAGAGAAGAAATGAGTTTCTTTTGAACCATTAGCTCTTTCCTTTTTTTAACTGAAAAGCAAAGGAGAGAATTAACAACAACACAAACAGCATGCCAAAACTAATACACATAATCCTGCTAACAAAAAACAATGAAACATGCTACACTTTTAAACAATTTATTTATTGGTTTTATTTTCAACATTAGGTATCTGTGTACGGAGAACACGTAGTTTAGAAAAGTGAAATAATTCAGTTTCACTTTTCTTTAATAATTTAATTTTAAATTGACAGTATCATAAAACATATCATGACAACTTTGATCCCATCCTGGTGAGTACCTAGCTAGAAATTCTTTACACCTGCCTTTGCAAAGGCAGCAACAAATCCAACATTTTGTTTAAACATGTAGATTGAAAGGCTCAGACTTGTTGTCATAGCAGATAATCTACAGACTGTGTATAACTGATTCACAAGAGACATAACTTAATCTGCTATAAACATTGAAAAACATTGTATTTTTATTTAGAATCTAGTGCAAATTAAAGTTGATTGTTGTGTTTAAAACATTATTTAGAGGGACGCCTGGGTGGCTCAGTCGGTTAGGCGTCTGCCTTCGGCTCAGGTCATGATCCCAGGGTCCTGGGATCGAGTCCCACATCGGGCTCCTTGCTGAGCAAGGAGCCTGCTTCTCCCTCTGCCTGCCTCTGTCTCTCTCTCTCTCTGATAAATAAATAAAATCTTTAAAAAAAAACAGAAAACATTATTTAGAAACAGTATTGATGCCTGCCATGGATGAATTCTGGTCAACTCTCTGTGAATGTACAAATAAAACTGTTTCATTAGTCTCAAGATAATGGATGTATTTTGTTTTTAAGAAAATGAAATGACACTATTCATGGCTATCTGCATTTTGAGTGAAAGACATTTGTGATTATCCTTGAATCTCCTAATGTAAACGGAACCTAGTATCTTTGAAGTGACTTTAACAGCAAGTAAAGAACTTTTGATCTGGGTCTTTTATTGATTTAACAAAAGCCCTTTAAATATCAATTAGGTTCTATTTTTTAAAGTACTGCCTAAAACTACACAGAAATCCAGTCTAGAAAATTATATATGGCATTTGAACTTTAAAAGTTTTACTTCAGGATTAGGAGAGTTTGTCCTAATGAGGTTTGTATTTTGAAGAGATTTCTTCCAGCAAAGCAGAGAGTGAATTGGGGGCTTGTAGGGGGCATAATGGCAGTTAATGGGAGGATACTGTTGCAGTTATCCTGGAAGAAAATGGTGAGGGCGTGACTGAAGGTAATAATAAACATAGTAAAGAGTGGATCTATATGAGATATGAGTATTGATGCTTGGATAAAGAAGAGAGAAACACTGGAAATTAGAAAATTAGCAAATTAGAAAATGTATGGAAATTGAGTACAGGTTTTGCAAATGCTGAGACTGAAGTGCATTTAAGACATTCACATTAAGAGATATAAATATATATCACTTGGGTATTTGGAGATTAGGAGATAAATAGAGGCTATGCTTGATTGTCACACCAAATGGTTGAGTAGAGACAAATTATACAACTTCTGTATGCTTAGTTTTTTCTTTATTAAAAAGTATAAATTATTATATGGACCTCTTAGGTCGGCTTCTGGTGATTAAATTAGATAGTGTCTTTCAAACTTTTTTGAATATGACCCAAAATAAGAACTACATTTTATATTGTGAATACACACACACATAAATTTTCCAGAATAATACTTAACCTTACTACATGGAATATATTTTTTATTCTAATTTATTTTGTTTATTTAAAAAGCTGCTTTTCACACCAGCAGTGTGAAAAAACACTGAGCTAATACAGGTGAGCATCTCGCTCAGTGATTATTACTTTAGCAGAAGTAGAATTATGAGTAGTGATTATTGTCTGTAAACTAGGAAAGAAAGTTAATTAAAATGGAGGATTTCAAGAATGAGGGCATTATCTTTAGTGTTAATGCTGTAAATATATTCATTAAGGTAAGGGCTAAAAATGTTCATTGCTCTAGTAACCTGGTTGTCAGTGTAACCAGCTAGAGAAATTTTTGTTGCTGAATTGGGATAGTAGATTGAGAAATGTGACATGATGTTCACTTTAGATATATACAATTAATTTTGTCAATTATTTTTTGAGGAAAATTTTTTTTAATACATGGAAAAAAGGTGTGAGCTGAGGAAGCAGAATGAATATAATAAACTCAAAAAGTTTGAGAGGAGAAAGGGCAAGTTGTTACAGGAGTAAGGTTTTCTTTTGGATTCCTTCTTTATTTTTTTTTAGGCAAGAGAAACTAGACTATGGGAAAGTTTGAGTGAGTAAAAGAAGGTTGCACAAGCAGGAGAGATTAACAAGTTGGGGAAATAGGAAAGAGAAGAGAAATGGTCTAAAATGCAGTCCAAAATGTCAACAGAGATAGCTACATTGTTAAACCTATTTGTCTGATAGAGATCATGTTAGATAATTATGAGGAAATTGAAGTTCCTTTTAAAAGCCTTGAACATACTGTTTTAAGTCGAAGAGGATTGATACATATAGAAGAGGTAGTAAATAGAAAAATCTTAGGTCTTTGGCTTCCTAAATTCATTGTCATTCTTAAAAGATATTAATTACAAGTTAATTAACTTGTTGATAAAAATTGACATGGGCTTGGGAAACCAACACTCCTCAGAAGATATATGCAGGTGAATTGAGGTCCTTCCATAAATGGCAACTAACAAGGGAGCTTACCAAGAATGCAAAATCTGTCCTATGCAAAGATAAAGGTAGAGATCCTTAGGACTGTTGCTTTCCTCAAAGCAAGTGGAAAAGGTGAGAAAACATAGATTCAAAATTTTGTAAATTACTGTGTCTGACAATGCAGAGCTTATTAAGTCAAATGACTGTAATCTGACTTTCTTTTTTGGGGGAGGTAGAGAATTAGTCTGCCCATGTGGTGAATGTACTCCATCTATGGATGGAAGTTGTGGCAAATCTGTTTTCACTTTTTGCCTGTCAGCCGTTGAAATACTGTGCCTCCATAAAGAAATTGCTCAAACATTTTATATCTAATATAAATGCTTGTTGTTTTTAGTAGAAAGCAAAGAGAAATATTGTTTGGAGAAATACTATCAACTTAAAATGCAGCTTCTTACAGACTTCATGGCACACAATCACATTAGAAGTGGTCAGTTGTCTTTGCAGTTTTATTTTCAAAAAATAAAAATGCATTTTTGGGTGGTTTTCTAAATGTAAATATTTTATATTTTTATTGATGTCGAAGTTCAAGAAGTGATGACATGTTACTAAGTCAGTGAAGAGTTTACACCATTAACATGCCAGTAGGCTTGTTCTAGTAATTCTCAGGTTCCACTGGATATTGGAGCCTCTGTGAATCAAGATGGCAGTTTGCAGTTAAAATAAAGGATAAACCATAATTATGCTTATTTCTTTTTTTTTTTTACTAAAACAATTTTAACTTATGTTAGCACTTTTCAGCTAAATCAAGTTGGTACTATATCGCTGTATTTACTTTTTATTGAATCTGTAAGATACAATGTAGCTAGAATTTAATAGTAGTTAATAGCTATGTCATGAATAAGAAGTCATTTGTTCCAAGTTCTACACATGTATTTATTTTATTGACAGAGGAATAATTCTTAAAAATAATTCTTCTTAAGTATTTAGGAGAAATGAAAATGTTTTTGTTTTAGAAATGACAATTCACAGAAGATTTTAATAAAGCATTTCTGTTTTGAGCAACAAGAAATCACTCTTGGAACTTATCAAACTCAACACCCAAAGAACAAATAATCCAATCAAGAAATGGGCAGAAGACGTGAACAGACATTTTTCCAAAGAAGACATCCAAACAGCCAACAGACACATGAAAAAGTGCTCAACATCGCTCAGCATCAGGGAAATCCAAATCAAAACCTTGAGAGAAGAAATGAGTCTCTTTTGAACCATTAGCTCTTTCCTTTTTTTAACTGAAAAGCAAACCTCACACCAGTCAGAATGGCTAAAATTAACAAGTCAGGAAATGACAGATGTTGGCGGGGATGCGGAGAAAGGGGAACCCTCCTACACTGTTGGTGGGAATGCAAGTTGGTGCAACCCCTCTGGAAAACAGTATGGAGGTTCCTCAAACAGTTGAAAATAGAGCTATCATACGATCCAGCAATTGCACTACTGGGTATTTACCACAAAGATACAAATGTAGGGATCCGAAGGGGTATGTGCACCCCAATGTTTATAGCAGCAATGTCCACAATAGCCAAACTGTGGAAAGAGCCAAGATGTCCATCGACAGATGAATGGATAAAGAAGATGTGGTATATATACACAATGGAATATTATGCAGCCATCAAAAGGAATGAGATCTTGCCATTTGCAACGACGTGGATGGAACTGGAGGGTGTTATGCTGAATGAAATAAGTCAATCAGAGAAAGACATGTATCATATGACCTCACTGATATGAGGATTTTTTAATCTCAGGAAACAAACTGGGGGTGGTGGGGGGGGTGGGGGGTGGGAGGGATGCGGTGGCTCGGTGATAGACATTGGGGAGGGTATGTGCTATGGCAAGTGCTGTGAATTGTGCAAGACTGTTGAATCACAGATCTGTACCTCTGAAACAAATGCAATATATGTTAAGAAAAAAAAAAAAGATAGCAGGAGGGGAAGAATGAAGGGGGGGAAATCGGAGGGGGAGACCAACCATGAGAGATGGTGGACTCTGAAAAGCAAACTGAGGGTTCTAGAGGGGAGGAGGGTGGGGGGATGGGTTAGCCTGGTGATGGGTATTAAAGAGGGCACGTTCTGCATGGAGCACTGGGTGTTATGCACAAACAATGAATCATGGAACGCTACATCCAAAACTAATGATGTATGGTGATTAACATAACAATAAAAAATTAAAAAAAAAAAAGAAATCACTCTTGGGTATAAGAATCTGTTACCTTAACAGAAGTCTCAGCAAATCAAATATTCATAAGTAAGAAAAATAATATGATAAAGTTCTAACAGTGGTGAATTCTTGAAATAATGTAGATACTTTTTTTTTCCCTGATGATGTCAGTAGTAGTTTATTAGCATTGGTGATTATTGCTGGACTTGGTTTGAGTAAAAGAGTACCTGGTAAATGTTTGAATAAATGATACTGAGTTTAAAGTATCTAATGATTGAAGTAAAATTTTTAGCTTTTCAGAATTTTCATTTACTTAATGAAAAACATAGTTGTGTTTTTGGAGGTTCCATGGTATAATGTAAATTGTATAGTCTTCAGTGCCTCACGTTTGAACAGACCTCTCTTTAGGTTTTGGCTCTACCACTTACTAATTCTGTGGCTTCGGTAAATTATTTCTTTGGTTTCTTTTTAAATTTTTCATCCATAAAACTCTCGCTATAGTTATGAGAATTTAGAACAGATATCCCCAAGAAAATATTTTCTAAATGATATTTATGTTTCCAAGCTAATCCTTTAAAGTTAACCTATAAATGAATCTATAAAATGTACTTGGAGTATAGTGCCAGTAGTACTATAGAAGCAAATAATATTTATGATAATATATTTTTGAGAAAATATATTTATTCCCGATATGTTAGAGCTAAAGCAAAAGGATTGGGAATTACCCAGTTCTTGAGCTATTCCACAGCGTCCCCTGTCAGAGCAAGAGCTCAGAGCATAGGAGACGGGAAGTGAGGGGACAGAGGAAAAGAATTAGATCTCTCGGGAAGAGAGTGGTTAAAAACAAAATGAAACAGCGGCACCTGGGTGGCTCAGGTGGTTAAGCATCCGACTCTTGGTTTTGGCTCAGGTCATGATCTCAGGGTCGTGAGATGGAGTCCCGCATTGGGCTTGTGCTCTGTGAGGAGTCTGCTAAAGATTCTCTCCCTCCCACCCCGAAATAAATAATCTTAAAAAAAAAAGAAACAAACAAAAACAGGCTAATACTGCAAATTTAAGAGCCAAGAGAGTGGGATTATGGTTTAACGTGGGGCTTTCCTTTTACTTGTCTTCCTCTTTCTTTCTTCTCCTCCCTATTCCCTACTCTGATGCCATCTGACTGGAGGGGTGTTGGGGCAGCACAGTAAGTGGGGCTAGAGAAGAAGGGGTCTTGGAAGTACAGGGTAGATGGGCACTGTGGGGGTTGGGGGTAGGCGGGTAGGGAGGAGTGAGGAGAGTGAGGAGGAAGGAAGTATATTGGCCCCAGATTCCCAGAGCAGCAAGATTTGGCTGTGTCTTTCTGTTTCCAGCCTTACTCTTAACTAGTTGCTAGTCCATCCATTGGAAATTGGTTTTAAAAAAAATCTGAAGAGGTTAAAATGGGTCAAGAATGGAACCAAACAAGGTTATAGGGATTAAGGAATGCAACTTGTTGTGATGAGCACCCGGTGATGTATGGAATTGTCGAATCACTACACATATACCTAAAAGTAATGTAACACTGTATGTTAACTAACTGGAATTAAAATAAAAACTTAAAAAGAAAAAAAGAATGGAGCCAAATAAGGTATCCTTTTCACTCCAAGTTCCAAATCTCTTTAGGCATCATATTGCATCATATTCTATCATAACTCAACAGAATAAAGCCACAGGTGATTCCTGAAAGTGTTTGCAGCACTTTTTTTGTCATTTTTCAAATAGCTACCATGCACTTGACCCTGTTTTCACACAGTTGACTATTTCATCTCTTGCCTGTAGGGGTGGGAATGATAGAGAAGGGGAGGAATAAGAAAGAGGAAACAATTGCTAGAAGCAGTAGGTTAAGAGGAAGCCTAAGTTATGTTGGCTAGAGTGGCCATTTATATTGGAAGAATCTACATTCATTTTTGTGTATCTTCCATGTAGTTAAAAGGCAGTATTTTCCCAGAATTTGCTGGTATATCATCTTCTTGTATAAAAGGGACTGAGGAGAGCGCCCATCCTCTCCTCCACCATAGGAGGTTACAGGAAGAAGCCTCTGTCCATGAGGAAGTGGGCTGCACCAGGCACTGAGTAGGCTGGCACCGTGGTCTTGGACTTCCCAGCCCCAAGAGCTGTGAGAAACAGATTTCCGTTGTTTGTAAGCCATCCAGTGTCTAGTATTTTGTTATACTAGCTTGAACTAAGACAACTGGGAAGGGCTTTTCCACTTTCTAATGTAATGTGTTAATATTTCAGGTGTCCATTACAAAAATTGGCTCGCAGACCTGCTTGCTACCCTGAGGACTCTATTGTATACAATAGAAGATCTATAGTATTAGCCAAAACCAGGGATTCCAGCTATGCAAACTTACACACCTATACACCATAGTCAAAATTATAACTTACTCCATCTCATTTGGGCTTGAGTTTCAAATATAATGGTTTTGAAAATATGAGATTAAAATTATTTGGAATTGAATATAATTTATAAATGATTAATATAGAAGTTTGAAGCTATTTAGCTGTGAAGAGACGATAACAGAAGTAATTGCAGATGCTTTTAAGAATTATCTTTTGGCTTTATTTGGTTGAGTTATGATATAATGCCTAGAGATATTTTTAAAATTTGGGAATTATGGTGAGTAAAGAAGAATGATAAAACTAACTCTATAATGAGACCTGATGCCTTGTGAGTTAGAAAAATAGCCAGAATTTTGTAAAACACATTAGAGGACAAATAGCCTCAAATTAAGATTATATTGATTTTTTGTAAAATACATATATGTATATATTTTGCTCATTATAGAAAAATACCAAACAAAATCTTTCAGAGAATAGCTGCTACCTTTGTGTATATCCTTATTGGTCATTTGCTATGTCTTTCTCTCCACCAACCTGCCTTCTCTCCTTGTGTCTTCCACTTTCCCTTCCTTCCTTATTCCTTTTCTTCCCCCCTCCTCGTTTCCTCTCTCCTTCCACATCTTCAACATAGATATACTTCTCAAATGAGATCATATCATGTGGCTGGATGATAAAATGCCTTTTCTTGGCATATCTGCATTAGAAAAGACTAGGAACTTTCTGTGATTAGTCTAAGCAGCAAGCTTTCTCTTGAATTACACACACTTATACTCACATCCACTTGCCCAGGTGCACAGAACAAATTATTAGAAGCGGTAGAAAGGATTCTGACACGAGTCTTCAGTTCTTCACTAAAAGAAACTGGTGATAACTCTGAATAATCTGAACATGACTAAAATAATGATTCCAAGCATCTGTTCTTTCAAGTCCGGGGAATCCTCTTCTGCGTGCTATCTTCTTGTTTAAGGAGAATTACCACTAATCACAGAAAGTTCTTAGACTTTGCTGATACAGATGTACAAATTTGAAGCAGTTAATTGCTTATTTTATTGGTTATGAGGAATGCTGTAATTCACTACGTTTTTTTCAAGCCTGACTCTTTCTGTTGTTTTCAACTGTGTGAGTTTGTTTAGAGGTAAGTAAGGGGCACTATAATGTAGCAGAGTTGGTTAAGAGCATGAACTGTGGAGCCAGGCTGTGTTATGTTCAAATCTTCACTTCCTCTAACTTGTTTTGTGATCTTGGCTAAGCTACTTAGCCTCTCTGTGCATCAGCTTTCTCATCTTAAAGTGGGAATAGTAATAGTACTTACCTCATGGGATTATTATAAGAATTAAATGACTGTTGGGGCGCCTGGGTGGCTCAGTCCTTAAGCGTCTGCCTTCGGCTCAGATCATGATCCCAGGGTCCTGGGATCAAGCCCTACATCAGGCTCCCTGCTCTGCGGGGAGTCTGCTTCTCTCTCTCTCCCTGTCCCCCTGCTTGTGTTCCCCCCTCACTGTCTCTCTCTCTCTGTCAAATAAAAGAATTAAATGACTGTCATATTTAACAGAATAAATGTTAACTATTTTTATTATTTAAGTCTGAGCTGTAAAGATCATGTAGTCTATGATTCCATTTATATGATATGTCCAGAATAGGCAAATCCATAGAGATAGAAAGTAGGTTTGCATTGCCTATGACTAGGGGACTTGCAGGGAATGGGGAATGACTACAAATGAGTATTTTTTTAATGGTGATGAAAATGTTCTTAAGGTAATTATGATGATGGGTACACAAGGCTGGGACTATAAAAATCACTGAATGTTGCGCTTTAGTGATTTGTATATTATGTAAATTATATCAATTAGCATGTTATTAAAAAATCTGAACTGGAAACAAACCTTTGTTGCCCAGAGGCATGGTGTTTCTTGTGTTCTCACCATCAGATATCCCACTGGTTGCTGCCTCTCAGGGATGCTACTGGTTTTAGCATATAGGCGTACACTGAAACAGAACATCAGGAGACTTCTCTTTTTCTCAGGTGTATTTGAAGGAGTGTTCCTTTGGAGAATGACAGAATGAAGAACATGCACGTGCCCTGCAGGGCTTGTCAGCTCTCTTTCCAGAATTGTCAGAACTGCAGTTTAGGATATGCATGCTCTTGGTTATGAGACACTACACTTTGGAATTAGAAGGAAAACAAAAGAGGAAGCTACCGTAGAAGTCTCAAGTGTATATAAGATTGTTAATACAACATTGTGCTGAAATTCGTTTTTTGATATTTCTGAGTTAGGATGTTAAATTTTTTACTTGGTAGTAGCATTTGAAAAGTGCAGTTTAAAAAAAGGTTTATAGGCTTGCCAACAAAGACTAATTTCAGAAATATATGCAGATATGGTACAATATCAAAAGTACTTATTAATTGGAGGAAAACGATGAAGGATGAGATAAATTTATTTATATGAAACAGGAGTTTAGTGAAAATATTCTCAAATATGAGTCTGATGCATTCTTGCTTATCAAAGTGAAAAGTCATGGATTGCCATTTCAAGACTGATCATGAGGATGTTCTTTAAATACCTAGAAAGTTCATTGCTAATACATCCCAATTTAGTTTGAATGAAAATTAAATTATACAGTCTTTGGCAAAAGACATTATTAGTTCATGACTTGATTATATTTTGAATATGTATTTCATAGATTATATTTGATTATATATTGAAGAAGAATTTTGCTGTAGTGTCCTTTTATTTTGAGGGAGATGTTTTAAATTGCTGTCCTTGCCATAGAAAATTATTGAATTGAATGGAAGGGCATAGAAGGAAATTATATTAGTATTTATGTCATGTATCATCAGTTCTTTTTCTTTCATGATCTATTCTAGACATTTTTTAAAAAGTCACAGCAAAAATTGGAAATATTTGGATTTATTCCAATCTGTATCCTTAAAATGTCAAATAAAATCTCCACTCATGAAGGCTTATTTTTCGTGCTGCACAGGTTTAGTAACAGGGCTTCTGGGGGAGGAAGTATGTTACAGCTGCCCTGAGCTGAAAGTTACAGTGAAAGAATATTCTTCCACCATTATCAGTTTTCAGCACAGATTCTGTCTCTAATTTGTGATTGAGTCACTGAACTAGGAAGGTGTTTACCTGCAAGGTGAGCTGGTTGAAATGTGAGAAGCTTTTAAGTTCTAAAATTTCAGCCATAGTCTTCCCTAGAGGAAGAAAAAAGTGGGTCTCCTCCTCCCTTTTTTATATGCTCTTGTCAATCACAAAGCCTCTTTGTACTGGTGGGGCCTGGATGGTGACTGAGGGCTGGCTGTTCATCGTGTTCCCGTCATCCTAAAATGCAAAATAAAAGGAGGAGGAAAACATAACTTCGGGTTCTCATGCCTTAGAGAGTTAAGTCACTTGTGGCAGCCCGGGTCCTCTGAATCCAAGCTACCTTGGAATGCTTTCTGAGGTGATTTGTTTGTTCACTAAAATGGAGTATGTCATTCTTACAGTTTTAAGCTCCTTAGGCACATTCAGAACAAGAATGATATTCAGAATCTGATAATGGAAAGCAGTTGAGCTTATCAGATTTAATGTCTTCTATCACAGAAACATCAAGCTCTAGTAATAGGAGTACAATTGCTATTTTATCTTATGTTTCTTGCTTGAGTGTTAAAAATATGCTTTTGGAATTGGGTAATTCTCAATTGTACCAATTGTAGTATTTTGTACAAACCCTTCTTGCAGGGTATCATTTTAAGATATTTTCAGGGATTCTTATAGAAGAGGAGACTCCCCTCACCTTTTAAAATCACTAGCAACTTCTGGTATGAAACATGTAGGGAAATTTGTTATAGCAAGCCAACCTTGTTGAAATTACTCGAGTCCTAAGACTTACAGTCATTAAAGGTTTTGATCGCTTAACTAAAGTTATTGACTCTTTCTTTTGGATTTTAGCTTATATCCCTTATAATTTTCTATTACATTCTGTTATATTCTGTTATAATTTTCTTTTTTTAAAATTTTTTTATTGTTATGTTAATCACCATATATTACATAATTTGTTTTGGTGTAGTGTTCCATGATTCATTGTTTGTTCACAACACCCAGTGCTCCATGCAGAACGCGCCCTCCCCAATACCCATCACCAGGCTAACCCATCCCCCTACCCTCCTCCCCTCTAGAAACCTCAGTCCGCCTCTCAGAGTCCATCATCTCTCCTGGTTCGTCTCCCCCTCTGACTTACTCCCCTTCATTCTTCCTCTCCTGCTATCTTCTTCTTTTTCTTTTTTCTTAAAATATGTTGCGTTATTTGTTTCAGAAGTACAGATCTGTGATTCAACAGTCTTACACAATTCACAGCGCTCACCATAGCACATATCTTCCCCAATGTCTATCACCCAGCCACCGCATCCCTCCCACCCCCCACCATTCCAGCAACCCTCAGTTTGTTCCTGAGATTAAGAATTCCTCATATCAGTGAGGTCATATGATACATGTCTTTCTCTGATTGACTTATTTCACTCAGCATAACACCCTCCAGTTCCATCCACGTCGTTGCAAATGGCAAGATCTCATTCCTTTTGATGGCTGCATAATATTCCATTGTGTATATATACCACATCTTCTTTATCCATTCATCTGTCGATGGACATCGTGGCTCTTTCCACAGTTTGGCTATTGTGGGCATTGCTGCTATAAACATTGGGGTGCACATACCCCTTCGGGTCCCTACATTTGTATCTTTGTGGTAAATACCCAGTAGTGCAATTGCTGGATCGTATGATAGCTCTATTTTCAACTGTTTGAGGAACCTCCATACTGTTTTCCAGAGGGGTTGCACCAACTTGCATTCCCACCAACAGTGTAGGAGGGTTCCCCTTTCTCCACATCCCTGCCAACATCTGTCGTTCCCTCACTTGTTAATTTTAGCCATTCTGACCGGTGTGAGGTGGTATCTCATTGAGGTTTTGATTTGGATTTCCCTGATGCCGAGCGATGTGGAGCACTTTTTCATGTGCCTGTTGGCCATTTGGATGTCTTCTTTGGAAAAATGTCTGTTCATGTCTTCTGCCAATTTCTTGATTGGATCATTTGTTCTTTGGGTGTTGAGTTTGATAAGTTCTTTATAGATTTTGGATACTAGCCCTTTATCTGATATGTCATTTGCAAATATTTTCTCCCATTCTGTCAGTTGTCTTTTGGTTTTGTGGACTGTTTCTTTTGCTGTGCAAAAGCTTTTTATCTTGATGAAATCCCAATAGTTCATTTTTGCCCTGGCTTCCTGTGCCTTTGGTGATGTTTCTAGGAAGAAGTTGCTGCGGCTGAGGTCGAAGAGGTTGCTACCTGTGTTCTCCTTTAGGATTTGGATGGACTCCTGTCTCACGTTTAGGTCTTTCAACCATTTGGAGTCTATTTTTGTGTGTGGTGTAAGGAAATGGTCCAGTTTCATTCTTCTGCATGTGGCTGTCCAATTTTCCCAACACCATTAGTTGAAGAGACTGTCTTTTTTCCACTGGACATTCTTTCCTGCTTTGTCAAAGATAAGTTGACCATAGAGTTGAGGGTCCATTTCTGGGCTCTCAATTCTGTTCCATTGATCTATGTGTCTGTTTTTGTGCCAGTACCATACTGTCTTGATGATGACAGCTTTGTAATAGAGCTGGAAGTCCGGAATTGTGATGCCGCCAGCTTTGCTTTTCTTTTTCAAGATTCCTCTGGCTATTCGGGGTCTCTTCTGGTTCCATACAAATTTTAGGATTATTTGTTCCATTTCTTTGAAAAAAGTGGATGGTATTTTGATGGGGATGGCATTGAATATGTAGATTGCTCTAGGTAGCATTGACATCTTCACAATGTTGATTCTCCCAATCCATGAGCATGGAACGTTTTTCCATTTCTTTGTGTCTTCTTCAATTTCTTTCCTGAGTATTTTTTAGTTTTCTGAGTATAGATCCTTTGCCTCTTTGGTTAAATTTATTCCTAGGTATCTTATGGTTTTGGGTGCAGTTGTGAATGGGATCGACTCCTTGATTTGTCTCTCTTCTGTCTTGTTGTTGGTGTATAGGAATGCCACTGATTTCTGTGCATTGATTTTATAGCCTGCTACTTGACTGAATTCCTGTATGAGTTCTAGCAGTTTTGGGGTGGAGTCTTTTGGATTTTCCACATAAAGTATCATATCATCTGCAAAGAGTGAGAGTTTGACTTCCTCTTTGCCGATTTGGATGCCTTTGATTTCTTTTTGTTGTCTGATTCTGTGGCTAGGACTTCTAATACTATGTTGAACAGCAGTGGTGAGAGTGGACATCCCTGCCGCATTCCTGACCTTAGGGGAAAAGCTCTCAGCTTTTCCCCATTGAGAATGATATTCGCTGTAGGTTTTTCGTAGATGGCTTTTATGATATTGAGGTATGTACCCTCTATCCCTATAGTCTGAAGAGTTTTGATCAAGAAAGGATGCTTTACTTTGTCAAATGCTTTTTCTGCATCTATTCAGAGGATCATATGATTCTTCTTCTTTCTTTTGTTAATGTATTGTATCACGTTGATTGATTTGCGGATGTTGAACCAGCCTTGCAGCCCAGGGATAAATCCCACTTGGTCATGGTGAATAATCCTTTTAATGTACTTTTGGATCCTATTGGCTAGTATTTTGGTGAGAATTTTTGCATCCATGTTCATCAAGGATATGGGTCTGTAATTCTCCTTTTTGATGGGATCTTTGCCTGGTTTGGGGATCAAGGTAATGGTGGCCTCATAAAATGAATTTGGAAGTTTTCCTTCCATTTCTATTTTTTGGAACAGTTTCAGGAGAATATATATTAATTCTTCTTTAAATGTCTGATAGAATTCCCCTGGGAAGCCATCTGGCCCTGGGCTTTTGTTTCTTGGGAGATTTTTGATGACTGCTTCAATTTCCTTAGTGGTTATAGGTCTGTTCAGGTTTTCTATTTCTTCCTGGTTCAGTTTTGGTAGTTGATACATCTCTAGGAATGCCCCCATTTCTTCCAGGTTATCTAATTTGCTGGCATAGAGTTGCTCCTAATATGTTCTTATAATTGTTTGTATTTCTTTGGTGTTGGTTGTGATCTCTCCTCTTTCATTCATGATTTTGTTGATTTGGGTCATTGCTCTTTTCTTTTTGATCAGTCTGGCCAGGAGTTTATCAATCTTGTTAATTCTTTCAAAGAACCAGCTCCTAGTTTCGTTGATCAGTTCTACTGTTCTTTTGGTTTCTAGTTCATTGATTTCTCCTCTGATCTTTATGATTTCTCTTCTCCTGCTGGGTTTAGGCTTTATTTGCTGTTCTTTCTCCAGCTCCTTTAGGTGTAGGGTTAGGTTGTGTATTTGAGACCTTTCTTGTTTCTTGAGAAAGGCTTGTATTGCTTATACTTTCCTCTCCGGACTGCCTTGGCTGTATCCCAAAGATTTTGGACAGTTGTGTTTTCATTTTCATTGGTTTCCATGAATTTTTTTAATTCTTCTTTAATTTCCTGGTTGACCCATTCATTCTTTAGTAGGATGCTCTTTAGCCTCCATGTATTTGAGTTCTTTCCGACTTTCCTCTTGTGAAGGAGTTCTATTTTCAAGGCATTGTGGTCTGAAAATATGCAGGGAATGATCCCAATCTTTTGGTACCGGTTGAGACCTGATTTGTGACCTAGGATGTGATCAATTCTGGAGAATGTTCCATGGGCACTAGAGAACAATGTGTATTCCGTTGCTTTGGGATGGAACGTTCTGAATATGTCTGTGAAGTCCATTTGGTCCAGTGTGTCATTTAAAGTCTTTATTTCCTTGTTGATCTTTTGCTTAGATGATCTGTCCATTTCAGTCAGGGGGGTGTTAATGTCCCCCACTATTATTGTATTGTTGTCAATGTGTTTCTTTGCTTTTGTTATTAATTGCCTTATATAATTGGCTGCTCCCATGTTCGGGGCATAGATATTTACAATTGTTAGATCTTCTTGTTGGATAGACCCTTTCAGTAGGATATAGTGTCCTTCCTCATCTCTTATTACAGTCTTTGTTTTAAAATCTAGTTTGTCTGATATAAGGATTGCCACCCC
>NW_027397097.1:16464714-16549526 GCF_003265705.2 Callorhinus ursinus
TGAAAGGTATGAATATAGTGCCATTTTATTGCCTGTAATGTGACTGTTACTGTATGTTGTCTGTGTTCGTTTCTGATCTTTACTGCTTTTAGGCTCTCTCTTTTCTTAGAGGACCCCTTTCAATATTTCTTGGAGGGCTGGTTTCGTGTTTGCAAATTCCTTTAGTTTTTGTTTGTTCTGGAAGCTTTTTATCTCTCCTTCTATTTTCAATGACAGCCTAGCTGGATATAGTATTCTTGGCTGCATATTTTTCTCGTTTAGTGCTCTGAAGATATCTTGCCAGTCCTTTCTGGCCTGCCAGGTCTCTGTGGATAGGTCTGTTGCCAATCTAATGTTTCTACCATTGTAGGTTACATATCTCTTCTCCCGAGCTGCTTTCAGGATTTTCTCTTTGTCTCTGAGACTCGTAAGTTTTACAATTAGATGTCGGGGTGTTGACCTATTTTTATTGATTTTGAGAGGGGTTCTCTGTGCCTCCTGGATTTTGATGCCTGTTTCCTTCCTCACATTAGGGAAGTTCTCTGCTATTATTTGCTCCAATATACCTTCTGCCCCCCTCTCTCTTTCTTCTTCTTCTGGGATCCCAATTATTCTAATGTTGTTTCGTCTTATCGAATCACTTATCTCTCGAATTCTGCCCTCGTGATCCTGTAGTTGTTTCTCCCTCTTTTTCTCAACCTCTTTATTTTCCATCATTTGGTCTTCTATATCACTGATTCTCTCTTCTGCCTCATTTATCCTAGCAGTTAGTGCCCCCATTTTTGATTGCACCTCATCAATAGCCTTTTTGATTTCGACTTGGTTAGATTTTAGTTCTTTTATTTCTCCAGAAAGGGTTTCTCTAATAACTTCCACGCTTTTTTCAAGCCCAGCTGGTATCTTTAAAGTCATGATTCTGAACTCTAGGTCCGACATCGTAGTAATGTCCCTATTGAGTAGGTCCCTGGCTGACGGTACTACCTCTTGTTCTTTTTGCTGAGGTGATTTTTTTCATCTTGTCATTTTGTCCAGAGGAGAATAGATGAATGAGAGAACAAAATGCTAACAGGTTTACAACGTCCCCAGCAAATATATTCTATACAAATCAGAAAAGACCTGAAACCAGGGGAAAAGAAAGGGAAAGAAAGAAAAAAGAAAGAGAAAAAAAAAAAGATAAAAACAAAAACAGAACAATACAAAAAAAGCAGAATGTGATCAAATATGATCAGGCTAGTGCATAGATCAGTGCCACACACTAGATTTTGGGCGTATTTTGGTCTGTTAGGAAAAAGTGCCTCCTAAAATTTTAAAGGAAGAAAGACATATATGTACAAAATAAGGGTTGATACAATGAAGGGATAGAAGATGACTGTAAAGATGAAAATATAAAAGATTTTATAAAAGGACTTGATAAGATAAGAAGTTGTTTGAAAAAAGAAAGAAGATTTAAAAAAAAAAGAAAAAAAAGGGAGAGAATGTGATCAGGCAGGAGACTAGAACAGAACCATACACTAGTGATTTAGGTATATTTTTATCTGTTAGGAGAAACTGTATCTCAAAATTTTAAAGAGAGAACAACTTATATATATATGCCAAAAATAAGGGTAACTAATATGAAGGGATAAAATATGACTCTAAAAATGAAAAATAAAAAAAAAATTTTTTTTTTTAAAGTGATTGGTAAGATGTTGGTTGAAAAAGGGAAGAAGAAAAAGAAAAAAAAACAGTTAACAAAAATTAACTTTGATGAACTAATGAATCATGGTAAAAAAAAGCCATGAATTCTATGTGCAGTATTCCCCTAGCGCTGGAGTTCTCCCGTTCTCCTTGATCGGTAAACTTGGTCTTGGCTTGCTGGCTGTTCGTGCTGATCTTCTGGGGGAGGGGCCTGTTGCTGTGGTTTCCAAATGTCTTTGCCGGAGGCTGAATTGCCCCGCCCTTGTTGGTCCGGGCTAAGCAAGCTGCTCGGGTTTGATCTCAGGAGCTTTTGTTCCCTGCAAGCTCTCCGTACAGCCTTCTAGGACCAGGGCAAAAATGGTGGCCTCCCAGTCTCCACCGGGGGAGCTGAGAAATCGGGGCCCCACTCCTCAGTGCGCCCCCAAGGAAAAGCAGTCACTCCATTGTCCCTGGTCTCCGGCCGCTCTCCGTGCTCACCTGGCCTGTGACCGAGCGTTTGTATCTCTGGCACCCGACCCCGTGTGGAGTCTCCAAACCCAGCAGATCCCTGTGGTGCGTTCCCGCGCCGCTCCTCCCCGGGAAGGAAGGGGAGTCTCCCCGGATCTGCCACCTGTTGGGTCCCTGCTGCAGGAGCAGTGGCCCGACTGGCCCGCGGATCACAGTTTATGGCAACCTCGAACTGAGAGCCCGCGCCTCAGCTCCGTCTCTGCAGCCGGCTTCCCCGCTCCGATACCTGGGAGCTCTGGCGCACTCAGGCTCCCCCGGCCTTTCTGTGACCCCAAGGGTCCTGAGACCCCACTGTCCCGCGAGGGTTCCACCCCTGCTTAGCCACTGGAGCGACGTCCCTCAGCGGAGCCGACTTCTAAAAGGTCCGATTTTGTGCTCCGCGGCTCTAGCACTTGCCAGAAGCGGCCTCCGGAGGCCCCTCCCCCGCTGTCTGTCCTCCCGAATATTGCCTCGGATTCACTTCTCCGCACGTCCTACCTTCCAGTAAGTGGTCGCTTCTCTGTTCAGATAGTTGTTGCTACTCTCCTCTTTGATCTCCTGTTGAGTTCGTAGGTGTTCAGAATGGTTTGATCCCTATTCAGCTGAATTCCTGAGACCAGACGAAATCTAGGTCTCCTACTCCTCCGCCATCTTGCTCCGCCTCTGTTATAATTTTCTATTACATTTCAGTTGATAGGAACAACTGTATGAATAAATATGAGTTGGACTGATGTGGCTTTCACCTTAAAAGAATATTGGCCTGGTGAAATAGTGTGCTTTTAAATTATTCTTAGAAGAGCAGAGATAAAATTGTTCCAATAAGGGTGAAAAAGAAAGGTTTTGTTGTTAAATGAGGTATTCCTTTTTATTGATTCCAAAGTACACACTTATTAATGCTCAAGAGGTTTAAAATGAATGATTATAAATTCAGATGTCTGATGTAAAAGCTATAAGGAAATTCTCAAACTTGTATGTGCATACAGATCACTGGGAGATTTTATTGAAATGCAGATGATGATTCATTTGGTCTGGGGTAGGATCTTAGCTTCTGCATTTCCATCAAGTTCCCGGGTGATGCTAGTGCTGCTGGCCCTGGGGTCACATCCTGAGCAGCACATCTGTAAGTCACCTCAAGAAACAAATTATAAAATTAAAATGAAAAAAAAAAATCCAAGACTTTATAATCTCACTGCCTCTCTTGGCAACCCATTCTAGTAATTGACAATATATAGAGTCCCCAAATACCTTAAATGTCTCTAACAAGGGGAAATGGGCTTACCCAAGTCCTTTTCTTAGATGAAATAGAAAACAGGTATTTATATACTCACTTTGGATGCTTAGCGATTATTAAGTTTCTTTTTTTCTCTCTTACATTTTTCTCAACATCAACTTCTTTTAGCATTCATTGTGTATTTTACCCTAATTTATTATCCCAGTTTTAGCTGGGATCTACGGAGCATAGCATGTAACAAGCAAGTTGACTAGGCCAGCTCTCTCTCATGCTGCAGGTCTGTGGGTCAGTTAGGGCAGTCTGCTCCTCATGTGTTCATTCTGATGCCCACGCTGAGGAGACAAAAGCTATGCAAGGAAAGCCGTCTTCAGGGCAGTGGAATGAGGTTTGTTTTCACTAATGCATTCTCCAAAATGTTTGTACGTGTATATTTTAAGTGCTTTATTAGCACGCATCTATAGTCACTCATTTACCAAGGCATTTTCTTCAAGTATGAGTTCCCTAGCTGGGATCCTGAGTTGTTTTTGTTGTATAAACCATACTTATAAGGTGTTGTCTTTCCAAAGCATTCAACTCAGTTTCCATGGAAAAAAAATTTAATCCTTTTTGGTTTATGTAATGTGTAGGTCAGTTACATAATTACATTAACAAATATAAATGACATCAACACATCTGGGGACAAACACAACCGATTTTTGACAGACATATAACTCAGCTAATGTGAACAGATGTGTATGCGGTCATATTTGAGAGTGGTGTTTTTATTTCTGAGCAATCAATGTGAATATTAGAATGTTTTACAGAGAGAAAATAGAGACGCCAAGATAAATTTGTCTTATTTAATGTAGTCTCCTTAATGGAGATTAGATTATTTTTTACAGTAAAGAGCCCATTTAAAACATATTTACTAACTTCTGATCCTACACCTTTTACCTCTGCAATATCATCATCCTGGCTTCTTTTCCATTCTTTCAGGATTTTTTTCTATGCTTTAAAGCCCTCAAGATTTGCCCTTACCCTTTTTTTTTGTTGGTGGGGGGGGAGGGGGCTTGTTATTTATCCTAGTAGAGCCAAACTTCAGTCATACTTTCACTGTAGGAATCAATTTATATATTTGACATAGATCTTGATGCTTATTTAGCCTAAAAATAAATGAATTTAAGAATTCGTGGATTATATGCTGATTCAATGTTATTTTAAGTTCGTTTGATATGTTGCAAAATTCCATAAACAAAAGTATTTTCCTTAAAGTGAATAATACCAATACTTAATGTTTCAGAGGATCATAGATTTTTAGAGTAGGGAGCAAATTAGAGATTATGTAATATAGCATTGTCCCTTTTCTAGTGAGGAAACAGAATCTCTGAGGATTTTTGTGACTTATCTTAGCTCAGTCAGCAATTAGGGCAGAGGTAGAAGTAGAATTTTGAATAATTTGCTTTAAATACCATAAATCATTTCAAAACAGTTGAATATTTAGAAATTTATGTGAGGAACATGGCAAAAGATTCAGCTGCTTTTGTATTCTTAAATGTACAATGTAATGGAAAGCCCTTTTTGAGAGGAAAGCTGAAATTAAACGGAAAGATCTAGAAATTAAGGAAGGTGAAAGTTTGGTCACAATTTTTTTAATGCATATTTTGGGTTTGTGTATGAAATAGTTTTAACTATAAGAGAAATACCATCTCATGGGATTATTCATCTTTCTGTTTGAAATAATATTTCTGATTATTGCCATTAGAAATCCTTGGAACTCCTTTCTTGTGACTAGATTTTAAACCAGAAAGGAGAAAAGCTCCGTTGTAGTCAGATGGCTGTGCTTTCTGTCTCTGTGTTTCAGCCTCTCTCCCTTTCCCTATCTTCCTCCCTGCCTCTGCCCCTGCCCTTCTCCACCATTTCTTTTTCAGTCTTTTTGTTTTTTTGCTTTATTATATATTGTCAAGGAAATAAGTAGAATTGCTTTATGGCACTTACCATTAAATATCCATCATGTCATTTTAAGTGTGACAAATGTGTCTGTGAATGGCATTTTAGAATGGAATTAAATTTATGTTACTTCTCCTTATGCCTTATTACTAATTTCTTAAAACGAAGAAACTAGGGGCGCCTGGGTGGTTCAGTCGTTAAGCGTCTGCCGTCAGCTCAGGTCATGGTCCCAGGGTCCTGGGATCGAGCCCCGCATCAGGCTCCCTGCTCTGCGGGAAGCCTGCTTCTCCCTCTCCCACTCCCTCTGCTTGTGTTCCCTCTGTCACTGTGTCTCTCTCTGTCAAATAAATAAAATCTTAAAAAAAAAAGAAGAAGAAACTATACATTAGTATATATTTATAATAATCTCTGAAATTTTATCATGAATTGATCCTGTTTTTATGAAATGTAAACAGATATGTATTAAACAGCAGTTTGTTCATTTTAAGGACTTCAGTTTTAATTTCTACAATATAGTTGCAGCCTTAAGGCCAGTGCATATAGTCAGTTGTCACTTAAATTTAATCTTATAAAGATAAGTTATATTAATTTCATGTAGGAACTCAGAAACATATTAAACTTTATTCTGTATTTATTACCTTTAAGGGCATTATTTTATTTGTAGCATTAAAGTTTATTTTGTTGAAAAATGATTGACTAGATTTCCAAAGAGATTTATAAAAAGAGATTATTTTTTAAAGCTCTGAACTACTTGAAATTTCGAAGATGAGTCTGAAACTAGGTTGTAGAAGACGGGTTGCTACAGTAATAATAAGCTACAATTGAAATCTGAAACTTTGACGTAAAGCAGAAATTGGAATGTTACTAACAGCTGTTGTCATAAAAGAGAGTGGCTAGAATTTTATTGTGTGTCTAGAACATCTCACAAGTCTCATCTTTTAGCTTACTGAATTTAGTTCTAATTCTGCTCTGCTTCATTTCTCTTCAAGAACCAGATGTTTCCTCTCCAGAAATGAATTAAATGGATATTAGGCTGATCACACCCACCTTGTAAAACATTCTGTCTTGTCTAAAACTATTCTTTCCAAATCATAATTCCTTTGGGTTTACCTGTTTTTATGGGTTAATAACATTTAGATATTGACCTCCATTTCTAACCCTGCAAATCTGACTAGATACCCTCTTTTGGCTGTTAAACTTTTTTTTAAGATTTTATTTATTTATTTGAGAGAGAGTGCGAGAGAGAGAGAGCATGAGCAGGGGGAGGGGTAGAGGGAGAAGACCCCTTCCCCTGCTGAGCAGGGATCCCAGCACCCTGGGATCATGACCTGAGTGAGCCCAAGGCAGACACTTAACTGACTAAACCACCCAGGGGCCCTCCCCCTCTTTTTTGGCTGTGAACTTTTTGTTTAAATTCAGCATATCTCTTCTTTTCAGCATCATTTCCCTTCTTTTTTTTTTTCCACCTGTCAGTGAAGTCTACCCTCTGAGTGGTCATCTACAAGGTGGGAGTCATTATACAGGTCACACTTTGGGCACAGCATGCCTTATTTCAGTGCCCAGTTTTGTGGCGTGTGACTAAATGTACCCTAAGTAGAATCTTCTATATTCTCATATAGGAAATAGTGCAGAAGGTCTGATTTCTTGGCCTGCAACATGAGTGGAAGAAATTTTAAATGTTTATGGCAAGAGCTATCAATACACTAGTGAAAGAGACAAATATTGTGAATCTGAGGAACAGACGTTTAAGTTTTATCAGCTTTGAAGGAGTCATATATTAATAGGAACTTTACATGTAAATGGTATACAAAGTTCCCATGACTTAAAAAAATCCACCCTACTAGTCAGTGTCCACCAGAGCATCTGAGCCATTTTGTCCCTCTTTGGCAGTTGGGGAGGGCTGTGGATGGTGACACTTTCACTGAAAAATGAAATAATTATAGCTAGCTAGTATTTACTGAATGCTTATTATGTATCAGGCATTGTGTTTAAACAGTATTGGGTTAATCCTTCCAGTACTCACTATACACTAGGGTAGGTACTATTATCTTCTCCATATTCCACGTGAGGGAACTGAGGCTTTGAGAGGCCAAATAACTTGCCAAGGATTATAGAACTAGAAATAAACAGAGATGAGGTTTGCTTTGAGGTCTCTTTAATCTCAGAGCCTGTTCTCATTTTCTCACCTATCTGACCACACCAGTACTTCCAGTCTTTTCCACATCATGTCATACCTAGAAAATGTGCGTGTGTTTACAGCATGGTGGGGGAAACGGCTAGGCTGCTTACAACTGGAGGCAACTGACCTGGAGATGATGGATCCCCTAGAGGTCTGTCCCTGGATCCCACTGAGTCAAGTCAGAGTAAAGAAGGATTTAGTACCTAGTGATACTGGTCAGTTATTTGTGGCAGGCCCACCCATTGGGAAGCTCTGCGCTACACTACAGTGTCCCTGTAGAAAATAGGAGGTGAAAGGTAAATGCTTTTTTCCTAAGTTCACAATGCCTCCAGCTCCCCTTATCATCACAGACTAGGTGGTGGGAGTTTGGATTGGTGATGTGTTCTCAGATCTGTTATATCCCTCTCTCCCCCACCAACCATCTGCTGAAGTAATAACAACATATATTATTGATGGTTGAGTTTTGTTCATTCAAGAAATATTTATTGAATATTTCTATGTGCAGTGCTTTGGTAGTTAAAAAGATTCACGGTTTGCCAGCAGAGATGTTACTTGTTGCCATAGTCTGGATGTTTGTGTCCCCCTTTAGATTCATATATTAAAATTCTAACCTCCCAGATGATGGTATAGAAGGAGGGGCCTTGTGGTGGCGATTAGGCTATGCAGGTGGAACCCTCATGAATGGGATCAGTGTCCTTATAAAAGAGGCCCAAGAGAGATCCTTTGTTCCTTTTGCCATGTGAAGACACTGCAAGAAAGTGCCATCCCACACACCAGGAAACTGGTTCTCACCACATACTGAATCTCACCAGACACTGGTGCCTTGATCTTGGACTTCTTAGCCTCTAGAACTGTGAGCAGTAAGTTTCTATTGTTTATAAGCTACTAAGACTATGGCATTTTATTGAAGCAGCTCAAATGGACGAAGACATTTGTACATCAATTACTTTAATATAGCGTGTACAGTATCCTACCCGTGTCATGAACAAAGTGCAACAAACAGGAAGGATACTGTGATTAGTATCAGTTAGTAAGTGTAGTGAATGTTTCACTAACAGGTAGCATCTTATCCAAGCCTTGAAAGATTAGTAGAATTTAAACACAGGATGTTAAGAGGTTGGTGATGAGGACAGTAATGCAGCTCGAGTTGATAGTATCAGGAAAGACTTCGAAATTGGAATGCTTAGAACAGTGTTTACCTGTTAAAAAGAAAGGGGGGGACAAGGAGAGGAAAAGAACCCTTTCTTGCCCCTTGTTTCTTCCAGTTAGGACCTTATTTCTTTCTTCCTTTGTATAGCCAAATTTCTCAAATCATTTGCCCGTACTTGCTGTTTAGCCTTCTGTGCCGCTGTAATCTGATTTCCACATACTCTGCTTCTGAGATTCATTTCGCTGAGATCATCAAAGACACCCTGTAACTACATCTCCCAGGCACGTCTATGTTCTTATCAGGTCTCTCAACTGGTTACAACATTGTTGTCCATGTGTAATCCCTTAAAACATTCTCCTTAGTTTCCCTGAAATCATGTTTTTCCTCTCTGTCTAGTCACTCCTGCATCCTCCCTTTGTCCCTCTCTTACTTCTGCCATCCTTAAGTTGTTGTATTCAGTATTCTTTTCTAGGACCTCAGCTTGTCTTAACCCTTCATACTCTCTGTGGGTACTCTTACACATTTCTCTGGGCTCAGTTACATGTATGTACTGACGACCCCCTAATCTATTCTGTGTCTCAGATCTCTCCTGAACTGCTTGCTTAGTTATCTCGCTGCCCCTGAAAATAAATTTTTCCCAAATTGAACATATTATCTCTGTCTCAACCCCTCCCCTAAACTCTGTTTTTTATCAAGTGTTGATTTCAATAAATGGAAATGCCACTTACCGCGTTGGCCCCAGTTGGAAATTTGGCCACCATCCCAGACTTCTCCTTTTTAATTACTACCATATCTTCAGTCACCAAGAATTATCTATTTTGCCTCTTTAATAAATGTGGAATCCCTGAGACTCTCTCCATGCCCACTATTGCTGCTCTCCTCCTTGATCTAGGCTTCCTTTGCCTTGGTTCCACAACTGCCTTCTTATAGGTCTCCACGCGTCTCTTGTCTCACCTGTCCAGTTCATTTCTGAACTATAACCAGGGAGTATTTTGATCCTGTGCTTCCAGTTTAAAGCCATTCAGTGAATTTTTTGCCCTCAGAGTAAAGTCTAAACTCAGGTCTTTATAAGGCTTTTTATAATGGTCTGGTCTTACCTGAGAGACTAGGAGCTCAGGAATTGGAGTCTGTTGCTTGGATTTGGATACCACTTTGTGTGATGTTGGACCGATTATCTTTCTTTTGCCTCATTTCTTCTCTTTGTTAAAATGGGATTAGGATTATTGCTAGGATTGAATGAGTTTTTAGAACAATACCTGGTATATAGTAATTAGTCAATAAATGTTAACTCTTATTATTGCAATTGTTACCTTACCCAAATCCATTATTAAATCCAGTCTTAGGGCATCACTTAATATGGTCATTCACTGGTTAGAGCACAAGGATTTCTGTGATTTCAGCATACGTGGGGAGCATGAGGCAATTGTTGATTGTTGTAGGAAGTAAATGGTTTATATGTTGGGTGCCAAATGAAAGAATAGACATTTGAGCACGATCAGATTTCAAAAGAGGAAGAAGATATTTTGTGAAAATTTGATCTGTCCTTTAAAAAGATAATCAGTACAGTGGTAGCTGCAGCAGCTAATATTTACTGAGCCCCTACTATGTGCCAGGGACTATGTTAAACATTTTATGTACATTATTTTCCTCAAAAGAGCTTTCAGAAATGTTATTTGTAGCCCTGTTTTACAGATGAGGAAACTGAAGCATAAAAAACGAGGCAGTTCTATCAAATGTAGAGCTGGAATTCAAATCCAGAGAGATGACCAAGAAGTCTTCCAATTATTCATGTTTTCAAATATTTTTCCTTGTCTGTCACAAGTCTTTTGAGGCAATGCTTGCACACACACAATCTCTCTTTGTCTCTCTGGTAGTGTTGAAAAACAATTTAGTTTTTTCATGCTGACATTATTTTAAATGTATATAAAATATGGCATATTTATCCAAACTTCTCATGCATAAAATACATTCTTCAAGTAAATTATAGTCTCAGCATGTAGAAAGAAAAAAAATTCCAAACATCAGCCTTGTGACATGAAAGGTTTCTGGAGTCAGTGTTCAAATGCACAAAACAAATAAATAAATATTTGACATGTTGTCTTACCTCAGGCTTTTAAGTGAAACATTCCGAGTTAAGTTTAGCGGAGCTTATGTTAAATATGTCTGTCGCTTTAGCCTTTTGTACTTTTGCAAATGTTAAAAAAGAACTAATATCCTATTGACAGTAGAGAAGTTCTGTTCAGGCTTGATTTAATCTGACTCTGTAGGTTTAGTACATTTCATGAAAGGAGAGCATTTGTTACAGAGCTTTTGTCTGAAGATTTGGGTTGTTTATATTGGGTTTTTATTTTATTTGTGATAGACTTTAAATGGTGTTACAACAAGTACTATATTTTCGAACACCAAACACGTTAGATTCTCTTGTGAGGATAGATTGGCTTTGGTTGCCACCTATGTGGTAATACCTTTTTCTTTCATTTCACTGGAAAAGATTATCCAACAATTATTGTCGTTCATCCCAGATTTAATTTGGTATTATGCATACCTATTGCACGGTTTGCTTTTTGTTCTTTCTTTTAAAAAATCTAAAAGTTATTTTTGATTTTTTTTTTGATAGCTTGCCCTAGCAGGCCAAAACTATGAACATTTTTCACTTTTCAGAATGTTATTTAGTCTTTTGTTCTTTCTGTTTCTTTGATAAAGAGATTATCAACTCTTTTTTCAACTGTCAGGATGTAGGGATGTAGACAACAATTCACAAGTTAATTTATGAAGAGAATATGACTTACTGCTTTTCACTAATACCAGATGAAAGAAGGTTTTTTTCTTTGAAATTTCTCAGACATATTTATTTGTATTAATGCATTTGTATTCCAGGTGACTTCTGACTTTTTCCCGCTTTAAAGAAACCATCTTGGAAATGAAGTCTTGGCAATTGGCTTCCCTTTTCCACTATTTATATTTCTATCAGTGATTTTAGATCACCCGTCCTGATGTTTTAGTTTGAGTTAGGATGGGGGAAAATGTAACCTTAAACTCTCTTTCTCCCTCTCTCTCTCACTTTGACCTCCTTTTGAACATACAGTTGGCAATTTCGTAGTGGAATGAGCAGGCTTTAGAATTAGACTACTCTGGATTCATTCACTGGTTGTGTGCAACCTTGAACAATTTACTTAATCTCCTGGAGCCTATTTATTTATTCATAAAATACCAATAATTTCTCCTTTGCTGATTGTACTGAAGATTAGAGACAGTTCTGATAAGGCCTCGTTCAGTGCCTGACACATAGTAAATACTCAGTAAATTTGTGGGGATTGTGCCACTTCTGTGAAGGAAGAAGATACTTTATCTTAGTTTGAGAAAATATCTGTTAGATTTTGTAATAGTTGTTAGTGCTAATCACTAAATATTTGCAAATTTCTCCCCCGACCTTGGGTTACCTGGTAGGCATATACTTTACTGACCCTTGAAGCTAAATGTGACTAGATTGGGCCAAATGGATGTGAATGAGTGTGATTTATGTATGTCACTTCCAGGCAGAAGCTTTAAGAATTCATGTATCAGTTACCATATCCCTTATTCCTATCTTTCTTTTTTTTTTTTTAAGATTTTATTTATTTATTCGACAGGTAGAGAGCACAAGTAGGCAGAGTGGCAGGCAGAGGGAGAGGGAGAAGCAGGCTCTCTGCCGAGCAGGGAGCCAGACGGGGGCTCGATCCCAGGACCCCAGGACCATGACCCAAGCTGAAGGCAGCTGCTCAACTGGCTGAGCCACCTAAGCGCCCCTATTCCTGTCTTTCTGATTGAAGAAATACTTGTCAAGATAGAGAGGACCCATCAGCCTGGGTTCCTGACTACATTGAACAGAGCTCCTCCTGCTGAGCTTGCCGCTTGAGCTAGAAATAAACTAACTGTATTATGCCACTGAGATTGGGCCATAGTTCCTTACTGCTGTCAAACCATGTCCTGAATGATACAGAACTACTCAGAAATCGTGTGCAGTTTTTATGTGAATGAAGCAAAATCTTTACTTGTTGTAAATGAAGATTTGACCTTTAGAAAACACAAATTGTTTATGATTGTTCATTAATGCAAAATTGATCTTGAACATCATGGCCTTTGAAAACACAGACTATATTTTATAAGAATGTAGTGCTTAAAAGGCATGTTGGAATCTAGAAGTTACATTCTTAATAAGTATAACATGGGGGTGGGGTACACTGTTAGGCAGTAGAAAGCCTCTGGGTTTCATTTAGAGTGGAGGACCCCATACCTGATAGCAGCAAGAGTAGCTGTTTAACACCACTGAACACCACAGGTCCTGAGCGAAAGATAAAAGGTTAGGAACTGTAGATTCAGATTAATGGTATTTCGTAATAGTTACTAACACTTGCATTGCTAGCATGATTGCCTATTTAAGCATCTGCTTTGCATGCTTTGGGGGTTGAGTGAGAATGTGCACCACTTGATCTGGCTGCTTCATCTCGAGCAAGTTCTGTAACTCTTTTGGTTTTGTCTTCTTACCCATGAAATGGGTAGGGTAATGCCTCCTGATGATGTAAAGATATGAGCTAATGTATTATGGAATAACATATTCAATGTTTAGCTCTGTGACTGCAATTTAGAAGGTGCTAAAAATTTGGGAGTTCCTATCCTTTCCTATTAACTGCATTTGTTGTGAAAGGTGGTGCTGATGCATTATTAAGACCTTCCTTTTTATACATGTTTTTAGAAAGGAGTGATACTATTCCTTTTCTTATGAGTAGTAGCATTTATAAAATCCTTTTATTTTCTGTAATACCATATAAAACTCACTAGACTATGAGTTTCTTGAGGGGCATGAACTCTTTTTTTAATTCTAGAGGTCTACCGAGTACCCTGTTAAAATAGGTCTTCATTTCTGTATATAGGATAGGCCCTCGATAAATGGTAGGTTAGATTCAATTTCTTCTTTAATTATCCAGCACCATAATTATCATGCTCATACTTATAGACTGCATATTGAATATAGAAATATTATTTCTTGACTTGCCTATATGAACAGGTGTTAGTCTAGAAACTTTCTATTAAATTAAATCATCAGAACACTGTTTGCTTTGTGCCCATCTGATAATAAAAGGTTGTTGATGAGGGACGCCTGGGTGGCTCAGTTGGTTAAGCGGCTGCCTTCAGCTCAGGTCATGATCACAGGGTCCTGGGATCGAGCTCCGCATCGGGCTCTCTGTTCAGCAGGAAGCCTGCTTCTCCCTCTCTGTCTGCCTGCTGCTTCTCCTGCTTGTGCTCTCTCACTCTCTGTCAAATAAATAAATAAAATTTTTTAAAAAAAGGTTGTTGATGAAACAAATTTCCCATATCATACCCTGTTTTGTCCATTCTCTTACATTTTGAAAAAAATCTCGATTCCCTGTTTAGGGCTTTCCGAATATTGTTGCCATGTGAAAAGAGAGGCAATATACATCTGAAACTGCAGCAGGGGTTAAAAAAATCCCACAGTTGCAAATTTATTGTAATCTTTGTCAGGAGACTCTGTATACATTATTGATTCTGTAGAACTGACAAAATTTAAAGATATAGTGATACATAATTGAAAGAACTTAGGTGGCTAATGCCAATGATAGAAACAGTTTAGAAACAAATTCTAGGGACGCTTGGGTGCTCAGAGAGGCGTCTGCCTTCAGTGCAGGTCATGATCCCAGGGTTCTGGGATGGAGTCCTGTATCGAGGTCCGTGCTAGGCAGGGAGCCTGCTTCTCCCGCTGCCTGCCGCTCCCCCTGCTTGTTCTCTCTCTCTCTTTCAAATAAATAAATAAAATCTATTAAAAAAATTCTAGTTTAGTTTTAGGAATAGTCTTGCTTTATGTTTGAGTAGTCTTATTATATTCCTCATTATCATTTCATATCCCGTAAGAATTGACCTTCCTTCAGAATGTGTAGTTCGTGAGTAACTAACACTACTTTTGATTAGCATACTATATGACAGTGTATTATCCAGAATTTTGATTCATTTGAAATACTATAATGAAATGCTAATTATCAATTCCTTGTGTGTTTTTATTATGTTATGTTAATCACCATACATTACTTCATTAGCTTATGATGTAGTGTTCCATGATTCACTGTTTCCATATAACACCCAGTGCTCCATGCAGAACATACCCTCTTTAATACCCATCACCAGGCTAACCCATCCTCCCACCCCCCTCCCCTCTAGAACCCTCAGTTTGTTTTTCAGAGTCCATCGTCTCTCATGGTTCCTCTCCCCCTCTGATTTCCCCCCTTCATTTTTCCCCCCTGCTATCTTCTTTTTTTGTTTGTTTTTTTTAACATATAATGTATTCTTTGTTTCAGAGGTACATGTCTGTGATTCAAAAGTCTTAAACAGTTTAACTTCACAGCACTCACCATAACACATACCCCCCCAGTGTCTATCACCCAGCCACCCCATCCCTCCCACCCCCCCCCACCACTCCAGCAACCCTCAGTTTGTTTCCTGAGACTAAGAATTCCTCATATCAGTGAGGTCATAGGATACATGTCTTTCTCTGATTGACTTATTTCGCTCAGCATAACACCTTCCAGTTCCATCCACGTCGTTGCAAATGGCAAGATCTCATTCCTTTTGATGGCTGCATAATATTCCATTGTGTATATTATACCACGTCTTCTTTATCCATTCATCGTTCGATGGACATCTTGGCTCTTTCCATAGTTTGGCTATTGTGGACATTGCTGCTATAAACATCAGGGTGCACATACCCCTTCGGATCCCTACATTTCTATGTTTGGAGTAAATACACAGTAGTGCAATTGCTGGGTCATATGGTAGCTCTATTTTCAACTTTTTGAGGAACCTCCATACTGTTTTCCAGAGTGGTTGCACCAGCTTGCATTTCCACCAACAGTGTAGGAGGGTTCCCCTTTCTCTGCATCCCCGCCAACATCTGTCATTTCCTGACTTGTTAATTTTACCCATTCTGACTGGTGTGAGGTGGTATCTCATCGAGGTTTTGATTTGGATTTCCCTGATGCCGAGCGATGTTGAGCACTTTGTCATGTGTCTGTTGGCCATTTGGATGTCTTCTTTGGAAAAATGTCTATTCATGTCTTCTGCCGATTTCTTGATTGGATCATTTGTTCTTTGGGTGTTGAGTTTAAGAAGTTCTTTATAGATTTTGGAGACTAGCCCTTTATCTGATATGTCATTTGCAAATATCTTCTCCCATTCTGTCGTTGTCTTTTGGTTTTGTTGACTGTTTCTTTTACTGTACAAAAGCTTTTTATGTTGGTGAAGTCCTAATAGTTCATTTTTGCCCTAGCTTCCCTTGCCTTTGGCTATGTGTCCAGGAAGAAGTTGCTGCGGCTGAGGTCGAAGAGGTTGCTGCCTGTGTTCTCCTTTAGGATTTGGATGGACTCCTGTCTCACGTTTAGGTCTTTCAACCATTTGGAGTCTATTTTTGTGTGTGGTGTAAGGAAATGGTCCAGTTTCATTCTTCTGCATGTGGCTGTCCAATTTTCCCAACACCATTTGTTGAAGAGACTATCTTTTTTCCATTGGACATTCTTTCCTGCTTTGTCAAAGATGAGTTGACCATAGAGTTGAGGGTCCATTTCTGGGCTCTCTATTCTGTTCCATTGATCTATGTGTCTGTTTTTGTGCCAGTACCATACTGTCTTGATGATGACAGCTTTGTAATAGAGCTTGAAGTCCCGAATTGTGATGCCACCAGCTTTGCTTTTCTTTTTCAACATTCCTTTGGCTATTCGGGGTCTTTTCTGGTTCCATGCAAATTTTAGGATTCTCTGTTCCATTTCTTTGAAAAAAGTGGATGGTATTATGATAGGGATTGCACTGAATGTGTAGATTGCTCTAGGTAGCATTGACATCTTTACAATATTTGTTCTTCCAATCCATGAGCATGGAATGTTTTTCCATTACTTTGTGTCTTCCTCAATTTCTTTCATGAGTATTTTATAGTTTTCTGAATACAGACCCTTTGCCTCTTTGGTTAGATTTATTCCTAGGAATCTTATGGTTTTGGGTGCAATTGTAAATGGGATCGACTCCTTAATTTCTCTTTCTTTCTTGTTGTTGGTGTATAGGAATGCCACTGATTTCTGTGCATTGATTTTATATCCTGCCACTTTACTGAATTCCTGTATGAGTTCTAGCAGTTTTGGGGTGGAGTCTTTTGGATTTTCCACATAAAGTATCATATCATCTGCAGAGAGTGAGAGTTTGACTTCTTCTTTGCCGATTCGGTTGCCTTGGATTTCTTTTTGTTGTCTGATTGCTGTGGCTAGGACTTCTAATACTATATTGAATAGCAGTGGTGATAGTGGACATCCCTGTCATGTTCCTGACCTTAGGGGGAAAGCTCTCAGTTTTTCTCCATTGAGAATGATATTCGCTGTGGGTTTTTCAGAGATGGCTTTTATGATATTGAGGTATGTACCCTCTATCCATATACTCTGAGGAGTTTTGACTAAGAAAGGATGCTGTACCTTGTCAAATGCTTTTTCTGCATCTACTGAGAGCATCATATGGTTCTTGTTCCTTCTTTTATTAATGTATTGTATCACATTGATTTGTGGATGTTGAACCAACCTTGCAGCCCAGGGATAAATCCCACTTGGTCGTGGTGAAGAATCCTTTTAATGTACTGTTGGATCCTATTGGTTAGTATTTTGGTGAGAATTTTTGCATCCATGTTCATCAAGGATATTGGTCTGTAATTCTCTTTTTTGATGGTGTCATTGTCTGGTTTGGGCATCAAGGTAATGGTGGCCTCATAAAACGAGTTTGGAAGTTGTCCTTCCATTTGTAATTTTTGGTATGGTTTCAGAAGCATAGGTATTAATTCTTCTTTAAATGTTTGCTAGAATTCCCCTGGAAAGCCATCTGGCCCTAGGCTTTTGTTTGTTGGGAGATTTTTGATGACTGCTTCAATTTCCTTAGGGGTTATAGGTCTGTTCAGGTTTTCTATTTCTTCCTGGTTCAGTTTGGGTAATTGATACATCTCTAGGAATGCATCCGTTTCTTCCAGATTATCTAATTTGCTGGCATAGAGTTGCTCATAATATGTTCTTATATTTGTTTGTATTTCTTTGGTGTTGGTTGTGATCTTTCCTCTTTCATTCATGATTTTATTTATTTGGGTCATTTCTCTTTTCTTTTTGATAAGTCTGGCCAGGGGTTTATCAATCTTGTTAATTCTTTCAAAGAACCAGCTCCTAGTTTCATTGATCTGAATTACTGTTCTTTTGGTTTCTATTTCATTGATTTCTGCTCTGATCTTTATTATTTCTCTTCTCCTGCTGGGTTTAGGCTTTAGTTGCTGTTCTTTCTCCAGCTCCTTTAGGTGTAGGGTTAGGTTGTGTATTTGAGACCTTTCTTGTTTCATATTGCTATATACTTTCCTTTTAGGACTGCCTTTGCTGCGTCCCAAATATTTTGAACTGTTGTGTTTTCATTTTCATTGGTTTCCATGAATTTTTATAATTTTTCTTTAATTTCCTGGTTGACCGATTCATTCTTTTTTTTTTTTGCACTAGTCTTTACCTGTTCTTCACACACGTGAATTTTATTTATTTTTTAATTTTTTTATTGTTATGTTAATCACCATATATTACATAATTTGTTTTGATGTACTGTTCCATGATTCATTGTTTGTTCATAACACCCAGTGCTCCATGCAGAATGACCCATTCATTCTTTAGTAAGATGCTCTTTAGCCTCCATGTATTTGAGTTCTTTCCGATTTTCCTCTTGTGATTGAGTTCTAGTTTCAAGGCATTGTGGTCTGACAATATGCAGGGAATGATCCCAATCTTTTGGTACCAGTTGAGACCTGATTTGTGACCTAGAATGTGATCTATTCTGGAGAATGTTCCATGGGCACGAGAGAAGAATGTGTATTCTGTTGCTTTGGGATGGAATGTTCTGAATATATCTGTGAAGTCCATTTGGTCCATTGTGTCATTAAAAGAGTTTATTTCCTTGTTGATCTTTCGCTTAGATGATGTGTCCTTTTCAGTTAGGGTGGCGTTAAAGTCCCCCACTTTTATTGTATTGTTGTCAATGTGTTTCTTTGCTTTTGTTATTAATTGGGTTATATAATTGGCTGTTCCAATGTGAGGGGCATAGATATTTACAATTGTTAGATCTTCTTGTTGGATAGACCCTTTAAGTAGGATATAGTGTCCTTCCTCATCTCTTATTATAGTCTTTGTTTTAAAATCTAATTTGTCTGATATAAGGATTGCCACCCCCACTTTCTTTTGGTGTCCATTAGCATGGTAAGTGGTTTTCCATCCCCTTACTTTCAATCTGGGGGTGTCTTTGGGTCTAAAATAAGTCTCTTGCAGACGGCATATTGATGGGTCTTGTTTTTTATCCAGTCTGATACCCTGTGTCTTTTGACTGGCGCATTTAGCCCATTTACATTCAGGGTGACTATTGAAAGATACGAATTTAGTGCCATTGTATTGCCTGTAAGGTGACTGTTACTGTATATTGTCTGTTCCTTTCTGGTCTATGTTACTTTTAGACTCTCTCTTTGCTAAGAGGACCCCTTTCAATATTTCTTGGAGGGCTGGTTTCGTGTTTGCAAATTCCTTTAGTTTTTGTTTGTCCTGGAAGCTTTTTATCTCTCCTTCTATTTTCAGTGACAGCCTAGCTGTCTTGGCTGCATATTTTTCTCATTTAGTGTCTGACTCTATCATGCCAGTCTGGCCTGCCAGGTCTCTGTGGATAGGTATGTTGTCAATGTAATGTTTCTAATGTTTCTGCCATTGTAGGTTACAGATCTCTTCTCTCGAGCTGCTTTCAGGATTTTGTCTTTGTCTCTGAGACTCATAAGTTTTACTATTAGATATCAGGGGGTTGACCTATTTTTATTGATTTTGAGAGGAGTTCTCTGAGCCTCCTGGATTTTGATACCTGTTTCCTTTCCCAAATTAGGGAAGTTCTCTGCTATAATTTGCTCCAATATGCCTTCTGCCCCTCCCTCTCTCTCTTCTCTGGGATCCCAATTATTCTAATATTGTTTCGTCTTATGGTATCACTTACCTCTCGAATTCTGCCCTCGTGATCCAGTAGTTGTTTATCTCTCTTTTTCTCAGCTTCTTTATTTTCCAACGTTTGGTCTTCTATATCACTAATTCTCTCTTCTGCCTCCTTTATCCTAGCAGTTAGAGCCTCCATTTTTGATTCCATCTCATTAATAGCCTTTTTTATTTTGGCTTGGTTAGATTTTATTTTATTTTATTTATTTATTTTTATTTTTTTTTATTTTTATTATTTATTTGAGACAGAGAGAATGAGAGAGAGAGAGAGCACATGAGAGGGGGGAGGGTCAGAGGGAGAAGCAGACTCCCCGCTGAGCGGGGAGCCCGATGCGGGACTCGATCCAGGGACTCCAGGATCATGACCTGAGCCGAAGGCAGTCGCTTAACCAACTGAGCCACCCAGGCGCCCTGGCTTGGTTAGATTTTAGTTCTTTTATTTTCCAGAGTGGGTTTCTCTAATATCTTCCATGCTTTTTTCAAGCCCAGCTAGTATCTTTAAAATCGTCATTCTGAACTCTAGTTCCGACGTCTTACTAATGTCCATATTGATTAGGTACCTTGCAGTCAGTACTGCCTCTTGTCCTTTTTTTTGAGGTGATTTTTTTCTGTCTTGTCATTTTGTCCAGAGGAGAATAGTTGAATGAGAGAACAATATGCTAACAGGGTAACAACGACCCCAAAAAATATACACTTAACAAATCAGAAGAGACCTGAAACTGGGGGGTGGGGGGGGAAGGGAAAGAAAGAAAAAAGAAAAAGAAAAAGATAAAAACCAACCACCAACAAACAAACAAAAAAACCCAGAATATGATCAAATATGATCAGGCCGTTTCATAGATCAGTGCCACACACTATATTTTGGGCATATTTTGGTCTGTTAGAAGAAAATCCCTCCCAAAATTTTAAAGAAATAAAAACTTATGTATGTACAAAAATACGGGTAAATATGATGAAGGGATGGAATATGACTGTAAAGATGAAAATTATCAAAAATTTTATAAAAGGAATTGATAAGAAGTTGTTTGAAAAAAGAAAGAAGAGGATCTTTAAAAAAAAAAAGGGGGGAGAATGTGATCAGGCAGGAGACTAGCACAAAGCCATACACTAGAGATTTAGGGTATATTTTGGTCTGTTAGAAGAAACTGTATCCCAAAATTTTAAAGAGAGAACAGCTATGTATATATACCAAAAATAAGGTTAACTACTATGAATGGATAGAATATGACTTAAAAATGAAAAATATAAAAGATTTTTTTAAAAAAGGGATTGATAAGATGGTTGAAAAAAGCAAAAAGAAAAATTCAAAAAAAAAAGAAAGTTAAAAAAAATTAACTTTGAAATTCAGACTAAAGAATCATGGGAAAAAAGCTATGCATTCTCTGTGCAGTATTCCCCTAGTGCTGGAGTTCTGCCATTCTCAATGATGGTAAACTTGGTCTTGGCTGGCTATTCTTGCTGATCTTTTGGGGAGGGGCCTGTTGCCGTGGTTCTCAAATGTCTTTGCTGCAGATTTGCCCCTCCCTTGCCGCGACCCGGTTAAGTAATCAGCTCGGGTTTGCTCTCAGGAGCTTTTGTTCCCTGCAAGCTTTCCCTACAGTTTTGGAGGACGAGAGTGAAAATGGCGGCCTCCCAGTCTCCACCCTGGAGGAGCCGAGAACTCAGGGCCCCATTCCTCATGAGCCCTCAGAGAAAAGCATTCAGTCACTCCTGTCTCCCTGGTCTCTGGCTGCATTCCGTGCTCTCCCGGCCTAAGACCGAGCGTTTCTATCTCTGGCACAGGACCCCGTGTGGAGTCTCCAAACCCAGGAGATCCCTGCAGTGCGGTCCCGCACTGCTCTTCCTGGGGGAGGAATGGGAGTCTCCCGGATCTGCTGCTTGTTGGGTCCCTGCTGGAAGAGCAGTGGCCCGAGTGGGCCGCAGATCATGGTTTATGGCAACCCTGGGCTGAGAGCCCACTCTTCGGCTCCATCTCTGCAGTTGGCTTCCCTGCTCCGCTATCTGGGAGCTCTGCCGCACTCAGGCACCCCCGGTCTTTCTGTGACCCCGAGGGTCCTGAGACCACACTGTCCCAGCAAGGGTTCCACCCCCTGCTTAGCCACTGGAGCGACGTCCCTCAGCAGCGCCGACTTCTAAAAGTTCCAATTTTGTGCTCTGCTGCTCTATCACTTGCCAAAGTGGCCAATGGAGGCCCCCTCCCCTGCCATCTATCTTCCCAAATATCACCTCGGATTAACTTCTGTGCATGTCCTACCTTCCAGAAAGTGGTCGGTTTTCTGTTCAGAGTTGCTGCTCCTCTTTTCTTTGATCTCCTGTTGAGTTCGTAGGTGTTCAGAATGGTTTTATCCCTATCTAGCTGAATTCCTGGGACCAGATGAAATTTAGGTCTCCTACTCTGCCATCTTGCTCCTCCTCCTCAATTCATTGTTTTATTGGTACACCCCAGAATTTTGTACAGTAATAAGCAGAATAAGGAGTATGCGTGACACGGGTATGAAAGAGGACTGTCCTTTATTAAGTTTATTATAGAAATCACACACTCTTCCTGAGTGGACACGTCCCTGGGTTGATAAAATATTTGTTTTATGAAGCAATTACTAATGTTTAAATTACAACTCTGAAGTGAAGTTTTCCACATGTACATAGAAGGTTTCCTGTATTGCATGCTCATGGCTCCTGGCTAGTACTGTCTTACAACAGGGAAGAAAAGAAAATGCTGTTTTCAAAAGATGGCATGTATTCTTTATTTCCTGTTATTCTCTTTTTACAAAGTAGTATCATTTTTACTTAAAATGTGCCTTCCTCCCTCAACATATTAGATTTCTATTTATTTAGACTTAGTGTAATGCATCCAGTAATACTAGCATAATGAATGTTTGGATTCAAACTCAAGCTTAATCTTAGCTTCCTCATTATTAAAAATGTGTAGCTTTTTTCTGCCTATGTTATTCCAATACAATAAAGATTTTTATAATTAAAAGATTGCTTTGGTGTTTGTCAGAAATTTTCAATTATTAGAAAAACTAAGAAATGAAGGTGAAATTTTTTATCATTTAGATAATAAAATAAAAAGTATCATATTAATTATATAGGGTACTATATAATTACTGTTATAGTGTTAGTATTCCACAGCTGCAGGTCTGAGGATTGGGTTATATAAGAGCTGAGTGAACATCTGAGTATATGTGTACCCGTCTGGAAAACAGCCAGTTGCAGCTCAAACATTTCCTCATAATGTTCATTAACTTTTCATAGAGAAAGTGTTTCACACTTAGATCAGCTCTTTTAGAAGAAGGAAATTTAAAGCTAGAACAAATAGTATTTAATGCTCATTTTATAGACCAACTGTGAGAAACCTAGCCAGAAGCCAAGATTTTCAGTCCTACACATCTGGTCATGATGATTTTGGAATCTTTACACACTGATGATATGTCTTTGTTATGACTTTAGAATATATTCTGGCCAACTCATTAGGCAGGTATGGAAACAAATCCTGACTGAGTCAGATCGAGTTCCTATCATGCATGAAGAATACTGGACTCTTTTCGTCGTGAAAGAGAAAAACAATTCTGTGGATGGTTTCATGGAGCCATTTTGCCATAGTGTACATAAATGGAGTATATTACTCCTCAGTGTTTTCCCCTCTTCTACTCTTTTTCAAAGAAAAAGAAAGAAAGAAAGAAAAGAAAATGTGCTCCTTTCATTTATATGCTGCTTTTCCTTATTTTTAGACCAAAGTTTGATAAGGATCTGAAGGCTTGAAAATAATCCATATGCATCATTTTTAAAATATTTAAATATTCTCTTAAAGACACATTTAACCTATCAGCTGTCATTTTGATATAAAATTTAAAGAAAATGAAAGACATGTTCATTTAAAAATAGTCTTTAGGGGGCTTGTATGTTATGCCAAATAATATAGTAATAAGTTATCTCTGAGATAAAAACAGGAATACAGGGTATTTTGTTGTTCATTTCATTCCCTGAATCATAGCTTATTATTAAACACTATGCAAAAAATATCAGTGATCATTAAATGCATGGGGAGGATTCATTTCTCATTAAACATCTTCCCAGTTTACTGCGTGTTCTTGAGATACTGAGAAAATCAGTTAAGATCTTTTCATATGCATTTAATGAAGAATAGTATCCTGAACTATCTATTGAATATATGGACTTATATCTAAAAGACTTTATTGAAAACCTTTCTTTTTTAAACAAAGATTGAATCTCTTCCATGGCTCAGAGTAATGAAAAAGGAAATATTTATTTTGAGGATAAGCCAATTTATATATTATTGGAAATAACACAGACCACCCAGGCCTGAAGCCTACTGTTTATAGTTAAGGATCTTAAATCTACATATGCTCTTAATGAGCAAGAGCTATCTTTATTCCAGCTAGAAAGTTTTATGTCTACAAAGGGTAATAATTTCATGTTTTTCCCCACCACCCTGGGCTAGTAAAATTCTGTCAAGAAGATTATTTCATTTCCACAGGGGAAAAGATCTTTTTGGACCTCAGCAATGATAACATTTCCAAATTTCATCTGTCAAAGGGCTAATGTTTAATATTGTTGGAAAACACTAGAGTTATATTTGCCTTCAAAACCAGTTTCTTGTATAAATATGAGTGTGTGTATGTATGTATGACTGCATATACACAGACACAAAATGTAGCTGACTTGTTTTTAGTGCAAAATTTTACACCTTGATTTGAAGCTTCATTCTCCTCTACTCAGCCATCAAATCTTAGAATTCTTCAGAGACTGGTTCTAGACTCTCTTATCTCTCTCTGAATTCTCATTGTAAATAGCTATCCCAGGTTCATAGCTTTAACTGCTGTCTAATGGTAGGAGGGAAGGAAAAGAAAATGGCGCAAAGCAGAAACTGTCAGGCATGAATGTCTTCCACTTTTCATTGAGAAGTCATGTCTGTGAACCTCTGTGTTTCTCAGTAAAGTAGAAGGTAGGGTCAGAATTCGGAGGATTTGAAATACTTGTTTTGTATAGATAAGAGAAAAATGATAGGATTGCTGGGCCATATTCAGGATCCATTGAGCATGGTGATTATATTTTGCTGTGTGGTTTTCCCTAGCAGCACATACCAGCTTCATTATATTTACGGAGAAAGTAGGTAGTTTCACGATGGTTTCAGTTTTGCCAATGGAGGCAATGCAAAGACTGAATGGGAAAGGAGTTTAGAGTAATAGAATGTTTCCTAGGATCATGGAATTTAAACTAGATTAGGAGGATAGTGAAGAAGAAAGCATTGATAGATGGGAAGCACTACGCAGCTAATGAATTGGAAGTCTCTTAAGATAGAGATCTTCATGGTGAGAGTAGTTCATCAAGACAATTGGAAGTAATAAGATGGACTGCTTGAATAAATGATTCAAGAACAGTTAGGATGGCAAGATTATGATAATAACTGGAAGTAAATGGCTGAGCTGACGTGGAGTTACGTAATGGAATCAAGAAGGCCAGAGGACTACATGGATCACACATGTGGATACGAAAGTCACCCAGAATAATGGAAGGATTTGGAATGCAGAGAAGACTGAGTTAAGTTCCAAAGCCTTTGATGAATATGGACGAATGACAAGAGATTAGTAGACACAACAGTGATGCAGAGGCAGAGAGGGTGGTATGACTGAATGGCATGAGCCTCAAGTGATCAGGGTCTTTACTGAAGAATCGGAGATAAATAGCGTAAAGCTAGAAATAGAGAACAAGGAAGAATGTGATTAGTAAACAGCCTTCATTTAAGATGGCTGCAGGACATATATGTCTCTAAGGGACAGCTACTTTTCACTGGAGACAGGCAAAGAAACAAAAATATACACACTGAACCTTTTCAAGATGGAGTTAATATTATAGGACAAGACACAAGGTAGTCGGTACTCAGTGAAAGGTGATTTACTAATAAAGTTGATTGAAACACCAATATTACGTGCTTACCCCTTTTGGTTTTCATGTGTATTGGTGTTTGGAATGGAGCATGCCTCTACAGATGGACTTTAATAATCTTACCATTAAAGAGATGAGGTCAAGAGTACTAGGATGGGTAAGAGAAATTATCAGAACAATGGGTGATATCAGTGCAAAATTTATAAGTCAAATGAAACATCTACTGTTTAAGGACTGTAGTATTCTATTTGTAAATGTGGTAAACTGATTATGCACATGTTGGAATTAAATTTTCCTCAATGTCTCATGCTGTTTAAAGAAAATGCTTCCAAGTTTTATATTCTTTGAGTTAATGATCATATGATCATGCTCATAAATTACCAAGGTACTATAAAAATTGCTTTTTCTTTAATGAGTCAGTTAACCTACTAAGTGGTAAAACTAAAAAATTGTTTTCTCATTGAATGATGTCATTATCCTTTCTTGGAAATACTTTTTAAAAATTTCCCAATGAAATAAATCTTCTCTTACTAAGATATATGTGGCTGCACCCATCTTCCAGTGTTGGACTTGGTATATGTTTGAGAAAATCTCCTTGTGTTGAGCAGTTTCCTCAAATCCATTTAGTATTGAAATATAAATTTATAATCAAGGCTATTTATTGTTATTAAAAGTATCAGAGGTAATCATGTAGCTAACATAGATAAAACACTTATATTGTGCCAAGTGTTGTTAAAATACTTTACATGTATTAATTGGTACTCAAAACAATCCTGTGGGGGTAGTCCCATTATTATCATCATCCCACTTTTACAGATGGGTAAACTGAGGTACAGAGAGGATAAACTAACCTGTTGGTAAGTGGCAGAGCCAGGACCTGGACCCAGCTGTTTGAATCCAGTCTGTGATATTAACCATTATGCTAAATTATGTTATGTGATATCAGGAAGAATATGGCCCATGAAAAAATAAAACTTTTACATTTTCTTTCTTATTTTTTAGTCCCTGTGGATTACTTAGGATTCAGTGTTTAAGACTGAAGAACCCAAAATACAGTGGCTTAAACTTAGTGAGAGAAATTTATTTCTTACATAAAAGAGGACATGAGGCGGGCAGTCCAGGGCTGATATGGCAATGCCACAGTCATTGTGTCCGGACCCACTATCTGTTTCATCAGCCTTGTGAGTGTCTTTCATTCTTGAGATCACTTCCCATACTGGGATGGCAGCTGGAACTCCAGCCACTGTGTCTTACGGGCCAGAAGGGAGATGAATAGTGAAAAAAGAAAGAAATGGACCCCTTCTATCAAATTCAGCTTTCTTTAAACAAAGCCCAACTAATAAACTTTTGCTCTCATTTCATTATTTTTTTAAAGATTTTGTTTATTTATTTGTCAGAGAGAGAGAGAGAGAGAGCAAGAGATAACACAAGCAGGGGAATGACAGAGGCAGAGGGAGAAGCAGGCTTCCCGCCAAGCAGGGAGCCCGATGCGGGGCTCGATCCCAGGACTCTGGGATCATGACCTGAGCTGAAGACAGACGCTTAACCGACTGAGCCACCCAGGTGCCCCTCATTTCATTATTTAGAATTCAGTCATATGGCCATACAAGCTGGGAATTTTGGTCTTTTATTCTGGATAGCAGCATAACTAGACAATGATTTCTGTTACTTAGAAAGGGAGAATGGGTATTGGGTAAGTATCCAGTAGTCTGCGAGACACCATCCTTGGTATCCACATCCTTTCCTCCTGGTCTTTTACATTGATTTTATCAGAACATTTTGGACTGAAAATTCATTTTTTTAAAAAATATTTATTTGGGAGGAACAGAGATGGAGGGAAAGGGAGAGAGCAGGAGCACAAGTGGGGGAGGGGCGGAGGGAAAGGGAGAAGCGGACTCTCCACTGACCTGGGAGCCCAATGCTGGAGCTCCATCCCAGGACCTGAGCCGAAGGGCAGATGCTTAACTGACTGAGCCACCCAGGTGCCCTGGACTGAAAATTTAAATAACAGACACAGGTGAGGAGAAGGATTGAAAAAGAGTAGAATGGGGATTTGAGGGCACTCATAGCATATGGTGAGAGTAACACAAAAAGCAAATTGTAGAGGGCACAAGTCATAATTGCTGTAGTTTTCCTTTAGAGTAAAACTCTTCCATAAAGTGTCTAGTGAAGTCTGATTATATATTCACATAAAATATGTGTTATTAACAGGTTAATAAAAAGCAGTACTTTTTTTTGTATTATGTTATGTTAATCACCATACATTACATCATTAGTTTTTGATGCAGTGTTCCATGATTCATTGTTTGCGTATAACACCCAGTGCTCCATTCAATACATGCCCTCTTTAATACCCCATCACCAGGCTAACCCATCCCCCCATCCACCTCCCCTCTAGAACCCTCAGTTTGTTTCTCAGAGTCCATAGTCTCTCATGGTTCATCTCCTCCTCCAATTTCCCCCCCTTCATTTTTCCCTTCCTGCTATCTTCTTTTTTTTTTTTAACATATAATGTATTATTTGTTTCAGAGGTACAGGTCTGTGATTCAACAGTCTTACACACTTCACCGTGCTCACCATAACACATACCCTCCCCAATGTCAGTCACCCAGCCACCCCATCCCTCCCACCCCCACTACTCCAGCAACCCTCAGTTTATTTCCTGAGATTAAGAATTACTCATATCAGTGAGGTCATATGATACATGTCTTTCTCTGATTGACTTATTTCACTCAGCATAATACCCTCCAGTTCCATCCACACTGTTGCAAATGGCAAGATTTCATTCCTTTTGATGGCTGCATAATATTCCATTGTATATATTATACCACATCTTCTTTATCCATTCATCTGTCGATGGACATCTTGGCTCTTATCATATTTTGACTATTGTGGACGTTGCTAAGCAATGTTTTTTAATTAGGCTTCTTGTCCCTACATGGGAAGGGAGTGGATGAAAAAATTATCACTTTGTGTCATTTATTTAGGTATGTAGGAGAAGATTGATTATTGAACTGAGAGAGTTCTAAATGATCAGAGGGAAGTTCCTTTCTAATTCTCTCTCTCTCGTCCACCCCACTTTAAAGAGCAGAAGACGTGCTATGTCTGATTTCACATGGAGTTATGGGAGTTTTATTATACAGAAAAAGAAAAAGTATTTTGGAGGAAAAACGTTTCATTGGAAAAGTTTTGTTTTCTTTTCCCCCCACTGAAGATAGTAGTAAGCTTCTGATCTTTACTTAAGTTTATTTCTTGTTTTATTTACAGTTTGGATTTCTTGATTGCTTTTGATAATACATAAAAAGTTTTCATGAAAGTAGAGAATATTTTGCATGATTACATTTAAAAAAACAATATATGAAACTAAATGTCATGATCCATATTCTTATTTCCCTGTAAGACAGTGTGCTTTGGAATACAGGGTAGCTATAGTAAAGTCTTATTTATTTTCAGGGGAGATTAACTACACCTACTTTTTTCTAAAGATGGCCTAAGTATGAATATTTATATGACTTTGTCATTTATACACTATCAACTATCACATTTTAGATGACTTAAGTTTTCAATAAGTGACCTGAGGATTTGAATTAGAATGAGAAAACCTTCTACATCTTTATTTCAAGAGTGTATTAGGAACAAATTCTGACCTTAAGGGTCAAAGGTACTGGATGGATGATCATGGATTTAACAAATTCTTTTCTGTCTCCTCTTTTCTATTGTGTTTTTCTTCTTGCTGCACAATTAGTAAACCCAGTTTACTAGTGTTACTGATGTTCTTTGTTTTGTTGCTTGTGGAAACCTAATTAGAGCTTTTGAGAGTGAATTTTCAGTCAGAAATGATTTATTTTGTGTATCTAAGCTAGATTCCAGCTGTTTGAGGTTTTTCTCTTAGAAGTCTAGGTTTCACAGAGCATCTAGATTGAAAAGGCAGTTCTGGTTAAGATGCCTCTTCTAGTCTTTCTTTCTTTCTTTCTTTTTTTTTTTTTTTTAAGATTTTATTTATTTGACAGAGAGAGACACAGCGAGAGAGGGAACACAAGCAGGGGGAGTGGGAGAGGGAGAAGCAGGCTTCCCGCCGAGCAGGGAGCCCGATGTGGGGCTCGATCCCAGGACCCTGGGACCATGACCTGAGCCAAAGGCAGATGCTTAACGACAGAGCCACCCAGGCGCCCCTCTCCTAGTCTTTCTTAAGCAGTTTAAATTCTTTGTTTTTCTAAGTTTTGAAGAATTTTACTTAGATTTTCATGTTAAAAATTGGTATTTAAGCTTCAATTTGTTATACTGATAGCATTATAGATTCCAAAATTTGCTTTTAAAAATGGCTAGGTTTTTTTAAATTTTATTATGTTAATCACCATACATTACATCATTAGTTTTTGATGTAGTGTTCCATGATTCATTGTTTGTGCATAACACCCAGTGCTCCACGCAGTACGTGCCCTCTTTAATACCCATCACCAGGCTAACCCATTCTCTCACCACCCCCCAGAACCCTCAGTTTGTTTCTCAGAGTCCATAATCTCTCGTGGTTCGTCTCCCCCTCCGATTTCCTCCCCTTCATTTTACACCTCCTACTATCTTCTTCTTTTTTTTAACATATAATGTATTATTTGTTTCAGAGGTACAAGTCTGTGATTCAACAGTCTTGCACAATTCACAGCACTCACCATAGCACATACCCTCCCCAATGTCTATCACCCAGCCAAAAAATGGCTAGTTTTAAGGAAGGAAGTGCTTTTTTTAATTACTTGTGCTTTTCTAATTTCAATTAATCAAATCAGTAGAATTCACTCCAAGAAAAGTGCCACAGTATATATCAAAAGAATGTTTCCTTAGTGCTTCTGATTCAGAAATTACAACCTCTAATAATGTGAAGAGACAGACTTCTATTCATACTTACCATATGATTTATCATACCCAAATTTTTTCCATGAATTCTTGCCTTATTTTTTTCACCAAAATGGAAGCAGTTTCAAACATACAGTTTTGACTTACATGACTTGTCAGACTCTTCTGTTTATTATTAAAGCAGAGTTTCATATCCTCCTTCATAATGCTACAGATGTTAAAAGTTCTACAAAATAACATTTTCTGGAAAGGTATTGGCCATCATTATTCTTAGACTACAGATTTCTGTTGACTTTCAAAAGTTGTTGGGTTTTTTTTTAGATAAGCTTTCAGTTTTATCATATTCAAATGATACATACCTGAGAGAGCACCTGTAAAAATCTCAATTCTGTTTTTCTTATGTGAACTCCCAGTTATAAAATACTTCTCATGACACTGTATCAGGTTACTCATCAGCTTGCTTTTTAGAAAGGTCATTTGTGATTGTTTCCTTGTTGACTATAATCCTTAGGAAGAAAAGGCCCCCTTGAAAATTATATACCAGCAGTAAAAATATATGTCTGTAATCATAATCTTACTGGGTTCAATTGATCAATAACCACCCCCTGAACTACAGAATGGTCACATTAACTTAGTATGGATTTCTATGAGGTTTTCATGGTTCTAATATCAATGAAGAGAAGAAAGTTGTATCTCACATTCTATTACCACAGTATTAATTTTAATCTTTAGAAAGTCATTTAACATATGCAGGCTGTAGTTACTTTTGTGATTATGTAGAAGTTCATTGTTCTATATGGTAGCCACCAGCCACATACAGCTCTTGAGCACTTGAAATGTGGCTAGTCCAAATTTAGCATGCTATAAATATAAAGCACACACTAGATTTTGAAGACTTAGTGCAGAAAAAGGTGTAAAATATCTCACTAATAATTCTTTTATGTTGATTATTTGTTGATATGATATATCTTAGATATATTGGGTTATGTAAAATACTGAAATTAATTTCTCATCTTTCACTTTTCTTTTTAATATATGGCTATTAGCAGATTTAAAATTATATACACATAGGTTGCATTGTATTTCTGTTGGACAGTGTTGCTTTACCAGATATAAGACTAGAGATCATCTCTATGGATCCTTCTGTTCCCAGCATTGTTGTGATTCTGATTGATGTCCTGATTGACTATGGAGCCATCATTTTATTTTTGATTGTTATGATATTGCTGTCTCTGTTGAGGACTTTTACAGTATGTTACTTTGAAATGTAGAGCTCTTGGAAAATCCTTTCTGTTTCTCAGGGCATAAACCAAACTTCTTTGCTTTGGAGAATTTCACCTTTAAACTTTTTATTATGCCTAGATTTTCTCTTTTCTGAAGTTGGATCTTTCTACCTGGTAAGCTGTTATCATGCCTTTCTTCATCATTTTATTATTAAAAACCTCACATTTATTGATTTTATCTAGTGATTGCATTTTTCCATCCAAAACTTTTGACTTCTCAGAGTCTGAGTTCTGTCTTCATTAGGTCTAGAATGGATAATAGAATGAATGAATATAGGATTTAGAGTCAAAAGTCTTAGATTCTAATTCTGGTTCCTTGTCTAGTAACTTATTAACTTAACAGCCCTAGACAAGACAATTATCTTCCTAAACCTCAATCTTTTTATCTGTAAAATGGATATTGTGTGGTTCAAATAAAACATAAATATTACCACTTACCCATGTTCTCATTCAGAGATATTTTCCTTTTAACCTTCTTGCTGACAGCATTCGACTTCAAGAGTACTGTCCTTTCCTAGTGTCCTTTATTCCATGCTGTTTACTCGTTATTATCATTTTAGGTCTTCTTTTTCCCTCATCCATTGATATTTGTGTTTCCACGATCTTTTGTCCTTCTAAGAGACTATGGTTGTAAAGGAAAAATAGAGCAAATATCTTATTGCTCACAATATGGAAAGCATCACTTGGGATTTGCATGTAGATTTTTAATAGCCGAGATCATAGATTCAGAGAAAAGTTCCAAATACCAAGGGTGGGGGGAGGGAGAGCACCACATATTGAAGAAAACAAGACCCGAGGGGAAGGGAGAACGCAACACATACTGAATACTTATCATGTGCCAGGCACTGCTCTTGATACATGATTTTATGTTACCTCATTTTATTTCATGTTCACTACAATTTTTTATGGGAGTTTTGTTTTTTCTTCCTATCTTATAGAGAAAGGAACTGTGGGCCAGGCCATTAAGTAACTTGCTTTCAAGTTATTCAAGTCTCTCCTTATTGTTTATCTGCATTCCCCCCACCCCAGACCATTGTTTGGTAAGCACTGTTTACTTTGGGTGCTTGAGTTCTATGCTAACAATGTAGATAGAGTTGGTCTCCAGTGTACTAGAGAAACTAAATGAAATTTGAGTGTTTTTAAACAAGGATACCAGATACGATATTTATGAAATGAATTTTGTACTGTTTTGGGAAACATAGATCTCTAGACTGGTCTTTAGAGTGGGTGGAAGGAGGGTGGTGGTAATTCAGAAGCCCTTCCTTTCCCGAGCTAAAAATGCCAACAGAACTTTCAGGTCTGAAAGCTGCTCAACACTCAAAGTGAAACCCTCTCAGTGTCTGGTTTTCTTTCCCACATTCCCTTAGGACCCGGCTCTCGCTCTTCAGCCAGCTACTTCCCTTACGGGTAGGCAAAGCTAAAATGGTAATTGTAAATTTGTGAATTATGCCGTGCCTTTCAGGGCTAACTCCAGACTCACTTGAAATGTCTTCACAAATGTGGCTTATAACAATCTGCCCGCTTCCCTCAAAGCTTTCCTCTCTGTCCATGCTTTTCTGCTTATTAGCTCCCTCGTGTCTACCCCATACATGTCTTTTAGGTTCCACCAGTCCACTCTTCCCTCCTGACTTGCTGACTTCATTTTTGGAACGGCCAAAAGATGCCAGATACCTTGTGCTTTCGAAGTCTTATGGCACATGCGCTCTGTGGACTCCAGTGTAGAATTCGTGGCAGGAGTGAATGGACTCTTGAGAAAGAAATACTGTATTTTCAAATCCATGTTCTCATACTAAAGAAGGCCAGACAAGACATTTATAAAATATGATTTCTAAGTGCACAGGTTTCTAAAATCTTTTTTCCCTTAAGGAGAAAAGAGGCATCTGTTGTATTTCTAGAACAAATAACCCTTAACCTCTTTCTTCTTCATTTTCTCTTTCATTTACATGAATGAATATTTGAGAAGCTCTTATCTCCACGTTCAGACCTCTACAATTTTTCTATTTAAAAAAAAATAATGTGAAGTGTTACTCTTACATTGGGTAATTTTATTTCAAACTAAATACAGAATGTTATAATTCTTTTATCCTACTGTGTGATTGTCTTTTGTACTTTCACTTAACTCTCCATCCTCTTTAGCCTCCTGGAATTTTGCCTCTGAAGCTTGAATTTCCTTCCCTTTCTTCTACAAAAATGAGATGCAGAACAAGGCATGGCTTGAAGTCAAAGTAAATTCCCATCTTTAAGTTCTAGCAACTGATACAGGCTCCTTAAGGCCAAAGCCTACCTATTAGCCACTTGGCTGTGGGTGACTATATGTTCTAGGAAAGGGTACTGGACTATAAGAATGTGGAGTGTTGATATACTGTTACCAAAAATTAAAAAAAAAAAAAACACTCTGTGTATTAAGTATTTGTCTGGCAGGATACTGAAAACCTAAAATATAGCCCACACATACAAACTTGTTGGAAGACAAAATACATTTTTCACCAAGTTAGAGTCTCATAGTGAGAAAAGCCAAGCTAGTTTGGATTTTAAAGTTTCCTCCCATTTTCCCCTACTGCCAAGCTCCACGGGGCCCCCTAATCATGTAGCACTGAAAAGAAAGTACTTTCTGCATTTTTAAATACTGTTACTGCTTTTGACTCAGCAGCATTTCAGTTTACATATGCGAAGGAAAATAAAAAAACTATAAGGAACAGACATTAGCTAGGATGGTATTTAGGAGGGAATTAAGATGTAATTAGAATTACTTAGGTGTGCCCATATATCAGTTTTGCCATCTTTAAAGCAGAACATAGGTAATCCTAAAACTGTGTGTGTATATAAATCTTGTGAGCTTTTTAATATATTTTTACATTTCCCAATGGAGGTTTGTTAAATGTTCTGAGATATTTTCTTGCTAAATATTAGATTATATACACATTAAATACTCTACAATATTTTCCTGTAAAGTGTTGCACATGAATGTTTCACCTTTCAAAACTGGCAAAAGCAAGAGTATGTTGCAGAAAGTCAGCTTATAAAAAATGTAGATGGTACTGTAAGCAGTATACCCTGGTTATTTGCTATAGTACTTAATTCAACAGAGCTCAGATAATTTCCTCATATGGAAATATGATGGACTAATACAGAAATATATAAGCCCTTGAAGGTAAAATATGATTTTGACCATTTGACTATTTAGTTGGTATTAGAAGTTCTTTTACTTTGGGTGGAGTGTTAATTATACAATATTTTTTCTACTTAGAACAAAGAAGAAGTTATCTTCAGTGGTCTCTAGAATATGTTCCAGAGCACCTCATATAAATTTGGTATTGATTTAATTATAATTTTTTACTTCAAAACCTAGAATCAGATTGGGACTGTATCAGGTTTGAGCAAATCATAAAAATTTGTGGATAATTTACATCAGAATTTTTAAGTTTTGCGGAATCTGAAGGACCGTTCAATTCAGTCCTTTGATTTTATACTTGGAGAAACGAAGGCTGAGAATCTCAATGTTTCTGTTGAAGGCTTTGCAACTGTTTAGTCAAAGAGCCAGAATTAAAAATGAGAATCTCAGACTCTGGTTTATCATAAATTAATTATGGATTCTAAACTGGGAGAAGAATGTTCACTAGAAAGAAAAGAGTTAACCTCTCACAATAGCAGAACATATATATCTCTCGACCTATTTGTAGATGAACCAGTCATTTCTGTCAAAATTCATGATAACCTTAAGACCATTCTAAGTCATTAATGTTGTTGGCTCCAGTAAGTGAAACATTGCTCAAGTAAGAATAGCTGTCTTTCCTTTCTCTTGCATTTCTAAATTATCAATACCATATGATTGATACCTCAGAAATACCTTCCAGATGGCTTTACTATTTGTTTACTGAACTCTGTTGCAACACTGCTTGTTCCTCATTCAGGCTGGTCAGATAGGGTTGGTTTTTGTTTTTGAGGTAAACAAGACTTTGCATATAAATTCATTGTGTTTTGTGTGTGTGTTAAAAAAAAAACTTTGTTTTTCCAAGTAGTTTGATGAATTAAAACCTTTTTATTTTAGTTTTTTATCTGTGTAGAATTTTACTTTTAATAAAGCTTGGGGGGAAGTAAAACATCCCTTTCTAAACTTTCTCAAAAAATATCAGGGTATCCCTGCAAACAGTCCTTTTTTCTTCCCTCCATTACTCAACTCTATCCCCCCAAAATATTTGCAGAAGTGGAGCTTCTGCAAATATTTGCAGAATATTTGCAGAATAGGCTCTTACCTAAGGCTGGTAAGAGCCATCAAACTTAGGATTTCCCATGAGATCCTCCTAGAAGGGACTAAGAAGACTTCAGGAGCCCCTTCTCCTCCACACCCTCCCCTAGTGCTCCATCTTTTCTTTCTTTTGTCACCCTTCCTGAGGTTGATTTGCTGGTTTGTCGTCTTAAAATTATAATGCCTAAAGGATGATAAATTCTGTGTTCAGGGAGTAGTTTTGAGATTTTTATAACTCTTTAATTGCAGGCATTTAATCCTGTGTTTAGAGAGCTATGTGTTAGATGCTCAAACCCTCTGGCGCTTTCCCGTCTCCTCCCGAAAGACCACCAACAAAACCCCAGGCAGTAACAGTGTATTGAGCACCTTCTCTGTTTCAGACCTAACTCTATGTCCTACAGCAGTGCTCTTACGGGAAGTCCTACTGTGTGATTTTACATTTGAGGAATCGGAAGCCCTCTGAGGTCAAGAGATTTAACCGTTAGTGTCTACAAGTTATCTTGTGCATTCAGTTTTGCAGTCACTTCCTACCCTTACCCCGTCCCTGGTACCAAGGAGATGCCTATCTGCTTCCTGTCACTATAGATGAGATTCTTTCCCTAGAATTTCATATAAGTAGAATCGCACAGTATACAGTTTTGGGTCTGGCTTCTCCACATTTTTTTGATTCATCTGTTCTGTTGAGTATATCACCAGTTCGTTTTTTTCACTGCTGAGTAGTGTTCCCTTATATGCCACAGTTTACGCATTCATATGTCTGTGGAATCCTTTCCAGGTCCAGTCAACTTTTCATTTGACAGTTTATGTCATATGTATTGTCCCAGATTTGTAAATAATTAGGTTATAACATGATTATATCTTTGTAGCTTTGGAGGGAGGGCTGTAACGTTGGACCTTTTAGTTAATGGTGTTAATGTCCTGGCAGATGCTGTCAAATTTCCTCTCGCTATTCGTGGCTCAATCTTTCAACTTAGGGTTTAAGCCGATGAGTTTGACATGGGTAGAGATTATTATATTTTCTTTATAGTCCTCCCACTACTGAGGACAAGAACTACCATACACTCACCTTTGTAGTTTGTAACTTTGCAGTAATAACAGAAACAGTAGTAATAGGTGATATTTATTGAGCACTTAGTATAATAATTATATGAAGTTGGTACTATTTTTTGCATTTTACCAGTAAACAGACACAGGATTTATACAACTTGCTTGTCTGATTCTATAGCCCTCCCTTTTAACTCTGCTGCCTCAGTGCTTAATAATTGTGGGACAAACGAATGAATGTGTAGAAGAATAAGGATTGCTTCATAGTTCTCTGAATATGGTGTTAGTTACACAAAAGTATATAACTTCGTCTGAAATGACTCATTGGTAGTCTTAGTTTTCATTATCCTGCCCTGTTCCCACAATAAATGAATGATGTGACTTTATTAATCATATACACACAGAGCAATATCTAGAACTCCATTATGGTTGCCAGAAATGAGGTTACTCTCTGAGGCAGAGACAATCTAGATGAATTCCTACTTGGATGGTGACAAGCAAGTAATCGGTCTTTATTATGTTAAAGCACTGAGATTTTTTTGGCTTGCTTACTGCAACAGCTAGTGTTAATGACCTTGATTTTATTTATTTATTTTTTTAAAGATTTTATTTATTTATTTGACAGAGAGAAAGAGATCACAAGCAGGCAGACAGGCAGGCAGAGGGAGAGGGAGAAGTAGGCTCCCTGCCGAGCACGGAGCCCCAGGTGGGGCTAGATCCGAGGACTCTGGGATCATGACCTGAGCCAAAGGCAGACACCCAACCAACTGAGCCACCCAGGTGCCCCATGACCTTGATTTTATAGTGTCATTAAGTTTCATACTTTATGTCTGTATTTAGTTGTGGTTTTGAAAGGAGTTATTTTTAAACTAACTTGTTAATCTATCAAAAGATATTAAAAATCTGTCTTAAAGTTGATGTGTGGTTTAATCTATTATCTTAAAGAACAATATAAGTTTTTAGATGGCTTTAGTATCTGTTGCTTTCAACAGAATTCAGTTTTTAAGTTGACATGTTACAAAGTTTAAACAAATATTACTAAGTGAGATTAATTTAGAAGTAAATAATGAGATGAGATTCAGTAGTAGGTCCTAAAAACTCCACTTGGAGTATCATTGTTAAACACAAATCTGGTCATGTCATTCTTCCAGAGCATGGGGCCTTTTGCCTTATAGGTAAATTTCAAACTCAATTTGGGGTCGTCTGGCCTGTGCCAGTCTCCCTCCACTCTGCTTCCTTGTCTCCAGGCTCCAGTTACATTAAACTTTCTCAGTTCCCAAAATACTCAATGTTCTCTTTTCTCTAACTCTTATAGATATTGTCTCTCCCTGCTTTCTTCTTCCCCTTCTTCCTTTAAATACCACCTTAAATATGTCATTTTTCTGGATAGCCTTCCATGACAAAGCCAAGGTTAAGCACCCTTCCTTTGTGCTCCTATAACACCAACCTTATATTGATATACTTTCTGTAATATTGTAGAACTTTTCACTTATATGTATACCCTGCTAGATTGTGAACTTCTGGAAAACAGGGAGAATAGCTATTCCCAGCACTTGGCAACCTGCCTGGTACATAAGTCAACTCATAGTAAATATTTGTGAAATATTGAATGTGTGAATAAGTGAATGAATGATGAATGAATATGAATAATGCCCCAATCTACAAACTTTACGGTCTTACTTTTTTTACTCAGGTACAAATCCTAGTAAATTAACAAGCTAACTATATCCCTATCCCCAGTCCTGCCTTTTAGACTTGATAGTTTTACATTACAGTCATTTACATTACATTTGAGGTATTTAAAATAGCTCTAGGGGCACCTGGCTGGTTCAATCTATAGAGCATGCAGCTCTTGATCTCAGGGTCATGATTTCAAGCCCCATGTTGGGTATAGAGCCTATTAAAAAAAAAAAAAGATCCTCATTAAAAAAAGATGAGCGACTCATATTTTAGACTTATTTATGCATATTTATGTCTATATAAATTCATGCCAAATTATCAGTATAAAAAATTAATACAAATTGATATTAAGGACAATCATTGGGAATTGTTAATAAGTGTCAGGGTAGCTAATTTAATATACAAATTTCTGGGCACCTGGGTGGCTCAGTCAGCTATCCATCTGCCTTTGGCTCAGGTGTTGATCCTGGAGTCATGGAATCGAGCCCCAAGTCAGGCTCCCTCCTCAGCGGGGAGTCTGCTTCTCCCTCCCCCTCTGTTCCTCCCCATTGCTCATGCTCTCTCTCTCTCTTTCTCTTTCTCTCAAAATAAATAAAATCCTTTTTAAAAAGTTTCTCGAAAAATATACACAAATTTCTTTAGAAACTGAATGTGAAAAACCCCCAAACTCTAGAATTGCTGTTAAAAAAAAGAATCCAAGAAAGTTGGTACCCAATTAGAAATATATGAAGTATGATGTTATCAGTTACTACACAGATAAAAATTTCTCTCTTTCAACATGTATCTTTTGAGTGACTAATGTGCTATGCATTGCTGTAGGCACTTGGGATACATAATTGAGCAATGTTAACTTCCTGAATGCTTTAATAAATAGGAAAAAATGGAGCCTAGAACACATACACACACACACATGTTTATGCATATATGTAAGATACTAATTAGTATGTTGTAGATAAGCCTATTTCTGAAACCAATATCAAAAGATTTTAGGATTATTTAAAGTAAGATATTAAAGTTACTGTGACAAAAACTAAATGATGGTAGGATTTGGGAGGAAAGGGGGAATTTCCTTAAATGTAATAAACAAATACAGTTGATCTTCAAGAATAATATACCTGGCCTGTATGGTAGACTATGTTATTGTTGGAAACCTTTGCTGCTCCTCCCTATCCTATTGACCTCATGCCAGGCCTTAGCTTTGCCTTGACTAATAAAATAGAGTGGAAATGATTTATGTTTATTTATGAGCAGAAGCTTTGAGTCAGAACATAGTGTCCTATATTCTCTTTCCTTCTCTGCTCTGACAACCAGCAGATCTGATAGATGCTTCTTCCTCACCCTAACGTCTGAAATAAAAATGACCTATAAGACGAGCCATTGCCAATCCTTGTTTGACATGTAACATGAGCAAGAAAAAAAAATGTTGAAAGCCATTGAAATTTTATTATGGCAACATAACCTCGCCCAGTGGTTGTCCAACTTGAGCATGCATTAGAATCATGTGAAGATTCTGTTAAAAGGCGCTTGTACAGGTTTTACACTGTTGGGCCCCTTAGTAGATCTGGGGTGGGGACAAAGAATTTGCATTTCTAACAATTTACCATCAGATGCTGAGGTGCTTCAGAGCCCGCATTTTGAGAACTCACCTTTCCTGATACAGCCCATGAGTTCATATTCCTGGATACTCTAATTACTTAATAAATGTTATAGCAACAAAATGCGGAATATTTCCCAACTTTATTAATAAAGAAGTAAACTCTGTAAAATGCTCCTTTGATTTGTGGAACATGGACACACAAAATGTCATAAGAAACCCTAAATTTGGTAGAGTGGATTAGATAACCATGGAAATTACTATCATATTAGTCAGATTCAGATAAAAGCTGCTAAAAATATACAAAGAGCAAAGGGAGTTTGAGAAAGAAACAGTCACATCTGATTGTGGGAGAAAATGCCATCCTGATGGACTTAGTAGGAATTCTCTTAAAAAAGGAGGGTAGTTAAAGAGATCATTGCATGTGGAAGGACCAAGGATGACCAAAATGAGAGAGGTGAGAAAGTGTGAAATGCATCTGAACATAACACTGATAGAGTTCGCTACTGAGAGACAGATAAAGGAGAGTCTCTTTCAAAAGTCCAGTATCTAATTTGGTCTGTAATGAAACACAGTGAAGCTTCAGTTCAGTACTGTTTTTTGTATTCATGTTTGCATTGAGGTGCTTTGGGAGTTTTGATTGCTAAAGGTGGCAAATTAATACGAAGGTAGGCCTTATGATTGTCCAGGAAGTCCTGGAGAGACTGCTGTGAATAATAGCTATTGTCAAAGAGGAAGTCGGTGAGAGAGGCCAGCATGGAGTCTTGACCAAAGGACACTCCCCTGTACATCAGGTTTAGCTAGGAGACGTGGAAGTGAGGAAATGGAAATTGGTTCCATGCGCTTCAGTCCTGTGTAAAGTCTGCGTAGAACTAGTTGGAAGAGCATTGCTCTCTCCGTCAGATGTTTTGTGGTTTCTTTTCTATGGCCCAAGGTCACACTGCTTTGTGGTATTTCTCCCCTACAGGGAGACCTCAGCAGGCAGAAAGGGAGTTGACTGGGATGTAGAATGATTTTAGTGTTGTGTGAGGGTGTCTAGGAACAAACTGTTTTCAGGCAGATCGCTAACCTCTTTGGGCCTTGGTTTCTTAATTTGTAAAATATCATTCTCTCAGGTTCCAGTATTCTATTTTTCTAATACTTTCGGCCAACAAAATTCCAGTATGTGTTAACTTGCCCAATTTCTATTATACATACCACAAATTAAGTTCATAATCTTTGAGATGCATGAAGTACGCTGCAGTATTTGAAATAAATGTATTTCTTTTAGAGTTGGGATACTCTGTAGTGCTCAGTTAATCAGAAAATAGTTTTCTAAAGGCTTCCAGAATTTTGTTTTTGCTCCATTACCTATAGATGGTGTATTTTATTTTTAGATTTGAACTTTGATACTGAATAAGCATAAACTTATGAAAAAGCATGGCCTAATGTTATAGTTTCAAATAGCTGCTTATTTTGTTCAGTATGAAAACCAATTGCCATTATTATTTTAATGACATAGATACCAACATGCATTTGAAAACAAATTAATGTTGATTCAAAGATTCTGTATAATTGAAAACATTTGTTTTAATCTCTTTTACAACCATTATAGGAGGGGGAAAAAATGAAAATACTTGCCAGTCTTGAGGTCTTTAAAAAATGGATTGGTTCAGAATTGTGGTTATAATTCTGTTTAATGTAAATAATTTGTGGCTATAGCAATGCCATGATCTTAAGGAACTTGCAAAGTTTTTCCTTGGATTTACATAAAACACCATCTTGATCTTAAATTTGGCTTTTGCCTCTAGTTAATTTGTCAGGTCTAAACACATGCCATTTCCTCAGCAACTGCAAACAGGCCTTTCATGTTAGGTCCAGTACAACTCAAATCTACTCCTTTTACAAGTATTTTAAAGCTTGACTAGTATTGCTGTTATTGGTTCATTTTGGGAGGGAAATTCATCCTAATTAGCATTTCTTTTAGAAACATTCTGAAGGTGATTCTTGGTTCATATTTAGGACACACCAGAAAAAGTATACAGTAATCATCTGGGGACTTACAAACACACTTGATTATCCGTAACTGCTGCCTGCTTCAGTAACGTCCCTTAGGCTCTTGAGAACAAAGCTAAACACCAGTGTTCCATACCATATGAAATAAAGTACTGTAAAATATTTGCCAGAATCAAAAATAACATTTTGATGTCCTCAGAGAATTCACTTATATTTAAAGAAATCCAACTGAAAATTAGTTTGAAGATATATAATGTGTTCATGAAGCAAAGAAAATAATCGTCCTCAAATTTTTTGATTTGTTGCTATTCCAACTTCAGATTTTTGTATGAGGTTCTTAAGATAGGAACATAACATTAGTTATTTTGCTTTCTCATATACAGTGCCATATGCAGACTGAAACTGAACTCTCTCAGTCTATTAGTCAAATAATATTAGATCTAAGAGAAAAAGTTTGTTGTGTGTATGTAAGCAATGTAACGTATTTTAATTGAGCACCCCAAGTTCTGAGTAGTAAACTGAAATTGTTGATTTAAGCTATTGGAGCATGCTATGTGATTAGGACAGCGAAGTGTTTTGTTGTTGTTGTTGTTGTTGTTTTTTAACGAAACGAAAACAAAAGGCTGGAATTAATTCCATGTCAATCTTTTTTTGTTATTCTTATGATAAAAAGGTGTCAGTCAAAATTCTATAGTTCTTGATCAAGTTTCAGATACTAATTTATAAGTGAGTACTTAGGTGAGTTTCTACACTTGAAAATGGATTAGGAAAATTAATTAGAAAAAGTGTTTTATTCTTTTATGTGAGTTTTCAAAACAAAATAAGAAAAATTTAACTTAAAAATAAACTATACATAAAAATAAACTATAAAATGAACTGTATAGTTCAACAAAGATGATGCAGATGGCCTCAAGAGCAGCCTAATCCCAAAACTTGCACATCCCTTGTGAAACATTGACATTTTCATTAACATTAGGAAACCACCAAATACATTAATCCTGTCCAACTCTGCTGAATGGGCTAGACTTGGCATATATCTAGCCAAAAAAGGGAGTCAGAGAAATAAGAATATACCAGGACTGCTCAGTCTCTAACATAAATATATTAACCAACTTGTGGATATTCATACTATAACCTTCCTTTTTTAGAAGTCAGCTAGATTCAGGAATAATTAAGATAAATGAAGAAAAAGACTGGACTAAAATTTGAACCTGAATTATAAATATAAAGCACAGTAGAGTAATTAAGCTCTTGAGAAGCACTATTGATACAAGAAATTTTGTGTCATAACTTTTAGTCAAGGTTATTTTTACTCTTATGAGAAACAAACACGAGCTGTGCATATATTTTTTTTTAATGGTCAGAGATGGCATATAATTTATCTTTCCCTTCCTCAAGAGATCAGCAATACCGTGTTTTCTGTGTATTAGCTGCCCAATAAAGAAATGACTGTTGAGCGAATAAAGAAATGACTGTTGAGCGAATAAAGATAGAGGATGTAATATATAATCAGTATTTGAGTTTCCTTTTAATCAATTCAGTGATTAAAAATGGACAGAACTCTGAAATTGATACTTAATGCATATTTCTTTTTTTTTTTTTTTTAATCCTTGTGGTCACCTAATTATCCATGTTGATTGGGGATATAGTTTCGGAAAATTTTAATCTAAACTATCTACTTTAGTTAGTAATTTTACAAAACTTTTACAGCAGTGAAGTTGACTACTTTGAGTTTACATTCTCTGCCATTGTGGGGGTGAAATAGAGATGAATAACTTGACCTGTTTAATCTGTTCCTAAGTACTCAAGTATTGATGTTTTAAATGAAACTACACAGTATATAAATATATACTTGTAAAAAATTTTTTAGTAATATATGAATATAGAGAGTAAAACGTTATGTTCTTTTCATGTATCTTAACTCATTAGACTTCATTAGGTAGCCCACTATCAGGGGTTTCAGATATATCTTTTTGACCACTTTCTATAACATTTCATATGTATATAAGCAACATTTTTACGTTTTGTCATTAATTATATTTCAGCCTTGATATTTAATATAGCTAATAATGTAACATTTAATCATTATTGAGATTGTATCTATAGAATTCCTTCTTTTATTTGACAGTGTTTCTTATCAGGTCTTTCTATAGCAGACCAATCCAATAGTTGGTCTTGTAATCTTAAAGTTAAAAAAGAAAAGGTTCCCTTTGAACCTTTGCAGGAATAAGTTCCATATCAGTAAGTATTACAAAACAATAAGCAAATGTCATAATATTAGTAGCAGGCCAGTAATCTCAAGGCAAATTCGGGGGGGATTGTATGATTTTTAAAAAATTTTTTATTCTCGATGTTGGTGAGATCAATTTTTTGTTTATGTTACTAGTGACAGAATAATTCATTTTATTTTTCTGTTGTGATTTCTAATAACACTAGCAGTAAATAAAATGATAAAATAATTGGTAGAATTTCAGAATTAGAAGACATTCAATCAGTCAATTATGAAGGTAATTTACTTCCAGGCTCTTGTTTAACAGACAACAAAATTGAACCCTAAAGTTAAATGAGTTACTCCAGATTGGTAGCGAAGTTATGACTGTGAATCATTCAAATCATTCAAATCAAGAGTCTTTTCCACTGTAGCATGCACTGCCTTCAAGAAATATTTTAAAGATTTATTGAGTACTACATCTTTTATATCCCATTATGTTTACCAAATAAAAAATGTGGGAAACAAAATAGTTTTCATTGTTTTCAGCTTAATAGAGACCATAATGATATAGCACATGTACATACCAGATTTTAAGTTGGTGTCAAATGGTAGGGTGTTCTTCAAGATTTCATAACTGTATAGAATGATAGGAACAGAACATCAGCTGTAATTAAAAGTCTAGTATGACGATATTTACTTGTGGGAATTTCATGCAATGTAACTAAGATTAACAATACTTCAAGTGTCAGTAAATGTATTTTTAAGGGAAAACATGCAAAAAAAATGATAATCACCTCACAGAGCTACAAACGCTTCAAAAAATGGTTTGCTAGTGACATCTGCTGGTGTAATTTGGTAATAAAAATAAAAGTATCTCCTGGAAATAATTTAATGGAAATTAAGCGTGAGACAAAGACTCTTTGTGGGCAGAATTGTTTTAACTATCATTTACACTTACAATTTAAAAAAAAATTGTGTTTGTGGGTTCCCCCTCTCATTGGTATTTGACCAAGTATATTATTCTAATAACAATATTAAACTTTATACTTTCTTCTCCACAGTGTATAATTCCAGCCTGAACCTCTCTAATAAGTTGTATATCACCTAAGTTGTTTGATATGGTGCTGCACTTTTTCCTCCTCCTCTTTCCTGAACCTTTCACATAACCTTGCAAATGTAGAGATTCAATAACCGTATACGATTGAGTCATACTAGATATTTATGCCATTTATAGGCTAACTAACAGAAAAGTCTCTGTGTACATGAGTTATAGGCATTATATTTATGCACATTCAAAAATGAGACTTTGTATTAGAGAACAGTTTCATTAGGAAGAGAAATGACTTTGTTTTTTTTTCCCCCCTATGGAACAGATTTTCTGCACTATAAAATATAGAGAAATAAAATACACTCAGTCCTTGGGTATTTTTTCTATTGGCACTTATTTCCTAGATGACTGTACTATGGATTTAAGTTCTACTTATAGATGAATCACCCCTCTTCCTTGACCCCCAAACCTGTACAGCAGCCACTTGCTTCATTAACGTTTCCATTGGTAGGTAACAGTCATCTCAAACTTACCATGTCCGAAATAAAACTGATTTTCTCCTCAAACCTGTTCCCCATAGTCTTCCTCACTTCAGTAAACGGATGTTTTATCCTTTTGCTTGCTCAAATCAAAAATATTTTAATAATTTGTAAATTTTCTCTTTCTCTTGTACCATCAAGGAATTCCACCAATTCTGTTTTTGAAATACCTTTGGAGTCTTACCACTTTTCTCTACCTCTACCACTTAATGACCTAGTCAAGCCACAATCGTCTTTCCCCTCCTAATTCACCTCTTTGCTGGTTTTTTTTTTTTTTTAAGATTTTATTCATTTGAGAGAAAGAGAGACAAAGAGAGCACAAGCAGAGGGAGAGGCAGAGGGAGAAGGAGAAGCCGACTCCCCGCTGAGCTGGGAGTTTGGGCTCCATCCCAGGACCTGGAGATCATGACCTGAGCTGAAGGCAGACGCTTAACCGCCTGAGCCACCCAGGCGCCCCTCGCCTCTGCTGTTAACCTTGCCTTCCTGTGGTTTGTTTTCTAATGAGCAGCCAAAGATTATCTTAAAATTTAAGACAGGTCTTTGTCACTCTTCTGCTGAGAACCATCCAGGGGTTTTGTTTTGTTTTTTTTTTACCATACCTAAAGGCCCCTACCAAGAACTTTGGACCACTCCTTCCCTCCTCCACTGTGACTGTGACCTCCTTTCCTACCGCGGCTTCCCTCCCCTCTTTTGTTCCAGCTACAGTAATCTACTTTGCTGTTCTCCTTCGGTGCCATGAAAACTCCTAGTCAGGAGCTTTGTGCTTGCTCTTCCTTCAGTCAGATACTCTTCCCTCCATCCTGTAAGGCTTCTGATCACATCATCAAATTTCACCTTCTTGGAGAGGCCCTTCTGGATTACACTACCTAAGATAAGAAGGCCCGACCACATCTGTTTCTCCTCTTCCCCTGCGTCATGTTTTGCCATAGCACTTATCACCACTAGACATATTTACTTGTTTCCTCGTACCTTTCCCTGGCTCAGAATGTCAGCTGTATGGAAACAGAGATTCTCTATTGTCCACTGTTACCGCCTTAGAACTGAAACTAGTGCTTACACATAGTAGGCATTCAGTCAGTATTTGTTGAGGAAATCAGTGAGCCTTAAGACGTGAATGCAGAAAGTAATTTGATTTGCATTATAATAACCGAATCTGTTAAATAGTGAGGCCCCTTCTAATGGGGTCTGTTCTGTATAAATCTTTCTGTGCATACCATACTTTTTATATTTAACTCAGATTACGATAGTGTTTCATGGTTAGGCTAAGGCTCAGACAATACTCTTGGTATCAAAATGCAGGGCCATATTACTATTTTAAAGATTCTTTTTGGGGGAATAATTACTTTTTTGTTCTTTTGACACAGACATCTGACCCTCAATTACATTAACAGACCTTATACACATGAATGGAAAGAAGAATAGCCCCTTTTGAATTCGGGCTAAGACTTTATCAATATGAAGTGCTTCCCACAGGGTTCTGCTGAAAGAACCAAACTTCCATCATAATGAAATTGCAAATTCATTTGTACATGCCCTTTTTTATTTGAAAGCTACTTTTTGATGTTTGGTCTGCAATTAGATTTATTGTTTAAGGTCACAAATATGCAATCCTGACTAGAACAAGTTGTCAGAATCCTTTATCTATTCAGCACTGCACAAAGATAAATGGCTATCTCTTAACAATAGTATACCAAAGCCAAAAATTTGTTCCCACTTGTATATAATCTTTAATCAATCTGCTGCTTTCTGTTTTCCAGTCAATAGACGCTTAGCCTTACCCACTCACCACCCCACCTATCTAGAAATTGCCCAATTATGGGTTTTAAATTACTGAGAAACACTTCAGATGGAAAAAAGATAAGTTTAAGAATGTTAATGCTATAATTTTCCCATGCATATTTTTCGCTTAACATATGAATTCTTTTGCCTTTACCCTCATTCTGTGTGGGGTGAATAATTATGTAGTATGTTAGCTAAATTCTGTGATTACATTTCTCACTGTTAATGTGATCACAAAGTAGATCATATTTCTTAATTAAAATGAATTCTTAAGTGTTTTAAAAGATCTATCTACATGAATTAAATTCTTTTCTGAGATTCTGTGTGTCCTCCAGTAAAAATATCTACATTTAGACTTGTTCAGAAGGACTTCTTATATTATTATGCATTTCCTTTGTGACCTTTCATATAAAAGGTATACTGAGAGAGTTGCCCAATTAGATTTGAGGCTGTACTTTTTATCCAAGAATATCCAGTGTCTAAAATTAACATACATTTGAGCATCATTGTATCACCAATCTCATAGTTTCTCCAAAGGATTCTGATACTAGATATCCAACAATTCTTTAGTAACTTGATCATACTTATAAAGCAGGCCATTAAGACTAGTATAGTAATGTCCCCATTTTAAAATCTTGTTTAAATATTTTTTGCAGATCCGAGAATCTTTTTTTAATTGTCATGCAGTTTGAACCTTCCCCCAGTTAAAAGGAATACACTGTTTCAGAAGGAGGTATAAGAGAAAACTACAGCTTTTAAGTCAGAGGAACTTTTTTTTCCTGAATTCCGACTATTATTTATTTTGTGACCTCTTGGAATTTGCCCGTTTTGGGGGAGGGGGCCTCTGCCCAGCTATAGAATAGAGAAATACTTATTCATAGAGGTGTGATATAATTAAATGAGACAACACATATAAAGTACCCAAAGCAATGCCCAGCAATAGTAAATACTCAATAAATATTATTTGAACTCCAGCCTCTGTGCCCTCCCCTTACCCCCCACTCTGTTCCCCTTGCTATGTTATCCATTCTGATTGGGCTTACTCAAAAGTTAAAACTGTTGAACTAAACTTGAAGCCTTTTTGTGCCTGCCAGCTCTACATTGCTCTGCATTCACTGAATTAATAAGTAGGGAGAAGTCAGGACCTTGAATTGATCTATTCATAATACCCAGCAGGTATATGTGGCCTTTTCTTCTCAACAAATTGCTCCCCCAGGGATTGGGTAAAATGAATATTCCACTCTGAGCCTTCATTTTAAGTCCACATGGAGCCCCCAGAAGATATACTTGATTCTCTCTTCCACCTGCAAATAGAGAGTTGAGCCTTAAATTATGTTAATTTGACATAGGAAATTTTAATCATCCTGTGTAAGATGGCTTGCTTCATTGTTTGTTGCATTTGTACTGCTCAAATCACTGTCCTAAAAGTTTCACCTTTTAAAAGTAATCAGTTTCAGAATAAATTTTAATAGCTACTTAATATACTACTTTATATCTCAAAAATTGTTACTTTATCATAAATTTTTATTGTTTTAGGTGCAAAGATGGTTTGAAAGGATTTACATTCTCTGCTCTTAGGTAAGTAGTTTATTTACCTTTATGTTAAGAGAGAATTTGCAAGTTAACTTTTTCAAAAAATAATATTATTACACATAATTACCATAGATGTTTATCGACTCAGTTTTCTAGCCCAAAATAATTGCAGAAGTCACAGTCACTTTTACAATATTTTATTAAAAGAGTAATTTATTGGATTTCTTTCCCCCTAAAAATCAGTCAATCAACAACTGTTTTGGGGGGCGCCTGGGTGGCTCAGTCGTTAAGCGTCTGCCTTGGGCTCAGGTCATGGTCCCAGGGTCCTGGGAGTCCCAGGGTCCTGGGATCGAGCCTCGCATCAGGCTCCCTGCACCGCTGGAAGCCTGCTTCTCCCTCTCCCACTCGCCCTGCTTGTGTTCCCTCTCTCACCGTATCTCTCTCTGTCAAATGAATAAGTGAAATATTTTTTTAAAAAAATCAACAACTGCTTTTGGGACCTATTGTGTGCCTCATATCACTGGGTGTTAGGAAAGAATTAGAAGAACTCTCTCTTCAAGGAGCATTGGAAAAACAAAGCTACATGTGAATAATTACTGCAAAATTAAATACTGAATTGTGTGGTATCACATTATGAGTTTCATTAGGACAGGGCTCATGTCAGACACATTTTGGATCATAAGCTTCACTAGAGTCACTAGAATCTGCTTTTCACCCTGTATGCCATCTCTTGCCAAAGTTATTGGCAGATAGTAGTAGATAGTGTAGAAAAGTTGTTTGGCAGCACTTCCATTGTATTTTACAGTTCACCAAGCATTTTCACATAGATTAGAAAATTTTCACAGCAGTTCTCAGAGATGGGTATTTTATGCCCATGTGACATGAGGCTTAGAATACTTGACTAATTTAATGTCACACAGTGACTGCATATACTTACTTGAAACCTAATGCTCTTCCAGTTTGTATTATAAATGTTGCCTCTTTTATTCTCCCAAGTACATATAGTAGATGCTTAGTGAAGATTAGGTGTGGAGTATTTATTATAAGTATAGGAGGGAAAAATTAGGGTAGGCTTCGGTATGCTAGAAGATTTCATACCACTGTCTTTTTAGGTTATTTTGAGGATCAAATGAGTTAATGCATGAAAAGCGTTTAGAACTGTGCTTGGCACATAGTGCTCAAGAAATGTTGGCTATTACTGTTATTATTATTCTTATGGGGATAAGCCTTAAACTGCACTTGAAGGATAGCTTTAGAGAACTAGAAGGGAAGAGGAGGAACCTTCTGGGTAGAAGTGAATAATGTTAACAAAAGTATGAAAATTATAAACACGAAATGTGAAGTAAGAGTGGGAAAATCAACTTAATTGGTATGAAAAGCTTATTTTAGGGATCATAAGGTTTTGTGGGGTTTTTTTATTTTTTTAAATGATGGTCAGAGCAGGGCCAGATTATGGAAGACCTAAACAGAAAAAAAAAGAGGACAAATTTGAATTTGATAAGATGGGCAGTAGAGAGCCACTAAAGGGTTTTGAGCAGGGTAGTTGACATTGTTTCAGAAAGATTAGTCTGGCCACAGTATTTGGGACAGACATTGTGAAAGAGAGAATCAGAAGGAAGAAAGATGAAGTGATAAGGACTGGGATTTGGGCGACTGGAGGATTAAAGAGAAAGAGGCAAAGTTGAGACTGATGTCGAAGAAAATGAAGACCTACTGATTGATACTTTCCTTCTTCCTCTTTCCCTCCAATCCTTGCTACGAGCCAAGTTTTGAAAACCTAAGTACATGAGAAAAGGTGCTATTAACAGAAAATCAGATGGCGTGCAAGGAAGCTAGTTTGGGAGGGGACAAATTGAGTCCCCTGTGTGAATAAGAGTATCTTTGGTTGTGGAAACTCTGTGGTAACAGTAACTAAGTCATAATACACAGCGGTAATTTTTTCATATTATATTTTTCATTGAAAGATCATGAAACATTTCAGAAAATAACTTTTTGTTGTTGCATTGACTGTAAGGATTCTATGTTATGTCAAAAGTTTATAACAAAACCAAAAGTTGGTTTTTCTAAAGAGAAGACTGCCTTTTCCCGTGTCTCTCCATAGGCTCCCAGAATCCTTACAGAAACTCAAAATGTATCCGATATTTTTGTGTCTCTTCGTCAAATCCACTCAAAATAAGGGGCTGGATTGAACTATTTGCACTTAGAATTTACTCTGTATTATAGGAAAATATTCTGGAAAAAAATGGTTATTAATTCTTGCTAATTTAGTAGAAGTTATGAGAACAGATAGAGAGAAAGAGTCAAGGATAGAGTCAAAGGCTGGGAACCAGTTCAGGAGCCTTATGGTATACCAAACCTGCATCAACATAGTTAGAAGTGTATAGACAGCTTGGTGATTAAGAGCCCAGGCTTTAGAGTCAGACAGTTTTTTTGGTCCAAGTAATTACTGTTTTTGAATGTGGTCAAATGCTTTTTCATGCTAACTCTCACGGAAATGATGGCACCTACTTCGTAGTGTTGCTATGAGGATTAAATGATTTAATCCTCTGTACTGTCCTGTCATATAGTAAATGTTCAGAAAATGCTCATTATTACTATATTTGATCATTCAGTATGTATTAATTAAATTTTTACTATGTGCCAGACACTATACTAGTCCCTGGGGTGTAATAGCAAAAGATGTATAGAGTCTCACAGACCCCACAGTTTAATGGGGGATGCAAACTACTAATAAGGTGCTTCTACTATTGGGGACTCATTGGGCCTTGATTGCACAAAAGAAGGATTGCTAACTCACTGTTGCTTGGGCAGGGACAGTTTCTCCAAGGAAGTGACCTCTAATCTGAGATGGTCAGTCCTGGCCAAAAGAGAAATAGTTTTCTGAACAGTGTGAGAGAGATGATTATATCTGTTCTAACATAGTTTTTGTCTTGTTTATAAAGAACAATAGTACAGACCTTGAACTCTCCATGCACACCCATGATTAAGAACCAAATTCTTTTGGAATAACAGCTACTGAGACTGCACAGCTGCCACCTTGTGACAATCTCATTACATGCCCTTTATGATTTAATAAGCTAGATATTTTACCAAGTTTGTCCGAATGAGATGGGATACAGTTGTTGATAGTAACAGCTTTTTTCACCTCTCTTTTCTGAGTGTTTACATTTTCTTATTCTATTTGTCATAGGTCCCATGTTCCAGAACCTTAGTGTAGTATTACTGATCCCTTGTTTTTGTCTGCATTTTATGTATTTTCTAAAAGTTCAGCAGGTAGAGTTCTCTTAAGAAAGCTTAGTTATTCTTTATAAGAGCAATGACTCATAGTGAAGGTACAAACAGCAAAAATGAAAACTAGTAAAGGATACTGATTGAATGATATCTAATGGTAGCAACTCTTTTTTCTTTTCTTTTCTTTTCTTTCTTTTTCACATTGTCTGGGAAAAAAATACTCCAGTTTTGATGAGATAAGAATAGTGTCTTCTCCCAGATATTAGGTTTTTCAGAAGAGAAATAACTAGATTAGAATAACATTGAATTTAAGGTTTTCTTTTTTTTTTAATGAGTTATCGTTTTATTTATTTTTTTAAAGATTTTATTTATTTATTTGAGAGAGAGACAATGAGAGATAGAGAGCATGAGAGGGAAGAGGGTCAGAGGGAGAAGCAGACTCCCTGCTGAGCAGGGAGCCCGATGTGGGACTCGATCCCAGGACCTCCAGGATCATGACCTGAGCTGAAGGCAGTTGCTTAACCAACTGAGCCACCCAGGCGCCCGAATTTAAGGTTTTCTAATGAAATTATGTGAGAATGCATGGAATCTTGACCATTTGATGATTCTCAGTCTTTAGTTTCCTCCATTTCCCTGAATATCTTTATATGACCTAATATTGCATTACAACTATTTTATGACTCATAGTGACATGAGATATAACTTTATACTGAAAAAGGAGAACCTCATTCAATTGTAACTATTAGTAGAATTTAGAAAAAAAATAGAATTTTTTGATCAACTAGTAGACCCACGTAAATATTTCACCTGCTTTTGTGTTTGAAAAAACTTTAAGGTATGTAATATCTTTAAAAAGTGGTAACTTAAGTTAAAAGGATACATCATAAAAGTGTTATGCTGTATTTTACTTGGTTTATTTGATTTTAAAATACCTGCATTGTTGGGAAACTTGGAAGATGGTGGAGTAGGCGGACCCTAAGTTCACCCCCTCCCATGTTGACAACTAGATATCACTGACATCCGTGTAAATACACTAGAGAGCAATCCAAAGATGGGCAGAACAAACTTCACAACTAAATGTAAAGAAGCTGCATCTGAGAGGGGTGCCTGGGTGGCTCAGTCAGTTAAGTGTCTGCCTTCAGCTCAGGTCATGATCTCAGGGTCCTGGGATCGAGTGCCATGTCGGGCTCTCTGCTCAGTGGGGAGTTTGCTTCTCCCTCTCATTCTCCCTCTGTGCTTTCCCTCTTTTTCTCTCTCAAATAAATAAATGAACTCTTTAAAGAAAAAAAAAGCTGCATCTGAGAGGTTACGAAGGGTAGAAACAGTGGTTGGGAGCTGCCTACAGGAGGGAGGGAGCTACGGGTGTAGAGAGGGGAAAGAAAATAGTCTCACACTAGGGAGCCCAAACCAGAAGACAAATCCCCATAACATATGGCTTTGAAAACCAGAGGAGCTGAATTCCATGAGTTTGTATAAACAGCAGGATTTGGAGTCTGGAGCTTAAAAAGTCAGCTGACTCAGCACTGAGCAAGATGGGAGAGTGAGTGATAGCTGAATCCCACCTTTAAAGAGACAGCAACCCATGGAGAGGCAACATAGAAACGACAGTTTGCATAGTGCCTGGGACAAACAGGAGGAAGATATGTTTATACTGATTTTGAGTGTGTTAGGGGACTTCTCTGGGAACAAAGGAGATGGCAGGCACCATTTTCCTCCCCTGCTGCTCAGCATTAACACAGGGCCACCTGTGGGCAGCACTGCACAGACACTTGCTACCTAACCTGCTAGCAGTGTGCCTTGCCCATGTGTTCTGCTGAGGACTGGCACACTCCAAGCAGGCTGACCTCAGCCCTTAGTCCAGGACACCTTTTGCTAACACCACTGCCCTACCCCCAAGCCCTCCTGCAGTCATGTCTTCTCAGAGCTTGCAGCCTATGTCTCACTAACACCACAGAGAGCAAGCAAAGCCCACAACAGATACAGAGTCAATGAAGATGTCTGGACTGAAAGAAAAAGCGACTCAGACACAACACAAGCAACACAAACAGGAGATTCCCCTGAAGTGCCAGGTTCTGGTGAACAGGGGACACTGTGCTGCAAAGCAGTACAGGACCTCTTCTTCATGAAGCCATTACTTTCAAGAGTAGAAGGTGTAGCTGACTTTCCTAACACAGAGAAACTGACACAGAGAGATAGACAAAATGAGGAAACAGAGGAATATGTCCCAAATGAAAAAAAAGGACAAAATCACAGCAGGAGATTTAAGTGAAACAGAAAAAAGTAAGATGCTTGATAGAGAATTTAAAGTAATGCTCATAAAGATAGTGGACTTCAGAAAAGGGTGGAGGACATCAGTGAAACTCTTGACAAAGAGATAAAAAATGGGTGCCTGGGTGGCTCAGTTAAGTGTCTGCCTTTGGCTCAGGTCATGATCCCAGGGTCCTGCGATCGAGCCCCACATTGGGCTCCCTGCTCGGCGGGAAGCCTGCTTCTCCCTCTCCCATTCCCCCTGCTTGTGTTCCCTCTCTCGCTGTGTCTCTGTCTGTCAAATAAATAAATAAAATCTTCTAAAAAAAAGAGAGAGAGATAAAAACATATCAGGTGAAGAACTCAATAAATGAAATTAAAAATACAATAAGTGGAATAAATAAACAGTAGGCTACAGGAAGCAGAGGAGCCTATAAGTGACCTGGAGGATAGGGTAATAGAAAGCAATCAAGCTGAACAGGTGAGAGAAAAATAAATACTACATAATGAGAATAGACTTAGAAATTCAACGACTCCATCAACCATAAGAGAGAGAAGGGGAGCAGAAAATGTATTTAAAGAAGTAATAGCTGAAAACTTCCCAAATCATGGGAGGGAAACAGAGATCCTGATTCAGGGGCACAGAAATCCCCCTGTTAGGATTCAACCTAAGGAGGTATACACCAAGACACATAGTAATTAAAATGGTAAAAAGTAGTGATAAACAAAGAATTTTATTTTATTTTATTTTTTTAAGATTTTTATTTGACAGAGAGAGAGAGATAGCGAGAGCAGGAACACAAGCAGGGGGAGTGGGAGAGGGAGAAGCAGGCTTCCCGCCAGGCCGGGAGCCCGACTCAATCCCAGGACCCAGGGATCATGACCTGAGCCGAAGGCTGACACTTAACAATCGAGCCACCCAGGTGCACCAGGAAAGAATTTTAAAAACTGTAAAGAAAAGAAGACAGTTACATACACAGGAAACCCCATAAGGCTATCAGCTGATTTTTCAGCAGAAACTTTGCAGACCAGAAGGGACTGGTACGATATATTGAAAGTGCTCAAAGGGAAAAAATCGGAAGCCAAGAATATTCTATCCAGCAAGGATAGAATGAATTTCCCAGACAAACAAAAGTTAAAAGAATTCATGACCACTAAACCAGCCCTACAAAAAATGCTAAGGGGGGCTTTGTAAGAGGAAAACAAAAATCATAAGTAAGAGTAAGAAAAAACAGGAAGCACAAAAACAACAAAAAAAATAAGTATATCAATAAAAATCAGTCAAGAGAAGCACAAAATAAAAGGATGTAAAATATGATACCAAATATCTGACATGTGGAGAGGAGAGGAGTAAAATTAAGCAACTATTAGCTGAACATGGACTGCTATATGAGGAAGATGTTATATACAAACGTAATGAAGTCAAAAACAGTAATAAAAAAAAAATAAGGAATCCAAATATTTTGCTAAAGAAAGCCAACAAATCATGAAAGAAGAGAGCAAGAGAAGAAAGGAACAGAGAGAAACTATAAAAATAAGTCAAGTAATAAAATGGCAATAAATACATACATATTAATAATTACTTTGAATGTAAGTGGACTAAATGCTCCAATCATGGCACATGATGACAGAATGGATAAAAAAGCAAGACCCATCTACATGCTGCCTGCGAGAGACTCATTTCAGACCTAAGGGCATATGCAGACTGAAAGTGAAGGGATAGAGAAACATCTATCATGCAAATGGAAGTGAAAAGATAGCCTGAGTAGCAACTTATATCGACAAAATAGACTTCCATACAAGGACTGTAACAAGGGACAAAGAAGGACACTGTATGATCATAAAGAATAAAATCCAACAAGAAGATATAACAATTGTAAATATTTATGAATCCAACTTGGGAGCACCCAAATAAATACATAAAGCAGCTAATAACAAACATAAAGAAAATGATCAATAGTAATACAGTAACAGTAGAGGACATCAACAAAGAAACAGTGATTTTGAATGACATATTGGCCCAAGATGGATCTAACAGATATAGTCAGAACATTCTATCCTAAGACAGCAGAATACACATTCTTTCCAAGTGTACATGGACCATTCTCCAGAATAGATCATATATTAGGCCACAAAACAAGTCTCAACAAAATCAGAAAAATTGAAGTCATAAAAATACATCTCTTCTGACCACAATGGTATGAAACTAGAAATCAAGCACAAGAAAAAACATGAAAAGCACATAAATACATGGAGGTTAAATAACATACTACTAAACAATGAATAAGTAAACCAAGAAATCAAAGAAGAAATAAAAAAGTACATGGAGACAAATGAAAATGCAAACACAATAGTCCAAAATCTGGGATATAGCAAAAGCTGTTCTAAGAGGGAAGTTTATAGCAATATAGGCCTACCTCAAGAAGCAAGAAAAATCCTAAATAAACAACCAATCTAACCTTACATCTAAAGGAACTAGAGAAAGAACAACAAACAAAGCCACAAGCCAGTAGAAGGTAGGAAATAATAAAGATTAGAGCAGAAATAAAGAAGAAACTAAAAGAACAATAGAACAAATCAGTGAAACCAGGAGCCAGTTCTTTGAAAAATCAACAAAATCATAAGCCTTTAGCCAGATTCATAAAAAGAGAGAGGACTCAAGTAAATAAAATTAGAAATGAAAGGGGAGAAGTAACAACCGAAGCACAAAAATCAAAAAAATTGTAGGAGAATATTAACCTGTGTCCCAGCAAACAAAAGTCCAGGACCAGATGGTTTCACAAGGGGATTCTACCAAACATTTAAAGAAGAGTTAACACCTATTCTCAAACTATTCCAAAAAATAGAAAAGGAAAACTTCTTAATTTATTCTGTGAAGCCAACATTACCCTGATACCAAAGCTAGATAAAGACAGTACAAAAAAAGAGAAATACAGGCCAATTTCTCTTTTGAACATAGATGCAAAAATTCTCAACAAAATACTAGCAAACTGAACCCAAAAATACATTAAAAATTCATTCACCAGAATCAAGTGGAATTTATTCCTGGGGTGCAAGGGTGGTTCAGTATTCACAAGTCAATCAATGTGATTCATCACATCAATAAAAGAAGGAATAAAAACCAAATGATCATTTTAATGGATGCAGAAAAAGCGTTTTAGAATATAGAACATCCATTCATGATAAAAACCCTCAACAAAGTGGGATTAGAGGGAACACCTCAACATAATAAAAGCCATAAATGAAAAACCCACAGCTAACATAATACTCAATGGTGAAAAACCGAGAGCATTTCCCCTAAGGTCAGGAACAAGCCAAGGATGTCCACTCTCACCACTCATATTTAACAGAGTACTGGAAGTCCTAGCCACAGTGATCAGAAAAGAGGAAGGAAGAAGTAAAACTTTTTCTATTTGCAGATGACATGATACTATATATGGAAAACCTTAAAGTCTCCACCAAAAAGCTATTAGAACTGATAAATGAATTCAGTAAGATTGCATGATACCAAATCAACATACAGATATTCATGGTATTTTTATATACTAATAAGCAACAGAAAGAGAAATTAAGAAAGCAATTCCATTTACAATTGCACCAAAGGTAATAAAATATCTAGGAATAAACTTAACCAAGGAGGTGAAAGACTTGTACTCTGAAAACTATAAAACATTGATAAAAGATGTTGCTGTTTCCACACAAACAAGTGGAAAAATAATCTGTGCTCATGGATTGGAAGAACAAATATTGTAAAAGTGTCCATACTACACAAATGTATACAATCTACAGATTTAATGTAATCCCTATCAAAATACCAACAACATTTTTCACAGAACTGGAACAAAGAATCCTAAAATTTGTATGGAACCACAAAAGACCCCGAATAGCCAGAGCAATTTTGAAAAAGAAAAGGAAAGTTGGAGATGTCACAGTTCCAGACTTCAAGTTATACTACAAAGCTTTAGTAATCAAAACAAGCATGGTACTAGCACAAAAATAGGCACATAGATCAATGGAACAAAATAGAAAACCAGAGGTAAATTCACAATTATATGGTCAGTTAATCTTCGACAAAGCAGGAAAGAATATCCAATGGGAAAAAGACAGCCTCTTCAACAAATGGTGTTGAGAAAACTGGACAGCAACATGCAAAAGAATGAAACTGGCCCACTGGTTTACACCATACACAAAGCTAAATTCAAAATGGATTAAAGACTTAAATGTGAGACATAAAACCGTAAAAATCCTAGAAGAGAGCACAGGCAGTAACTTCTCTGACATCGGACATAGCAACTTTTTTCTAGATATGTCTCCTGAGGCAAGGGAAGCACAAGCAAAAATAAAACTATTGGGACTACATCAAATAAAAAGCTTCTGCACAGCAAAGGTAATAATCAACAAAACTAAAAGACGGCCTATGGGATGGGAAAAGATATTTGCAAATGACATATCTGATAAAGGGTTAGTATCCAAAATATGTAAAGAACTTCTATAACTCGACGCCTGAAAAACAAATAATTCAATTTAAAAATGGGCAGACAACGTGAACAGACATTTCTCCAAAGAAGACATCCAGATGTCCAACGGACACATGAAAAGATACCATCAGTGATCATCAGGGAACTGCAAATCAAAACTACAATGAGCTATCACCTCACACCTGGCAGAATGGCTAAAATCAACAACACATGAAACAACAGGTGTTGGCAAGGATGTGGAGAAATAGGAACCCTCTTGCACTATTTGTGGGAATGCAAACTGGTGCAGCAATGCTGGAAAACAGTATGGAGATTCCCCAGAAAGTTGAAAATGGAACTACCCTACAACCTAGTACTCACAGTACTGGGTATTTACCCCAAAAATACAGAAACACTAATTCACAGAGACACTACGTGTACCCTCTCTTTATTGCAGCATTATTTACAATAGCTAAATTATGGAAAGCAGCCCTAGTGTCCATCAATAGGATAAAGAAGAGGTTTTATAAACACACACACACACACACACACACACACACATACACACAATGGAATATTGAGCCACAAAAAAGAATAAAATCTTGCCATTTGCAGCAACATGGATGGAGCTACAGAGTATAATGCTAAGCAGAATAAGCCAGCTAGAGAAGGACAAATACCATATTATTTTACTCATATGTGGAATTTAGGAAACAAAACAAATGAGCAAAGTAAAAAAAGAGAGAGAGACAAAAGAAGAAATAGACTCTTAACTATAGAGAACACACTGTTGGTTTACCAGAGGGTAGGTGGGTGGGGGATGGGTGAAATAGGTGAAGGAGATTAATAGTACACTTATCTTGATAAAAAGTGAATAATGTTAAATCAGTGTGTTATGCACCTGAAATTAATATAACACTGTATGTTAACTATGCTGGAACTAAAATAGAAAACTTAATAGGAGAATTTGCATTATTAAAGAAATGGCTGTCAATATTTTCTAAGTATTCAGATTTTAAAAGCCTGTATTTATAAAGGATAAGATTTTATTTAAATTTTGAAAAACATTATTTCAAATGATAAGGTACTCTCTAAAATGTATTTGTATATTAACAGAATCAGGATTTTTTTTTCCTTACTGTCTTTTTCCTTCTTTTTTTAAAGGTGAAAATGCCTCACATTGTGCTCTTTTCTTTAGGTTTATTGTAGGGAAGGAAGAAATTCCCACACATTCTTATTCACCAGAAGCAGCATATGCAAAAGTGGAACAAAAGACAGAGAAACATGAAGAAAAGCCAAGAAGATTGAATATAATTGCTCTAATCAGGAAACTTGTGGAATCAGTGTAAGTTTTTTATCTTGATATTTAGCACACTGTTACTGTTTTATATGATATTTGTACTTTGCCAAGGTGTTTTGTTTTCTTTTCAGTAATGATATACATATATATCATATCTGTCTTTTTTTTTTTTTTTTTTTACCAGAAACTGTGCATAGAGTTTTATAAAAGGCACATAATGGCAAGTCAGTGTTATTTATTATTTTTGTCTGGACTGTATACCAACATATGCCTTTAAAATAGATTTATATGAACTTGTAATAGTTTTCTATGTCAAACTAGACACAGTTGCAGGAGGCTAGAATGGGGAACTTTAGGAAACAGGTTGATATGTGCTAATCAAATATTCCAAATGTGGAAAGGAGAAAGAAAAGTCCTGGGACACATTCAAGAAGATAGAGGAGCAAACCTTACATAAATGTTTTTTGTAAGAGTAGAAATTTTCAGGGCTTTGGAAATGATATAAAACATCTTTATTTGTATATTATACAAAGAAGTTTGAATTTCATACAAATAGTATTTGTATTTCAAGTATAGGAATTATACTTCTATATAATACTAAAAATACTTCTATAATTAATAGAAAATTTAGTGATTTAAAATTAAAACATCAGTTAATAAAAATAATCGTGGTAGTGATATTTTAGAGAATGTTGAATGAATAGCCAATACAGAAAGTTAGGGATCAGTTATGGGAAGCTGAAGCCATAAATCAGACCTTAGACTCTCATTTCACCCCTGCTGGCTTTGTGACTTTGGGCAAGTGATTTAACCACTCTGGACCCTAAAGTCTTCATCTGTTAACTTGGGTTAATGATCTCTGTTAAGGAGTGTTGCGTCCATTAAATGAAATAACATGTGTTGCCTCACGGACATGAGCACAGAGTAGGTGCTCAAAATTTTTACTGTATTTAAAGACTTTGTCTTCATTTTAGTATACAGCACATACAGAAGGTAAGAGGGAGGGAAGGAATAACAGATGGCAAGAATAATTGTGGTAGTAAACTTTTAAAAAAAATTTATGTATATCTTTTTTTCATCATGATAAGTGTACTCCTTAATCCCCATCACCTGTTTCACCCATATCCCTAACTACCTCCCCTCTCATAATCAGCAGTTTGTTCTCTGTAGTTGAGTCTGTTTCTTGATTAGTTTCTCTTTCTTTTTTTTTTCCCTTTGCTCATTTGTTTCCTAAATTCCACATATGAGTAATATGGTTCAATATTACAGTGTGTGTGTGTGTGTGTGTGTGTGTGTGTGTGTGTGTGTATGTGTATGTGTGTACTACCTCTTCTTTACCCATTCATTGATTGAAATGGGCTGCTTTCATAATTGGGCTATTGTAAATAATGTTGCAATAAACACAGAGGTGCATATATCCGTTTGAATTAGTGTTTTGTAATTTTGGGGTAAATAGCCACTAGTGAGATTGGTAATGAACTTCTTAATTCTTAAGCAAGTTCAAAATAGTTACTGATCACCTGAGTGGAGAAAAGAGACAAGGAATCCCTATTCATGGAAATCATGTCACCATGAATCAGAGGGGAATGCGGAGACGGGAATGCAGAGAATGTATTATGTGGGTGAATGATGCCTTGGGTATCAGAACTAATCAGGTCATGGCAGAACTTGTCAGACTTGCCTCCGTGAGTCCACTGCTGTGGAAGCAGATGCAGGGTAATACATAAGGAGAGCAGATAAGACAGGAGATGGGGAGTCCAGGTTTTGAGAAGTTTTAATAACTGAGGGAAGATTAAATGACAGTATAGCTGATACCAGAATTGAACTTCACTAGCAAAGAGAGTTTAACGATTTCTTTGTAGTTCCAGTAGCACTGGCTGAGGAATGTCTTTGAAGAGGACACTCAGAAGTATGAAGAGTGATGGTTTACACATGGCTACCCCTTTCTGATTTACCTCTTTTAGGTGCCAGCTTTAATCCCTCAACTTCACATGGCCAGATACGTCCCATCATTCTGATGACATAAGGGCTATGGGCAGTAGGAATCCCTGCCATCCCCCTTGTCTGTGAAGGACTACACGTATACTCCAGCTGTGGTGCAGAATTGGATTTCCGAAAGGGTTTTGCTAATCAGTTTGCAAATGGAATTAGAGAGGTGTGGAGCCAGAATATCACTCTACACATTATTTTTACAAATGAGAAACTTAATGTGTTCCAACCATGAGATAATTAACTGCAGTCTGCAAGAATTATGAAGACTACTCATTTTGGAACATGAACACTTCATAGAGAAAGGGGGAGAGCCAGACCCATGTTGGATATTTTACTTACTTTTTTACGCCTCGAGTGAATATATAGTCCTAGAGTCAGCATACCAAATAATTAAAAATCTATGTGTCTTGAACAGTAGCCCCCCCAGCAGAAACATTTACTAAACACCAGAGGACCAAGTGGTTTGCATTTAAATCACAAATAACCTACTTTTGAATTCCCACATGATCTATGACTGTATTTTAAAAACTGAATTTTGAATTCTAATACTGTATCATGTTTCTTTTCCAGATGTTTTCTCTCAAATATAATTAAGTATAAATTCCTGTAACCTGAGCACTTTCTCATTATGATTGTTGCTCAAGTACTGACTTCATGGGTGACTTATGACCGTTATATTCTATAGTAAGCAACTTAAAGCTTCCAAAAGATTTGGCAGAGTATAGAGATAATATATTACATATTTTTCATATTTAGTCACGAATATTTACCAATGTTTTTTCTGTTCTGCATTTAAGTATTTTGACTGCAGTCACATATTTTATGTACTGTGTCAAATGGTGAACTGAAAAGAAAAAAAAATCTGTTATCTTTGCTTTTTTATGTCCTAAGACCAAAAGATGCATGCATTTAAAAACAAGTAGGTAATGTTTTCTCCTTTTTTGGTTAGAGAGTTTTAAGCACATCTACACACATACACATCATTTATTACTTTTGTTTTATTTCAGATGTAAGCATGGACCAAGGCATAGGTGTTGCAAACACTATGAAGATAATTGCATCTCTTATTGCATTAAAGTAAGTATATAAAAGTATCAGTATTAGCTATGGGAATATATATAGAAATAACTTTTTAAAGATTGCATTTATTTGAGAGAGAGAAAAAGCATGAGTGGGGGGAGGGGCAGAGGGAGAGGGACAAATAGACTCCCCACTGAGCACAGAGCCAGATGCTGGGCTTAATCCAGGACCTGAGATCATGACCTGAGCCAAAGTCAGACACTCAACTGGCTGAGCCACCCAGGCATGCCCCATATAGAAATAACTTTTGAATTAAAGCATGATTTCAAAGTAAATGGAAAAATAGACAGTAATTGCTATCATTCTTTGCATTTGACTTGAAGAATGAGAAATTTGTGAAAAATAGATAACAATTTAGCTTCTAGTATTCATTTACCAGATCCTTGGGTAATTAATTTTAAAATTCACTTGTTTAAAAATTAGCAAAGGGGTGCCTGTGTGACTCAATCAGTTAAGCGTCTGCCTTCAGCTCAGGTCATGATCCCAGGGTCCTGGGATCAAGCCCCGTGTCAGGCTCCCTGCTCAGTGGGAGTCTGCTTCTTGCCCTTCCTCTCCCTCTGCCCCCTCCCCTGCTCATGTTCTCTCTTTTTCTGTCTCAAATAAATAGAATCGTATAAAAAAATTAGTGTAAAACTTTTAAAGTAGAAGAGAAGGTGAAGGAACAACAGCAAAAAAGACAGAAAAATGAAGTTATAAAAATTTATATGTTGTGATGTATTCTCATTAGAATCCATGCTAGAACAAGGTCCCTGGGGTATGCTATCTACTAGTGGATCAGCAGTCATACACATACCCTGTGTGCAATCTGATAGAGTGGCATTTGGTGTTGGACTTGTAAAGCTGTTACATCTTTGAAGGCATGGAGGTTACAGGAGCACGTCCACAGTTGCTCTACATGAAGGAAGTTAGCTGTGCCCACTGGCATAAATTCCTCCCTCCCTAGTATATTTGTGTACTAGAATGTCTCTGTTCATACCCATAACCCGTTCTGTGCCTGCTGTCCTCCCATCCTCCATCACCACCACCTCTGGGGAGGAAGTCATTTTCATTGCAGTTAGTCTGGCGCAGGTGGCACCCACCTGCCACAAGTTCTCTAGTTTTGGCTGTCACAATCCTGATGCTGTAAAAAGTTTACATTCTTCCTTATAATATCTGATCCCCATTCAGTTGTTGATGGGAAGTTGTACAACACCCCCAAAAGAGAGCCTCCCAGCAGTCACTCTGAGGAAGTGGGACTGTATCACATTAGTGCTTCTGAATGTGAATGCCTGTGGTCTAATATTGATGGCGGCATATACCCAAGCTAACACTTACCTTAGAGTCCCTGAAGATATGAGCAGAGGTTAAAGCAGTATTTTTTCATTTGTGCAGTAGTTTCTGAAACACTCCTTCCAAATCTGATTTCCTGCCCCACTTGTACAGTGGCAGGGGGGCGGGCAGCAATGTTGCTGGCAGCCCTCAAGATCTGCCAGCTCGCAGACTGGAGTTATGCCCTCCAAATGGACGTAATTCTGATTTAAGGGGAGACTTCAGGAGGGGAACTAAGAGAAATATTCTGATTAAATCAGAGGTATTTGAGAAAGTTTGGGAAGAGGGCAAGTGATATTTAAAAAAAATTATATGAGAAAGTTAGGGAGAATTACTGAGAAAGGAAGACATCTCGTCATTGTTTCAAAATGTGTACCAGTCCTATAAACGTGGCAATTTATGTATAAATTGGAATACTGTCCATGAATGTAAAATTATTTGGAGACCTATAGGTGAGGAATTTACGCTACAAATATGGTAAAATACTTTGACAGTGCACCTCATTATTCTATCAGCTCAGTTATACTACCTGTTAAATCACATCCCCGAGTGAATATTTGTACAAATTAGCCTTCCCTGCAGCTCACTATGCTCCATTCATACTTTTTGTTGGTTCCTCATAAGTGCCAATCTTTGTTTTGTCTTTGTGCTTTCTGTCCAAGCGATCTGAAATGTTTTTCTCATGCTTGCTCCTTCCCTTTTCTGTTTAAATGTCACATCCTCTTTCACTTTTCCTTACCACCTAATTTAATATCGGCTGCCTCTTATTTCCCTCCTAGAGTCTCATTTCCTGCACAACGCTTAACTGTAATCTGTAATTGTTTTATTTATGTGCTTACTTATTTGCTCTTTCTCTGGTGAGCGTGAAGCTCCGTGAAGGCAAAAACCATGTGTGCTCTTCACCACTCTGTCCCCAGCATCTAGTATAGTGGTTGACACCTGAGAGCCTTCGGTGAATGTTTTCTGAGTACGTGAAAGGGTGAATTGGATGCAAGGAGGAATGGATCTCTTGAAAATAGCATGGAAAGATTGAACAGGAGCGTGATCCTTGAATCTTTAAATTAATATTGTTAAGATTATTAATGGCAAGATAAAGTGCGAACACTTCATGCATTAAATATATACTGGGCAGTTTCAGTTAAGCAAATGCATGGTAATTTATGCTGATTGGTCAGACAATTTAATTTTCATGTTTTAACCAGGTATTAAATAGTTTCAGGTAAATTAATGAATGTTTCTTCATAGTAATTCAGTTTTTTCCTAAAAAAGAAGGCTGCTCTCTGGAAGATACAAACCTGACCTTTGGAACTTAGCAGGAATGTAGACATTTTTCCATCCCACTGGTGGTGAGAGAGGAGGATGGGAGACTGGTATTACAATGTATTGGTTGAATCCTGTGAAATACTGTTCTTTTATATAACATTACCCTTTGTGCTAATTGGAATTTTTCAGCCTCTCAGTATGAAGTGACATTTAAACTTCATTACCCTAAATACTGAAATGAAATTGACCAACAGTAGTCATCCTCTCTGTTCCTGTTTGCCCTATAGATAGTTGCAGGTAATATGCAAAAATGTTGGCAGCAAGTATGCCTTTGTCCTGGATTTGCTTTTTTGAGTTTTGTTTAGTATACTTTAAAGCTAGAGATGTTTTAGCCTGACACTGTTGAGCATAGAAATAAAAACCTAGGTATAATTTTTTTTTCCTGGAGAATTCTTTTAACCTGATCATTTTTTTGTCAAAAGAATTCCTACTTATTGTAATGATTAAGAAGAGTTCTCTTTTAAAATTTCCAAAAAGCTTTTTTTTTTTTTGGAATTTCAGTGCTTTTGTTCCTAAAATTCAGTTATGGTTTAGGAATTATAAATCCTATGTTAACAATGTTAACAAAATGTCAAGAAATGGAAGTTTGGTGCATAGACAAGCTTGGCCAGTGCTTGTGAGCCTTTCAAGTTTTTGAAAATCAGAGATGAAGTATAGTCACTGAAAAAATCTTTACCCTCATTTTAAGGTAATTGTTTTAAAATTGAGGTCTTTAAGGCTTAATTTTGAAAATACTTTGATATAAACTGGGGTTATTTATTTATTTGGAATTCTGTTTTGATTCTGCAACAGTAAAATTTACATCTGTCGGACTTAGAAATTTGGATGTAAATCAGAATTTATCCCAATTTTCTCTAGGGTTTCATCAGAATGTTTAGTGTGGGATACTTGATCCAGTGCTGCCTCCGAATCCCCTCTGCATTCAGGCATCTGTTTACACAGCCATCCCGGCTATTTTCTCTCTTCTACAATAAAGAAAACTTCCAGCTTGGAGCTTTTCTGGGCTCTTTTGTTAGTATATACAAGGTAAGGCTTTTAGAAGAGGGAGGAAAATGGGAAATAAAGAACATGACGGCCTTTACCCATCTATCATTTTTTAAATACTTCTTTCTGTTGTATTCATAAATAACATCTCCAAATATACACAATATATTAGGAATTGAGGTTGGAGAAATTTCTTCTTTTAAAATATTACTTAATGTGCTTGAAAGTGTAAACATATTTGCATTTATACATAATATTAAAGATTCTCAAAGACACTTTTTTTTCAATAATGTAGATACTGAAAAAATATGAACTTTTTGTTATTTCTAACTTCAAAAGTGGTATTAATATATCTGGCCTGTTTGTATTTCTTAATCATACTTACTGCCTGCTTATTAATTTAAACATATTTCAGACCCTTCTAGCTGATATAACACTTGAGCCAGTAAAGATTTTCTTTTGTAACTTATATAAGCAATGACTTATGATTTTTCTTTGTCCTACTCACTATTCCTACTGCACTCTCCCAAAGAACCATAGTGAACATTCTTCCACCCCTTTCTGTATGTTCCTATAAACATACCCACACAAGTATAAGTGCACACCTAAACACTTATGTAGGGATCATCCATGACACAGTACTCTGAAATTTTAAGTAATGGTGTTTTGTTTAATGGGAGTCACTCATATATAAATCATATTACCTTTTATTAACCATCAAAAATTTAGATTCTAAATCTAAATGTAGATTCCAGATGGTAAAATGTGTTGACTAAGGGTAATTGTATGCATATACACACACTTGTTCTTAAACTAAGAAAAATTAATACTGGGAAAGTTGAATTCTGGAGTCATTTTGGGTAAGATGGTTATGTATCATTTTATGTAAAAGTTTACTTACAAAAGGTAGGTATGGGGGAAGTATTTTGAAATGGACAGGAGAACAGGAGTAACAAATGACAAACTATACTTAATTACTTGTTATGAATTATTACTAATATTGAAAATATTTTCAGTATGGTGTGACTAGGAAACATTACTGATGTGTTTGAATACACAAGAGTTAATAGGACAGAATATTGGCAGTTATGTTTATATTCATATTCTTTTTCATTTCTCCTGTCATAGAGTTTGTATTTATTCTTAACATAAACTCTTAAGTGTTACATGTAGATTATCTCCAACATTTTTATCCCAGGTTGGTTATTCTCCACCATCCAGCATATCTCAGAGCAAGATATTGATTATATTTGATACATAGTTTTTCTATTCTTTTGCTTCAATCTTTCCATATCTTCGATTTAAAGGTTGATTTCTTATGTATTTGGTTCTTCCTTTTTTATACAGTTTGATAATCTCTATTAATTGGTATGTTTAGACTATTTACATTTAATGTACTTTTTGATATGGTTTAGTTTAAAGCTAACTTCTTACTAGTTTTGTATTTGTTACCCCCCTTTTTTTCTTTTTCTGCCTCCTGGCTTTTTTTTTAATTTATATATTTTATTTTTTATTTTTATTAATTTTTAATATTTTTTGTATTCATTCTTCACTTTTGGCTTACTATTTATATCTCTTTTTAAATTTAGTGATTGCCTTAACATTTATAATAAACATTTTAAATCCATCAATTTTTTCAAATACTATACCACTTCATGTATATTGTAAGAATCTTACAACACTATACTTCAGATTCCTCCTTCTCATCCTTTGTGGTATACATTTAGCTTTTCATGTGTTATAACTCCCCCCCAATACATTGTTACCATTTTTGTTTTAGACCAGGAGTCAGAAAACATTTTCTGTAAAGGGCCAGACGTTTTCTGTTTTAAACTTTGCGGACAGTATTTGGTCTCTGTCACGGTTGCTCAGCTCTGCAGTTGTAGTGTGAAAGCAGCCATAGACAGTATATAAATCAACAAGCATAGCTATGTTCTAATAAAACTTTATCAGACTTTAATTAGAATTTCATAAGATTTTGACCTGTTGCAGCATATTATTCTTTTATTTATTTCATCCATCGAGAAGTATAAAAACATTCTTAGCTCATGAACCATACAAAAACAGGTGACAGGTCAGATTTGGCTGGTGGGCCATAGCTTTCTGACCACTGATTTAGAGTTAATTTATTTTTATAGAAATAAACAATATTGAAAAATGTCTTCTAAATTTATCTTCATTTTGCCATCTTCAGAGCTCCTCATTTCTTTTTACAGATCTAAACTGGTATTATATTCCTTTGGCCTGCAAAACTACCTTTAACATTTCTGGTAATGTAGGTCTGTAGGGGATGAATTTTCTCAGTGTTTATCCACTCAAAAAGTCTTTATTTCATCTTCATATTGAAAAATATTTTCTCTGAGGATAGAATTCTGGCTTAGATTTGTAGTTTACCCAACTTTTCTCCTTGTTAGAGTGGGAATGATTCTACATCTAGGCAAAGTAGAATTTATGCTTTCATTTTGAAAAGCCATGACAACAAAAATATTATGTATAATTTCTTAATAGAGTTTACGCAGAAGAATAACTTTATAGTAGGTTATTATTGATAATTTTCCCAATCATGTATTTAGTTTGAGTTAGATAGGATCACCAGTTTGTCTCCACGGTCAGCTAGTGACTCACTCATTATAGATGTTACATGCACCTTTTCTAGAAATGAAACAACTGAAGTCATTGCATTTTCTTCTTGATACAGGGTACTAGTTGCTTCCTGCGCTGGGTCAGAAACCTGGATGATGAACTGCATGCTATTATAGCTGGTAAAGCAATGATAAAACAATTATTATTATTGTATCAATCAGTGGCAGGAATGATGCAGAAATAGTTTCCAAATTCATCTGATTTCTGTGTAACTCTCTTTCTCTAGAATACAGTCTCTATTGAGGCACTAGTCCAAACATTTTATATTTGCAAAGTTTAACCTATCAAGGCATTCTTGCCATCAAGTGTTTTGAATTGGCAGTATAGTGATTTGGCTATCTGCCCTGCTACAGGCCAGAAATCCTAAGGAATGTGTCGTAAAAGAACATAAAACTTAAAAACTTTGTGACTAATGGAAAGGCGTTCTATTTCTCAAAGTATTCTGTTTTTGCCATGGGCATGTGACACATAGTTTAATAAAATATATTTTTTATTTTTTAGAAACTTAAATAACTTCATAAAAATTAAAACGTGAGATTAACATTTTCTACAAGTTGCAACATACATGCTACTTAAGTTAAATTGAAAATTTTCAGATATTTATTAGTAATATACCTGCTAGCAGTATTTCAGGCCTTCCCCTGCCTTGGTCTTCCATATATAGAACAAAGACACTACTATGGAGAGAAGTGTGATGATAGCACTAAAAGTAATTTGAGCTGTTAAAAGAATAGATTAGTAAATATTTCCACTTAGAAATGATATCAGTAGCCTTTAAAAATTATTTTTGAAAATCATTATATTTGTCAAGACAACTGTTGTTTTTAAAGTTATATTTAGAATGTAAAGTTTCTTTTAATATGTATATTAGAACTGTGTGTTCCTAACTCTGAAAGTCCATTTCTTAATTTAAAAATATATGATACCCATAAACTCACCCCATTTTAATGTCATCAAGTCTATTCCTGTCCTTGATTTTGTATAACAAAAGGCAGTACTGCAGATCAATTCTGTCTTACTTAAGTGATTTGACATTTCTGAGTGACTTACTAACAAATACTTCAAGATTTGATGCTTTACTGTATTTGTTGTTTCAGGATTTTTGGCAGGAGTATCAATGATGTTTTATAAAAGCACAACAATTTCCATGTATTTAGCTTCCAAATTGGTGGAGGTAAGCAAACATCTCTATGTACATATATTTCCAAAGGATATAGAGCTTTTCTAGCTGGTTTAGCAGCAAATATATATCCCAATTTACAAGAGCACGTCAGTTTTATAAAAGTATTTACAAAGTCAGTTCTCCCATTTTTTCTTCTCTCTTTATGTGTGTTATTTTCAAATATATACAAGTATAGAAAGAATAAAGTAACTAACCCTCATGTACCCATTATACAGCTTTAACAGTTAATAGCATTTGACCAATCTCATTCCATCTCGACTGCCCCAACCTCAGAAGTACTGAATTTTTTTGAAACAAATCCCAGACATCATATCAGTTCTTCCAACTCAGGATTAAAGACTCCTTAAAAACAAATAGATCAATAGTACTACCAAAGTATAATCAAAATGCCATTTTCATACATTTAAAAAACCTCATAATTCTTTAATATTAATATATATACAGTTAGAGCTTATATTCTCACTGATTGTCAAACAGATGTCTTTTTGCAATCTCTGTTTTAATTGGATCCAAAGTCTCTTAATAGCAACTCTCCTCCCCCATCTCTTTCTTTTCCTTGCCATTTATTTGTTAAAGATCTAGGTTATTAGTTCTGTGGAATTCCCACATTCTGGATTTTGCGGATTGTCTCCTTACTGGTGGTGTTAACATGTTTCTTTAACCCACATATTTCCTGTAAATTATTAATTAGATCTAGAGGCTTAAGCAATTCGGGTTCAATTTTTAGGAGATGGAGGGGGACAGAAATAGCTCACAATTACTGTGTATATGAATTCCCATTGCATCGTATTAGGAAGCACAGAAATGTCTGGTTGTCTACCTTTTTGTGATGCTAAGATTGATCAGTGGGCTCAGTGTTAATAGAGCTAATATAAATATTAAAAAAGAGCTAACATAAGACTCCCTATTAGGCTTTCACTTAATTGTTTTAGCAGCCATTAATAATCATTGCCAGGGTTTATTATTTCATTGAGAGTTGCAAAATGGTCAGTTGTTTCTTCTTAGTACTTATTAGTGGGAATTCTTTTTAAAAAGAACGTTCCCTCACAAAGTGAAAATAAAATGCTTGATTACTTCCCTTTATTTCCTGGTGTTCAGAATGAATTAGTTTCTAGCATTCTGCAAAATTTGACCTATGAGTCTTTATTTTCAAGTGTCATTATGAAGATATGAATTTTAACATATTTGATTTGTTTTGACCCAGTCATTGCAGTCATTGCCCTAATTTTGACCATGAGAGCCTCTGCAAGTTGCTCCTGTTTCTTTTTTACATAATGCCTGTATCTCTGGTAGCTTTCTTGCTTTGTGATAAAACAAGGTGTTCCAGGCTCATCTTGGACATTTCCTGCCCCAGGCACAGAATCAGCCTTTTTTGCACTAACCACTAGTTTCTTTTGGTGGGAAATGGTAGTTAGAGGCTTCAATTTGGGTGCTAGAAGTTTCTTGATCCCCAGCTAGCCAAGGTTTCTTGGCCTTTCCAGTGAACAGAGCTAGAGAATCCTTCCCTCCCCCAACACCCTTTTTTTAGAGAAAGAGAAAATAATGAGCATATTGATATTTCCAATTAAAAGTTAAGATTGCAGATTTTTATTTAACTTGTTTGATTTTTCTAAAAATTTTACCCCACTGAAAATCTGTGTCCCTAATGACATTAAGGGAATTACATATTTGCTTTATTCGTGTGTGTGTGTGTGTGTGTGTGTGTGTGTGTGTGTGTGTGTGAGAGAGAGAGAGAGAGAGTTTGATATTTTTCTCAGTGCAGTTGGAAGTCATTGGAGAGTTTTAAGCATGGAAATGAAATTATTTAATTCACGTTTTAAGAAGACAAAAACATTCTGGCCATTATATAAGGAATAGACTAGAGGCAAGACTGGAGGCTGGGAGAACAGTTAGTCTCAGGCAGGAGATGGGTGGCTTGTAGGGATGGAGAGAAATACAGAAATTTGGTGTGTGTTTAGGAGATAGATTTGACAAGGCTTGCTAATGGAGAGGAAAAGGAGAGTGAGAGAAAGAACATATCCCCAAGCTAGCAAAGATATATTCTTTGACACAGGGGAAATCCAATATCAAGATCTAGTTTGTAAAAGATGTGTTTTATAGCTGCTTCTTCCCTAAATGGCTAGAGTTTTTTAAGCCAAGCAGTGGCGTAGCTGTTTTCTTATATCAACAGGTCAAAGAAACTGGGTATAAAGTGTGCTGATAAGAATTTTTTTTTAATTCAGAAAATTACAAATTTATTAATTTTTTTTTGAGATTTGTTTATTTGACAGAGAGAGACACAGTGAAAGAGGGAACACAAGCAGGGGGAATGGGAGAGGGAGAAGCAGGCTTCCCACCGAACAGGGAGCCTGATGGGCTCGATCCCAGGACCCTGGGATCATGACCTGAGCCAAAGGCAGACGCTTAGCAACTGAGCCACGCAGGTGCCCCAGAAAAATATAAATTTAAACTTACTGTGTCCTTTGTGGAATTAATGACTATGGTGTAATAGGCAATCATTTTTCTATGATTGAAGTTAATTTTATATTAAAATGCTGCATTACTATAATAATGAATATTAAAAGTCAGCTGACTAGACAACTTTTTTCTTGGAAAAAATTATTTCCAAGATATACGTATTTATTGAATATTTATTATGTTCCCATTACTGTACTAGGTGCTGGTAAGCATATAGAAGTATTGGATGTGGTCCCCCCCTTCATTAACTTAGAATCTGGTTCAATAGATAAGTTTTATTATAAGAAATTAGGAAAACAGTTATTCCATATATCAAGAGATACCTGTTTCACATGTTTCCATGATGCCATTCTACCACATCTGAATTTCATTTTTGTCAACATGAATACACAATATACATGTACCTTGTAATATACTGTATAGTATTTTCAAAATAGTGGCCCATGTATATGTTCCTTCCTAAGTAGATTATAACTCTGTACATTATCTTACAGATTGAAGTGAATTTTTTATTAAAATGCTGTGTTATTATATAATGAATTTTAAATTAAAAAACCAGCTGTATAGACAACTTTTTTGGGGAAAAATCATTTCATGTTCTTTCATTCATGGACCACCCATGTCTTCTTGAACCTTCCTCCACCTGATTGTAACATGGTTTTCCACTTTTCTTACTAGTCCTGCTTTAGCTTTCCCATGTTTCAGAGAAACCATTGCTATGAATTACTCCATGTTCTACCCATATGAATTGGCTAGTCCTTCCCCATATGTATCATGTGCTTTTACCCATGTGCTTGTACCGTGTGCTTATTACCCCTGCTTTTTCTCTCTTGTGCCTCTTAGGAGGCAACACTATTAGAAGCGTAGTCAGCAGACTAGTGCTAGTCCAGGAACTCTTTGTTATCAGTTCAGGACGAAATAAGTATAGAAATTGAGAACAAGCATTTGGAAACTTCTGTAGCAACTTGACAGAGTAATTTGTCTTTTGAATATAAGAGTGAAAATTTGGTTCAATTTTGTATTTTTAAAATTTATTTTTCTAGTAATTTATTTTTATTGCATTATAAAAGCATCAAGCCATGACAACTGGAATTAAAAAAAAATGTTTCTTCACTGCAGGTGGTTTGAGAAGCACTACCCAAATGTAGTCATTTCTGAAATTCTCTTTGGTCCTTTGTCCTAGACAGAGTAGTTTGCTCCCTCCTCAGGGGCCAAAAAAAAAAAAAAAATACACACAAAATATATATACATAGTTATACATCTAAGTGCATTAGTTATTTCTGTTATGCACCAACTTAGATGTTATTGTATTCATTTTTAAATCCCAAGCTCCTAGCTTAGTGCCCAGCATGTAATTAAATGTTGAATGAATGAGTGACTGAGTGAATAAGTGAATATATGTAGCAGGGAAGGGAGGACCTGAGCATTATACAAAAGCATTATACAAAAAGCATTGAAGAATAAATGATATAAAAGAAGGAGCAATAAAAAGTTACTGAATTTCACAGAAAAGTATTATTACTGGTATCTCAGGTTTTGGGTGAAGGAATGCGGGAAGGAAAGGGCTGACACTTAACTCTGTCATGGAACATACGACCTGTAATTTGAGCTCTGAAAGGATAATTAGTATTTGGAAGGTAGAAAAAATAGTTGTAGACAGGGAGTGAGTATATTGCTCCACTGTATTGTTAATGCTGTTTAAAGTTGTGTGTGTGTGTGTTTTTAATAAATTTTGGATTATATTTGTTTTTCCTTCCAGACAATGTATTTCAAAGGCATTGAAGCAGGAAAGGTTCCCTATTTTCCCCATGCAGATACGATCATCTATTCCATCTCTACAGCAATTTGCTTCCAGGCAGTAAGTGTAGCTTTCTGAAATGAGAAATAAAATTATTTCTATTTCTGTACATTAAACCAATGGGGGGAAATAAAGGCCTGGGATCATTTCTATTGTTTTATTTTTTATTTTAATTTTTTTTACCAAGATAGCTTGCAAGTTTCAAATCATTAACATGTTAACTTAATGGACCAACCCATGTTTTCTGAACACAATAATTTTTATGTTTAAATAGAGTGCAATTTATAGGTAAATGATTACTCTAGTACCTTGGCTAGAATGCCCAGTTTAATTAAACTTCTAGAAGAAGGAAGATACCATGAGCATAAATAAGAATAATTGCATTTCCCCAGTATTACTCAGGCAGTAAAGATGGGGGTGGAGTCTAGTTTATTAGAAGCATTGTTCAATTTCTTTAAATTCTGTAATCATCTATTGATGTTAATGGTTTTAGGGCTATTGCAAAATTTGGGGAATGACTTTCATTTGCACTTTTTCAGAGTAATGCTGCCAGGTTGATAAACTCATAACTAGTGAAGTGCCAGCTCTCTAATGAGTATTCAATAAATGCTTTCCTAATAATAATAGCTTAACTCAATTATTATTTCATAAGCAGTATTCTTATTTGAGGGCATATTTACAAAGATTCTCGATAGTTAATCAACTTAAACTTAAATACATATTTCTGTATCGTCATCACTGTTGTTTTTAAAATACAGTGAGCAATAAAAATAAGAGATAAAAATGCTCTATTGCCTAATACAACTAATCATATTTCCTGTTGACTAAAAGAATTCTCAAACTGAATGTTCTAACCTCAGGCTGTCATGGAAGTTCAGACCTTGCGGCCGTCTTACTGGAAGTTCCTTTTAAGGCTCACCAAGGGCAAGTAAGTGACAGAGACATAACTGACCATAGAAAATGAGCAGTTGCCACAAAATAGATTTTGAATCTTTCCATCTTTTTGAGGGAATATTCTTTCAGTGGTAAAGTAGTCCTCTTAGGTATAAAGCAAATATGACCAACTTAACAAGAATGACGTGGGGCCTTCTTTTAGTGAACAATAGACTTCTTTTCCCTGTATTATTTTAGATGTTTTCAATGTTGTAGGAAAATGCTGTATTGATCTGAAAATTGCTCATTAGTTGCTGCATAACACACTTGTGTCTCACTTTTAAAGTCTTTGATCTCTTCTTTTTGATTAAAAATACTAAGCAGATTTATTAGAAATCTTGCCTAAATAATTAAATGATTTCCATTTGGGGAAAAATAATCCTATTCTTTCTTGGTATTATAAGCATAATTTCCTCTTCCTTTATTATTCTGTCCTTCATTGTTTTTCTTAGCATTTTCTGATGTTAATCTAATTCTTTGGGACACAGCTTGACCTCACAGACTGTGGACTTTGGAGTCAGACAGACTTAGGTTTGACTCTGGCTCTGATAACCTTTAGCTGTGTCACTCATAGGAAAGTTGTTTACCCTCATGAGCCTCTGTTTCTCTCTCTCTACTGGAAACAGTAATATATTCTTTGTATGGTTGTGGGAAAACCGAGATGTTTGTAATAGCACTTAGCACCTAGTAAGCACTAAATTGCAGCTGTTATTAATATTACTATCATTCATAGTTTTAATAGCAAACAGTTGTATAGTGCTTACTGTGTCCCAGATATGGTTTTAAGATACCCATACATACCCATACAACACAGGTGTACATGCATATGTGTTTAATCCTTAAAATAGCTCTATGAGATAAGTACTTTTAAGATCCTGATTTTATATGGGAGTCAACTGAGGTGCACAGAGAGGTGAGCTAGCTTGCCAGAGTCACACAGCAGATGAAGGTGCTGTGGGATATGAGCCAGGCAGTCTGGCTGCAGCATTCTTCCTCTTAGCCATGATTTCTGTGTGTCCTTTATGTTATTATTAGTTAATTTTCTATTTCTGTGTCATTTAGTTTTTTGCCCATTAATGAGCTTAACCAGTTGATTATTTTGGAAGGGAACTTACTTTGGAAAGGCACTGAAAGTTACATTTATTGTTCTTGGAGTAGTGACGATGGCCAGAGGGCTCAAAACTAAATTCATTCTTCTCCCCAGAAGAAATGCTTGGGATCAGGCATAGAGACACAGGTTCCTCCTGCACATTAGCTCAATATATGTCTTTTTAATTTTTTTTTTCTCTTTTAAGTTAGGCGATGGATAAAACGAGGGTATGCTTTTACTTTGTTGTGTCTATTAGAAATTTGAAAACCAAACAATAAATAAAGAAAGAAAAAAATTTGAAAACCTATATGCTGTTTTCCCTTTAATCATGGCTTGCACATTTCAGTGTGTTTTCTGTGGATTGTGAGGCATCAAAATGTCAATTATGAAAGAAATTTACATTTAATACCTTTGCCTCATTGGTAACATTAAGCTCAGTCATTTATTTATTTCCTGTGATTTTGTTCATCAGAAAAAATATAATGAACCTGTTCTTCTATTTGACATAATCTAGTGGAAAGAACTTGAGAGGGGCTCCTGGGGGTCTCTGGGGTTTCAGGTCTGGGGATTATTATCTCTTTAAAGAAAATATGAGACAGTAGTCTTGAGGTAGAGGATCAGTATGAATTTTGAATCTGCCATTGAGTCTTTTGTCATGTCAGTCTTTTGTGTTTTCCCATTCCACGAAAGACATGTCAAGTGAATCATCATATTTTATGAACTTCATTAAATACTTGTTCATTGTGTCCTCTGTTTTGCAGATTTGCTGTCATGAACCGAAAAGTCCTTGATGTTTTTGGTACTGGTGCATCTAAACACTTTCAGGATTTTATCCCTAGGTTGGATCCAAGATATACGACTGTAACACCAGAGTTGCCCATTGAGTTTTCTTGAAGATGACTGTAATTTATTAATGTGACCTAATGTTTCATTATTTTCTTCTGAAGAGTTAATTATGTTGAATCACAAAGACGGAGTCTTGAGCTTGAACTTCAGTGTTATTTCAATGAGAGATGCTCTTTGTTTTTCTTACCAATCAGAAGTACAGAAGCTTTTTAGGAAGGTGTTGCTTAATAATTAAGTGCCCTTCCATAGCCAGAATCTGATTCTGGGTCGCTGTAGTGGTTGACATGATGCTGTATTATTGATTAAGTTATGTCCACAAGCAACCTTAAATAATCTATGTAGAAATGTAGTAACAAATAAGAGTATACTTAAAATTACTTTAAAAGATGTTTTTAGTTCATTCCAATATAATTCTTGGTTAAAACTAAGAGTATTTCTACGTGTTAGGATCACGGGTACATGGATTTGGTCTGTATTTTTTTTTACTTTTGAATTGGTAACTATAGTAGTTAAATGTATGGATATGAAGTAACTCTTCACAGACAATGCTGCTTTAGTATAAAGCAATTTAATTGAAGAAAGTGGCCATTCTTACTTCAGGGATGCAAAGACGGGTCTTATGCTGTTTGAATAAATGCTGTGGTATCTATGTCTTCTTCTGCTGATAACTTCATCTCTCTCCCATGATTAGTTGGGCTGTCTGGCAGCCCAGTGAACCTCTGTACTAATGGCAGGTTGGGAGTAAATGGAAATTGACATACCTGATACAGTCGAAATGTATGTTTTAATCTTTTGCAGAAGCATTACACTTGAATATTTAAAAGCAAATGAGGTTGCTTCTAAACCTCTCGTGGGTTTATAGTATTTGTTTTGTTTTCATTTATAAGGACGGAATTCTTCATGGCTAAGGTTGTCTCCCATTGTAGATTTAGAAGGGATCAAAAGTAGTTTTGGCAAGTTTGTCATTTTGTGCCCTCTCGACCGTTCCACGTACACAATGGATATTTTACAACTACAAACAATATAACAGTCTGGTGGTTGTTAAAAAGTCCATTTCATCACTAATGGGATTCAGGTTCTCTAGCCTCTTTTCAAAAACTTATTGTCACCATTTTTATTCCTGTTAGAATAAAGAAGTGACAGAATGTAGTCACTATTGATTATGAGTTCAGGACAGCTGTGATTAAAATATGATTACTCCTTAGAGTTTTTCAGGGAAAAGTTATACTTTTCTAAGTTAATAAAAGGCTTATGATGTCTACAGTTAATATAACAAATAGGGATGATGGTATATTTTTTTAATATCATTTTGATGCTGAAAAGTTTTGGGCCATTGTAAATTAATTATACAGTAGAACCTGTGTTGCAACAAGGATTATAACCCAGACTTTAAAAATGCTTAATCCTCCATATTCCATTTCATCAAGCCCTGTATATTTCTATTTACGTGTAATCCTATCCTTGGTAATGGCAAATTGAAACCCAACAAAACGACAGACTCTGGTACCATAGTAACAGAGAGAGCCACTTTAATTAGGTCAAATTTCTGCATTGTGATTAACTTTTTGGAATTGACTTGTCTATTAGACAACACTGTTAAGGCATAATTTTGGTTTCAGACTTCAAAATTCATTAATAAATTAAGTTTTAAGTTTTTATTCACTGGAATCAAAATGACAATTGGTATTGTGTTTACTTTTAAAAATGAAGTATTATAGCAGTGAAGAAAGCACTGCTTCCTGCCCCTCATTTTCTTTATTTAGAAATTATGTTTACAATATTTTCCTGTCTGCTTAAAAGAAAAACATTTTAATTCGTAAGTTACTGTTGTCATTAACATTAAAAAGGCTATGATGTTGAAAGACAAATTCTACTGAAATTTGATGAGATTGTTTAGTAAAATTTTACTGTCAAAAGGTACATTTCTATGATTTACTTTTTTCTCAAACTATAGTCATTTTTTAAATATAAAATGTAAAATGAAATAACCATCATGAGGCAGAATACAGTGATGAACATATAGCTTGAGTGAATAGTTAACTAATTTGCCGTGGTGAAAAGAGAAGTCTGATTTGATTTCACTGAGGCAGCCTGCAAAGTGTAGCTGTTTGAGAAAACAAAAAGAGACTGTCCGTGTTCCTGAAGACAATCAAAATGAGTATCTTTCTACCTCTAACCAATCAGGTATCAATTGACAACTTGGCACCATAAATAAAGTCAAATACATGTCCTTTCCAAAACATGTTTTTTGGTCCATTTATACACTGAAGATATCCTGCCAATGGTAAGTTTCCACCAGAACTGACTGTAGTTTGACTGGCTGAAGCATAAGGAGAATACCATATACTTAACTCTAAGAAAAAACATGGTAGAGAAACAATCTATCAACTAACAACTTTCCTATAGATAGAAGCATTTTCAAAAGTCTGGGAAAGCATAAGGAAGGTGCGTAAACATATCTCTTGGACTTTTTTTTGCCACCATCCGGCTGTGTGGCTGACTGTTTCTTGCCATGTCTTCTCACAAGACTTTGAGAATCAAGCGATCAAGAAACAAAAGCAGAATTGTCCCATTCCCCAGTGGTTTTGGATGAAAACTGGTAATAAAATCAGGTACAACTCCAAGAGGAGGCACTGGAGAAGAACCAAGCTCGGTCTGTAAGGCATCACACATGATGAGATGACACACCTAATTGGCACCACATATTTAATTAAGCTGTGTGAAGATCATGTGTTCTATCACTCTGTAAACATCCTTCCTACCTAGCCATAGACATGTTTTATCAGGGAAATGATTTTTCTCTGTTACTATGCCTCTGCACCAGTAGGTTGGTTCAGTAATAAATGAGACCTTTCAACTCTACTGCTGTTGTGTTTCTGATTTGTGAAGTACTGAATTCCGCCTTCTGTCAGATCATGCATAACACTGTCGCAAAGAAATGTGATAGAAATGTCCCTTGACAACCAAGTATGTAAAGTGTGGCTATGGGGCACCAGGGTGGCTCAGTGCCTTAGGCCCAGGTCATGATCTCGGGGTCCTGGGATTGGGCTCTCCACTGAGCAGGGTGTCTGCTTGGCCCTCTGCCCCTCCCCCAGCTCGGGCTCTCTCTTTCTCAAATAAATAAATAAAATCTTAAAAAAAAAACCCTATGTCTTAGAAAATGAAGTATTTCATTAGAAATACTCTTAGAAAAACCACTGTTGAGAAACTGTCATTCTACTAACATCTTTCCTGAAGAGAGCGTTTTCAAATGTATGTGGATGCATAAGGGATGTGCCATACCCTTAACTCTGAGATACAAGCCTGTGGTGAATGCAACTGTATACTAACATCTTGTTTCATGATGATGAAACAGTTTCAAATCTACGTGTGGCAGTGTAAGGAAAGGGCCATATCCTTAACTCTGAGAAACAAGTCTCAGAATATGAAACTTTCCAAATAACATCATGTTACAAGAAGAGAGAAGCATTGTCAAACGTATTTATGGAAGCATAAGGAAGGGGCCATTAACTCTAAGAAACAATGCTGTGGAGAAACGTATTTCACCTTACATCTTCATTCCAGAAGAAAGAAAAGCATTTTCAAAAGTGTGTGAAAGCAAAAGGAAAGGGCTATGCATATACTTGACTCTGAAAAACAAGTCTGTGTAGAATGCACCTTACAAGTAACCTCTTGTTTGATGAAGATAGAACCTTTTTCGAAAGTACCCGTGGAAGCAAAAGGAAAGTGCCACATATTTAACCCTAAAAAGTCAACATTAGACAGAAACCGTCTTTCAACTAACATCTTCTTTCCTGAATATAGAAGCGTTTTCAAAAGTGGGTGAGAAAGTATAAGGAAAGTGCCATGTACTTAACTCTGATAAGTCTGTGGACAACCCAACTTTCAATCACAACTTGATTCATGAAAATAGTGTTTTCAAAACTATGTGTAGAAAAATAAGGAAATTGCTATCCACATTAAGAAACAAGTGTGTGTAGAATAACACATTCAACTAATATTTTGTTCTAGGAATATAGGAGCGCTTTCAAATGTATATGTGAATGCAATAAAGAAATTGCCATACCCTTAACACTGAGGATAAAGATGTGGAGAATGCACCTTTCTACTAACGTCTCGTTTCGTGATGATGATCGCCCTCCATTCTGTCGTCAGAACAAAATTCTGCCCTGCCATCAAAATGGCGCCCACCTACTCCCGGAGTGAAATTCTAACTCTAGCCTTGACTGAGGCCTTGGCTTACGCCCCAGCCGTAAGTCTGAGGATACAATGGATCTGGACACATGACCAAAGCCAGAATAATCAAGAAGGAACACTTAAGGAAACAGCCCCTTCCATCCCTCGTGATGTTTTGGCAGAGCAGAGTTCTAGCAAGAAACCGAAATCTAAGCACCTGGAGGAGCATCCCCCCTGACGCCAAAGAGGAAAGCAGAGCCTTACCCTGATGCTAGCTCTCAGCTCAGCCCTCAGGACAGGACTCGGAGCAGCCACCAAATCAACCCTTGCTCCTTCCGAAACGAAACCCTAACCCTAGCATGGGTGCGGCCCTGTCCAAGCGACAACCCTAGTTCTGAATGCACAAATGATTTGTGGGACCCGGTCAGTGCCAGGTGCCAGAGTAATCAAGCAGGAAACCAGAAGGAGTTATGTGCCACCTGTATCCTCGGGATGTATGGTGGGCACATGATTTTACGGAGAATCCCACAAGTCCACAACCCTATGAACATTCCCCTGAGGCCAACCAGAAGCCAGCGCCTCTGGTTCTGATGCAAGCCCTCAGCTCTGCCCTCGCGGTAGGACTGCGACTGGCCATAAAATGGAACCCTACCGTCTTCCGGAACGAAACCCTAACCCTAGCACGGTTATGGGCCCTGACCTTTCCCATTTCCTGGTTCTGAATGCAAAAATGATTTCGGAGACTGGGTCCGTGCCAGACTAGTCAGCTAGGAACCCAGAAGGACGTGGTGCCACTCACAACCACCCCGAGTGGTCCCCTCGAAAGCATGATTTATTGAAAAGCCTAAAATTCAGCAGCAGCACGATGTGCATCCCCCTGAGCCAAGACCGGAAGGCAGAGCGTGACTCTGACGCTAGGTCTCAGCTCAGCCCTCGTGCAGGACTCCAAACGATCATGGTTTTGAAACCTAACGTCTTGTGGCATGAGACCCTAACCCTAGCACGAACGTGGCCCTGACCATGCCCCAACCATAGGTCTGAAAGCACAAATGATCTTGGAGACCTGGTCAGTGCCAGAATCATAAGGCAGCAACCCCAAAGGAATACCTGCCACTGGTGCCCTCGGGATGTCTCCTGGGAACATGAGTATTACCCAAAACCTAAAAGGCCGAAACACGAGCATGCCCCTCAGGCCAAACTGGAAGCGCGAGCCTAGCCCTAAGATATTTGAAGGTGCCCAGCAGATAACGTTTGTGTGTAAAGGCTTGGTCCGAGGTTTTCAGAGGAGCTGGTTTCGTTACTTTGGTAAAAGGAACTGAAGTTACACAATTCATTCACAGATGTATCCTACTCCCAATTGTAATGTAGATTTTTTGTTCTTCCTTGTAGCCACTTCCATCCCCTTGCTCATGTTTCTTTAGGGTTGTTTTTTATGTGGGAATGGGGATTTTACCCACAGAGCCAGCACCCAAGGATTGGTTGTGACTTCATACTTCAGTTAGTCCTGTGCTAAGTGAAAGCGACCACATCTAATATCCCAAAGGAAAGGTGGGCTTCCTCTCCTTGAGCTGCCCATCTCATGCCCTCCTTCTGAAGAAAACTTCACCACTGTGCTGCATGCTAGAAGATCTTATGAGCTCAGGAAGTGCCCTTTCAAGGAATATTGCACCAAGGCCTGCATCCAAACACTTGAGCATCAGCCGGGAGTCGCAAGCTACCATACCTGAATCACTGCATCCTCTATCCACTCATGGGATGGGCAATTAAAAAAAGGTAACACCAGATTTCCCTCTCTTACTGAATGGAGAATGCAGGGTTCTTGTTGACAGGGCTAATAGGTATAAGCAATGGAGGTTTCCCTTCACCCAAGCCCCCAGGGGTTTCTCCTTCCTGGGAATGAGAATGGGTTGCTAGGAGATTGTCCTAGTCACTTCAGTCAAAACATCATTCTCATCTCATCTCGAATAAACACAGTTGGCCCAGCTCTTCCATCCTCTTGTTCTTTTTCTGTCTGGGTTCACCCTGTGGGCCTCTTTCAGAGCCAGTGTCTCAGAACAATATCCTCTGCTTTAAAATGGGAATGCTGGGAGATTCCTTGTGCCTGGAGAAGTGTGCACCATAGGGCCCCCTTGAAATGTAGCTTCAGACCGATGTTCCCATGAGGAGTCGTAGGGATTTGAAGATTCCCAGCAAAGAATGTGTGTGTGTAGGCTTTCTCCAGTGGATTGTAGAAGATGCTGGCCTCAATTTTTGGGGTAAGGGGAAAAAATTAGCTCAATACAGATTTATCCCACTACAATTTTAAGCGTAGATTACAGGCCCTGCTTATATAGATTCCTATACTATTGCTGATTTTCTTGCTGAT
>NW_027397098.1:0-1702 GCF_003265705.2 Callorhinus ursinus
AACACACATCTAAATAACCCCTAGGTCAGGGCACCTGGGTGGCTCAAATGATTAAGCATCTGCCTTCAGCTCAGGTCATGATCTCAGGGTCCTATTGGTGAACTGAAAACACTTAAGTGTGGGATTTAAAGGGCAGGAAGGGAGAAGCAGTGTTACTCAAGTGGTCAGTTATCTAGGCTACCCAGGGCTTTCTAACAGAGTATCTCCATGGTTGGGTAGCCCGGTTCCTTGGCCAGTGCTGTGGCTGGCCATATGTTTATTCAAGATGGATCTTTGAAATGGAGCCCTCCACCATCAAAAGGTGAACATCAGGCACTTACATTACAATAAAAAATAATTGCCAAGCACTTACATTACAAGGCAAAATAGGAAAAATCCATTTATGACCTACTTGTTGATTACTTTTTTCTTCTTGTAGGGGCAGGCCTCAATTAGAAATGGTATGTTTGACCATTTATGAATCTAGAGGGAAGGAGAACCACTAATGTAGAATGTCTTACCTTTCTGCAGGCTGTGTAGAAATCCTTCAGTGGAACAAACAGCACTTTAATCTAGAGCCAGCAATATGGTTGAAGTTTTTTTTTAAGGAATCTGATTTTAAAATTGAATTCTCTACAGGGGCGCCTGGGTGGCTGAGTCGTTAAGCGTCTGCCTTCGGCTCAGGTCATGATCCCAGGGTCCTGGGATTGAGCCCCACATCGGGCTCCCTGCTCGGCGGGAAGCCTGCTTCTCCCTCTCCCACTCCCCCTGCTTGTGTTCCCTCTCTCGCTGTGTCTCTCTCTGTCAAATAAATAAATAAATCTTAAAAAAATAAAATTGAATTCTCTACGTATAAAAATCTCCAAGGTAAATTGTTAATGGGAGAAAAAACAAGGAGTGGAATAGTGTATATAAGATGCATGTTTAAAAAAAAAGATGCATGTTTAAAAGGTGGGTGATGGGCATTAAGGGGGGCACGTGGTGGAATGAGCACTGGGTGTTACATACAACTGAGGAGTCACTGAACTATACCTCTAAAACTAATAATATGCTATATGTTAACTAATTGAATTTAAATTAAAAAAAAGTTCAAAAAAATAAGTGGGAAGAGGAGAAACATATATTTGTGTGTCTATATGGAAATGGAAAATAAGGATAGTTTTTACCCCTTGGGGGCAGAGGTCGCAGCGGAAGTGGCCAGGTGTGGGAACAAATAGAAGACAATAGAACTGTCACCTAGTGGTGACAATTTTAAACTTTCTCATCTTTGAACCATGTGCAAGTATTATCCGCATATTCTTTATTATTATTATTATTGTTATGTTAATCACCATACATTACATCATTAGTTTTTGATGTAGTGTTCCATGATTCATTGTTTGTGCATAACACCCAGTGCTCCACGCAGAATGTGCCCTCTTTAATACTCATCACCAGGCTGACCCATCCCCCCACCCCCTTCCCCTTTAGAACCCTCAGTTTGTTTTTCAGAGTCCATCGTCTCTCATGGTTCGTCTCCCCCTCCTATTTCCCCCCCTTCATTCTTCCCTTCCTGCTATCTTCTTCTTTTTTTAAAAAATATAATGTACTGTTTGTTTCAGAGGTACAGGTCTGTGATTCAATAGTCTTACACAATTCACAGCACTCACCATAGCACATACCCTCCCCAATGTCTATCACCCAGCCACCCCATCCCTCCCACCCCCCACCACTCCAGCAACCC
>NW_027397098.1:1802-26578 GCF_003265705.2 Callorhinus ursinus
AGCATAACACCCTCCAGTTCCATCCACGTCGTTGCAAATGGCAAGATTTCATTCCTTGTGATGGCTGCATAATATTCCATTGTATATATATACCACATCTCCTTTATCCATTCATCTGTTGATGCACATCTTGGCTCTTTCCATAGTTTCGCTATTGTGGACATGCTGCTATAAATATCAGAGTGCACGTACCCCTTCGGATCACTCCATTTGTATCTTTGGGGTAAATACCCAGTAGTGCAATTGCTGGGTCATAGGGTAGCTCTATTTTCAACTGTTTGAGGAACCTCCATACTGTTTTCCAGAGGGGTTGCACCAGCTTGCATTCCCACCAACAGTGTAAGAGGGTTCCCCTTTCTCCACATCCACGCCAACATCTGTCGTTTCCTGACTTGTTAAATTTAGCCATTCTGACTGGTGTGAGGTGGTATCTCATTGAGGTTTTGACTTGGGTTTCCCTGAGGCCGAGCGATGTTGAGCACTTTTTCATGTGTCTGTTGGCCATTTGGATGTCTTCTTTGGAAAAGTGTCCATGTCTTCTGCCCATTTCTTGATTGGATCATTTGTTCTTTGTGTGTTGAGTTTAAGAAGTTCTTCATAGATTTTGGATACTAGCCCTTTATCTGATATGTCATTTGCAAATATCTTCTCCCATTCTGTCAGTTGTCTTTTGGTTTTGTGGACTGTTCCTTTTGCTGTGCAAAAGCTTTTTATTTTGATGAAGTCCCAATAGTTCAGTTTTGCCCTTGCTTCCTTAGCCTTTGGCCATGTTTCTAAGAAGATGTTGCTGTGGCTGAGGTCGAAGAGGTTGCTGCCTGTGTCCTCCTTTAGGATGTTGATGGACTCCTGTCTCACATTGAGGTCTTTCAACCATTTGGAGTCAATTTTTGTGTGTGGTATAAGGAAATGGTCCAGTTTCATTCTTCTGCATGTGGCTGTCCAATTTTCCCAACACCATTAGTTGAAGAGACTGTCTTTTTTCCATTGGACATTCTTTCCTGCTTTGTCAAAGATTAGTTGACCATAGAGTTGAGGGTCCATTTCTGGGCTCTCGATTCTGTTCCATTGATCTATGTGTCTGTTTTTGGGCCAGTACCAAACTGTCTTGCTGATGACAGCTTTGTAATAGAGCTGGAAGTCCGGAATGGTGATGCCGCCAGCTTTGCTTTTCTTTTTCAACCTTCCTCTGGCTATTCGGGGTCTTTTCTGGTTCCATACAAATTTTAGGATTATTTGTTCCATTTCTTTGAAAAAAGTGGATGGTATTTTGATAGGGATTGCTTTGAATGTGTAGATTGCTCTAGGTAGCATTGACATCTTCACAGTATTTGTTCTTCCAATCCATGAGCATGGAACGTTTTTCCATTTCTTTGTGTCTTCCTCAATTTCTTTCATGAGTATTCTATAGTTTTCTGAATACAGATCCCTTGCCTCTTTGGTTAGATTTATTCCTAGGTATCTTATGGTTTTGGGTGCAATTGTAAATGGGATTGACTCCTGAATTTCTCTCTCCTCTGTCTTGTTGTTGGTGTATAGGAATGCCACTGATTTCTGTGCATTGATTTTATATCCTGCCACTTTACTGAATTCCTGTATGAGTTGTAGCAGTTTTGGGGTGGAGTCTTTTGGGTTTTCCACATAAAGTATCATATCATCTGCAAACAGTGAGAGTTTGACTTCTTCTTTGCCGATTTGGATGCCTTTTATTTCTTTTTGTTGTCTGATTGCTGTGGCTAGGACTTCTAATACTGTGTTGAAGAACAGTGGTGATAGTGGACATCCCTGCCACGTTCCTGACCTTAGGGGAAAAACTCTCAGTTTTTCCCCATTGAGAATGATATTCGCTGTAGGTTTTTCATAGATGGTTTTTATGATATTGAGGTATGGACCCTCTCTCCCTATACTCTGAAGAGTTTTGATCAAGAAAGGATGCTGTACTTTGTCAAATGCTTTTTCTGCATCTATTGAGAGGATCCTATGGTTCTTGTTCTTTCTTTTATTAATGTATTGTATCACATTGACTGATTTGTGGATGTTGAACCAACTTTGCAGCCCAGGGATAAATCCCACTTGGTCGTGGTGAATAATCCTTTTAATGTCTTGTTGGATCCTATTGGCTAGTATTTTGATGAGAATTTTGGCATCCATATTCATCAAGGATATTGGTCTGTAATTCTCCTTTTTGATGGGATCTTTGTGTGGTTTTGGGATCAAGGTAATGGTGGCCTCAGAAAACGAGTTTGGAAGTTTTCCTTCCATTTCTATATTTTGGAACAGTTTCAGGAGAATAGGTATTAATTCTTCTTTAAATGTTTGGTAGAATTCCCCTGGGAAGCCCTCTGGCCCTGGGCTTTTGTTTGTTGGGAGATTTTTGATGACTGCTTCAATTTCCTTAGTGGTTATAGGTCTGTTCAGGTTTTCTATTTCTTCCTGATTCAGTTTTGGTAGTTGATACTTCTCTAGGAATGCATCCATTTCTTCCAGGTTATCTAATTTGCTGGCATAGAGTTGCTCATGATATGTTCTTATAATTGTTTGTATTTCTTTGGTGTTGGTTGTGATCTCTCCTCTTTCATTCATGATTTTGTTGATTTGGGTCATATCTCTTTTTGATAAGTCTGGCCAGGGGTTTATCAATCTTGTTAATTCTTTCAAAGAATGAGCTACTAGTTTCGTTGATCTGTTCTACTGTTCTTTTAGTTTCTATTTCATTGACTTCTGCTCGGATCTTTATTATTCCTCTTCTCCTGCTGGGTTTAGGCTTTATTTGCTGTTCTTTCTTTAGCTCCTTTAGGTTGTGTATTTGAGACCTTTCTTGTTTCTTGAGAAAGGCTTGTATTGCTATATACTTTCCTCTTAGGACTGCCTTTGCTGCATCCCAAAGATTTTGAACAGTTGTGTTTTCATTTTCACTTGTTTCCATGAATTTTTTAAATTCTTCTTTAATTTCCTGGTTGACCCATTCGTTCTTTAGTAGGATGCGCGTTAGCCTCCATGTATTTGAGTTCTTTGATTGAGTTCTAGTTTCAAAGCACTGTGGTCTGAAAATATGCAAGGAATGATCCCAATCTTTTGGTACCGGTTGAGACCTGATTTGTGACCGAGGATGTGATCTGTTCTGGAGAATGTTCCATGGGCACTAGAGAAGAATGTGTATTCTGTTGCTTTGGGATGGAATGTTCTGAATATATCTGTGAAGTCCATTTGGTCCAGTGTGTCATTTAAAGTCTTTATTTCCTTGTTGATGTTTTGTTTAGATGATCTGTCCATTTCAGTGAGGGGGGTGTTAAAGTCCCCCACTATTATTGTATTGTTGTCAATGTGTTTCTTCGCTTTTGTTATTAATTGCCTTATATAATTGGCTGCTCCCATGTGAGGGGCATAGATATTTACAATTGTTAGATCTTCTTGTTGGATAGACCCTTTAAGTAGGATATAGTGTCCTTCCTCATCTCTTATTACAGTCTTTGGTTTAAAATCTAATTTGTCTGATATAAGGATTGCCACCCCAGCTTTCTTTTGGTGTCCATCAGCATGGTAAATGGTTTTCCACCCCCTCACTTTCAATCTGGGGGTGTCTTTGGTTCTAAAATGAGTCTCTTGCAGACAGCATATCTATGGGTCTTGTTTTTTTAATCCAATCTAATAGCCTGTGTGTTTTGATTGGGGCATTTAGCCCATTTATATTCAGGGTAACTATTGAAAGATATGAATTTAGTGCCTTTGTATTGCCTGTAAGGTGACTGTTACTGTCTATTGTCTGTGTTCCTTTCTGGTCTGTGTTATTTTTAGGTTCTCTCTTTGCTTATAGGACCCCTTTGATTATTTCTTGTATGGCTGGTCTCGTGTTTGCAAATTACTTTAGTTTTTGTTTGTCCTGGAAGCTTTTTATCTCTCCTTCCATTTTCAGTGACAGCCTAGCTGGATATAGTGTTCTTGGCTGCATTTTTTTCTCATTTATTGTCTGAATATATCATGCCAGTCCTTTCTGGCCTGCTAGGTCTCTGTGGATAAGTCTGTTGTCAATCTAATATTTATGCCATTGTAGGTTACACATCTCTTCTCCCGTACTGCTTTCAGGATTTTCTCTTTGTCTCTGAGACTCGTAAGTTTTACTATTAGATGTCAGGGTGTTGACCTATTTTTATTGATTTTGAGAGGGGTTCTGTGTGCGTCCTGGATTTTGATGCCTGTTTCCTTCCCCACATTAGGGAAGTTCTCTGTTATAATTTGCTCCAATATACCTTCTGCCCCTCTCTCTTTTTCTTCTTCTTCTGGGATCCCAATTATTCTAATGTTGTTTCTTCTTATGGTATCACTTATCTCTCGAATTCTGCCCTCATGATCCAGTAGTTGTTTTGTCTCTCTTTTTCTCAGTTTCTCTGTTTTCCATCATCTGGTCTTCTATATCACTAATTCTCCCTTCTGCCTCATTTATCCTAGCAGTTAGAGCCTCCATTTTTGATTGCACCTCATTAATAGCCTTTTTGATTTCAACTTGGTTAGATTTTAGTTCTTTTATTTCTCCAGAAAGGGTTTCCCTAATAACTTCCATGCTTTTTTCAAGCCCAGCTAGTATCTTTAAAATCATCATTCTGAACTTTACTTCTGACATCTTACTAATGTCCGTATTGATTAGGTCCCTGGTAGTAAGTACTGCCTCTTTTTCTTTTTGTTGAGGTGATTTTTTCCATCTTGTCATTTTGTCCAGAGGAGAATAGATGAATGAGAGAACAAAATGCTAACAGGGTAAAAAGGTCCCCAGAAAATATACACTTAACAAATCAGAAAAGACCTGAAACCAGGGAATAGAAAGGGAAGGAAAGAAAAAAGAAAAGGGAAAAGAAAAAGATAAAAACAAACAACCAAAACAAAACAAAAAAAGCAGTATATGATCAAATATGATCAGGCTGGTGCATAGATCAGTGCCACACACTAGATTTTGGGCGGATTTTGGTCTGTTAGAAGAAAGTGCCTCCCAAATTTTAAAGAAAGAAAAACTTATATATGTACAAAAATAAGGGTTACTACAATGAAGGGATGGGCTATGACTGTAAAGATGAAAATTATAAAAGATTTTATAAAAGGAATTGATAAGATAAGAAGTTGGTTGAAAAAAGAAGAGGATTACAAAAAAAAAAAAGGGAGAGAATGTGATCTGGCAGGAGACTAGAACAAAACCATACACTAGAGGTTTAGGGTATATTTTGATCTTTTAGAAGAAACTGTATCCCAAAATTTTAAAGAGAGAACAACCCATATACTTATATATACCAAAAATATGGTTAACTACTATGAAGGGATAGAATGAGTCTAAAAATGAAAAATAAAAAAGATTTTAAAAAAGGATTGATAAGATGTTGGTTGAAAAAGGGAAAAAGAAAAATTAACAACAAAAAAAAGAGACAGTTAAACAGAAAATTAACTTTGAAAGAATAAGAATCATGGTAAAAAAGCCATGGATTCTATGTGCAGTATTCCCCTAGCACTGGAGTTCTGCCGTTCTCACTGATCGGTAAACTTGGTCTTGGCTTGCTGTTCTTGCTGATCTTCTGGGGGAGGGGCCTGTTGCTGTAGTTCTCAGATGTCTTTGCTGGAGGCAGAATTGCCCCGCCCTTGCCAGTCCGGTCTAAGTAATCTGCTTGGGTTTGCTCTCGGGAGCTTTTGTTCCCTGCTAGCTTTCTGTGCAGGTTTGGAGGACGACAGTGAAAATGGCGGCCTCCCAATCTCCGCCCCGGAGGAGCCGAGAATTCGGGGCCCCGCTCCTCAGTGAGCCCCCGGGGAAAAGCAGTCAGTCACTCCTGTCTCCCCGGTCTCTGGCCGCACTCCGTGCTCACCCGGCCTGTGACCGAACATTTCTTTCTCTGGCACCCGACCCCGTGTGGAGTCTCCAAACCCAGCAGATCCCTGCGGTGCGCTCCTGCGCTGCTCCTCCCGGGGGAGGAAGGGGAGTGTCCCCGGATCTGCCACTTGTTGGGTCCCTGCTGGAGGAGCAGTGGCCCGACTGGGCCGCGGATCACAGTTTATGGCCACCCCGAGCTGAGAGCCCGCGCCTCGGCTCCGTCTCTGCAGCCGGCTTCCCCGCTCCGATCCCTGGGAGCTCTGCCGCACTCAGGCACCCCCGGTCTTTCTGTGACCCCGAGGGTCCTGAGACCACACTGTCCCGGGAGGATTCCACCCCCCGCTTAGCCACTGGAGCGACGTCCCTCAGTGGAGCCGGCTTCTAAAAGTTCTGATTTTGTGCTCCACGGCTCTATCACTTGCCAGAAGGGGCCACTTCTCCACACGTCCTACCTTCCAGAAAGTTGTCGCTTTTCTGTTGGGAGAGTTGCTGCTATTCTTTTCTTCGATCTCCTGTTGAGTTCGTAGGTGTTCAGAATGGTTTGATCCCTATCCAGCTGAATTCCTGGGACCAGACGAATTCCACGTCTCCTGCTCTTCTGCCATCTTCTCCTCTAACCGCATATCCTTTTAAGGAAACCCCTTTTACTCAGATGCAGCAGGAATTTCAGAGAGGTGAGAATGGGAAGCTGCCTGTTATGTTTCCCAGTGATTTGTTAAATTAGGAAACTTTACCAGAACAGATTCTTCAGAGTGGCCGTGGCGGACGTGGGGCTGTGTGTGTGAAGTGAAATGTGAGTGACAAGTATTTTCATGATACATATGACTGAGTTAAGAAACCACACCAAATTGTAATGGCTCATGCAACAGTCCTGTGACTCTCTCACATCCTCTTGGTTGCCTGGGCTCAGCTGGGCAGCCTTTTTTTTTTTGCTCCAGGTGATACCAGTTAAGGCTATAGTCAGCTGGGGACTCAACTAGGCTAGAACATCCCCAAGGACTCCCACATGTGACTGAGCTTTGACGTTGCCTCCTGGGAGCTGAGCTATGGCTCTTTCTTCGCTTTCCTCTGCACTGACTTTCTATATGGTGTGGCTTCTCCAGGGTAGGGGGATTCTGAGAGCCTGTGTCCCCAGGGGAAGGAAGGGGAGGGAGGCTGTCCCTATAAAGTGAGACCCCCAAACCAGCCCAGCACCACTTACAACACATTCTGTTGTTCAGGCAGACCCAGAGCCAGCCAAGACTCACAGGGAGGGGGAATAAAGTCACCTTTTGACGGGGAGAGGGACAAACCATGTCTGTTCATCTTCCATCAGTCACAGGAATAAGCTTTTGCCCCAAATTAATTATAACTAAAAAGCCCACTGCACAACTCATATTAAAAAAAAAAAAAAGTCCTAGCTGGGAGAATTACCGAATGACTTGACAGAAGATCCTAACTCCAAACAAATGTGAATGCTCCACCCCTCGAGGATCAGGAAAGAGCAGTAGTCACAGGTTACTTAGAGCAGAATGTTTGGGTGCTTGAAAAATTGTGTTTAGTGAGTTTTGCTTTGGAATAATGCCCTCTGCTCACCTTGAGGGAAACTACAACAGTTGCAGGCAGTCTGCTCCTGCATTTCTTTCAGTGTTTGTGCATAATATCCTCTACATATGCGAAGAGTATTAAATTTTTTTTTCAAATCCTAGTGTTAGGAAATCTTTAGTTCCTGTGAGGAATTGATATGATTGTTTTTTATACTCAGTGCAAAACTTATAAAGAATATCAGAAAAATTTGCAGGTCAAATTTAGAAATACTATAGGATATGAGTTGCATAAATTTACATGTGAACTATGCTTTCATGAGGATTTTTTTACACTTGCTGTATTTTCCATGAAGTTCATTGCCATCTATTTCTACTTTGTCAGTTTAGTGTTTGCTGCTTATATATCTTCTAAAATTTTTTTTTTTTTTGTAAAATAAAACAGACTATATGACTGAATGAAACAACATGAGCATTGTTATGGCTGGGGAAGATAGAACATCGTTACACTGTGGTGATGGAAAGTAGAGTTTGCTGAATAGAGGGGTCCAAGCAGGGGTATAGTGAATCTCCAAGCATCGGAAGAAGCCTCAGGGGGGATAGGAAGGCAGTGCTGGAGGTCTCAAAGGTATTCTCTCAAAAGTTCTTGCTTGTAGATGCCCTGTCCTTCCAACTGAGAATAAAAGGGATTTCCTTAATCCAGTAACTAGTATCTACAAAGAGCCTACACCAGACATCATACCTAAAGGATGATCTAGTGCATTCTTTTCCCTTCTTATAACAAGACAAGTGTGTTTATTATTCCATTTTCGGTTCAGCCTTGTTCTAGAAGTCCTGATTAACAGAATAAGGGGGAGGTGAGGAGAGTATAAGGGTGAGGAAGAAAGAAACAAAACTGTCATTAGTCACAGATAACATTGCAGAAATTTAGGCAACATAGAAACTATTCCTGGTTCTCAGTAATAAAGGAGAAGCGATAGCCATAACAAATATTACAGAAATAGAAATGCGAGGGACAAAATGAAAGGTAGCATTTTGGTTTGTAGTAGAGACTTATAGTTGTCCCCCCAGATCTGCTCTCCACATTTATAGTAATTGAACCCTTGAGTTACAACTTGGCACTGAGCGTAAAGGTAGTTTGCAGGCTCCCTTGCAGCTAAGCATGGCTGCATGACTGTGTTCTAGCATGGAATGTGAGTAGAAGAAGTGACAGGTGCATCTTCCAGTAAGCACGCTGTTACTGGAATGCAGCTGTGGTGGTGGATCTGGGAACGTGATGGATCTTAGAACTCCCGGGAACAGTGGAGCAATACGAAAAAGGAACATTGATCTCTACCACCATGTAGCAGCCACAGGGCTGCTGAATACAGCCATGCAGTCGTACGGTGCACTAGCCCAGCAGGCACCATTCCCAGGGATGGCAGTGTAAATCGGCCCCCAGAGTGGTGCAGTGTACATCCTGTGCAACCACACACAGTAGCCAGTAGCCCAGAGTCCGCTAGACGGGAGGAGTAGGTAAGTCTTGGGAAGCTTCCACCTGGACTGTTTTAACAGTCTGCCTTTCTGTTACAGCCTCTGAACCTTTATTATGAGTAATACAAGCTTCTCAATTAGGGATAGGTTGTAGTGTCCTTTAGCAAAGAGAAGAAGTCAAACAGAATGGTAGTCAAGGGATAAGGTGAATTTAACATCGGTTGAGTGAATGCTAGGTGCAAAGTTCTATGGTGAGAGCAGGTGGAATCTAAATAGAGGGACAGTTCCTGCCCTCCAGGAACTTCAAGTCTGGTGGAGAAAACACATTCATAAACAGCAATAACTTTAGATAAAATAACCTTCAAGGAATTTATAATCTAGTGAAGAAACATATATTTATACTAATAGCTTAATACCGGGGAGTGAAGTGCAGCTCTGGGGCGGCGAACTCGTAGAAAAAGCATTTATGGTAATAATGTTAATGCGCAGTGGTGAGGCGGCCTCCAGAGGCGCTCTGGATAGGGCGCAGAACAGAACCCCCTAGCCTCAAGTTGCCGAATCACAGTGTTCATCACTTTTCCTTTAAGATATCCTTAAGTTATGAGACACACCGTGCTAATTCTGTATTGCAGTGCCCTCAGACATCTGGCTTTCTGCAACACATAAGCAGTTCGCCTAGTGTGTTTTAAAGACTTTTTTTTCAGCAAAGAAAAATAAAAATCGATTTTTTTTATTGGCATACAAAAATGAAAACCTACTTGGCCTCCGAGGACCAGAACATCTCATTTATTTTACAGTGTTTTCTAAATATTACTCCAGAGAGGATTATATTTATTGAGACTCCTGAATATGACCTTTTAAATACTTATATTGTGTTGGGGGTTTCGTTCTAAACACACTATGATAATAAATAATATACTATAAAAGAAAATGCATTTGTAGAATAATTGTGTGTAGCGCTTATGTGTGGGTGGGGACCAACCAAAAATTCTGCAAATATTTTCTTAATATTAGGACTGTTCTCACTGCCGTAGCAACTTGCTATTTAAACCTACTACGAATATTTATGGTGGATCTATTCTGAGCAGTACTTTGCAGAGAACTGGAACGATGTGGTTCATAAAATGAACTCTGCATTCTCATACGGTTGGCCACTATCCAAAAGGAGATAGAGAAACACACATAAATCACCAATACAGAGTGCTAAGCAGGGGCCCACAGGGGTGTGAATATGTAGGAGAGGAAAAGATTAGTTCTTACTGGTTGCAGCTTGAAGTTGTTGGAATAATGGATATTAAAAGGTTGGAAACATTCCAACGCACACAGTTAGAAGTTAGCACAAACTGATGTGACTAAGACCAGGAGCCTTACAACAGAAACAAGGGGCACATCCTGGGCCATGCAGGACGATGCCAGGCTGGAAAAGCGTATCATGTGGATTCTTGCTCAGAGGACAGGCCTGTCTGTAGTAAGCAGGCAGAGGCCATCGGGGATTTTTTTTTTTAACGTGGTGGGGATGATTCCATCTGTGCTTTCTTCATAATGGGAGAGACTGCAAGAGTGGAGTATCGAAGGCTGGAAACCAATTAGGAAGTGGCTGCCTTCTAGCAAAGCAATGAGTCCTGAGAGCCAAAACTGAAAGAACAGGAGGGAAAGAGTAAAGGCGGACGAGACATCTGAGCTGTTGTTGAAAAGGAAGCTTTAGAGTTGCTGACTGGGGGGGACAGTGGAGGAGGAAAAGGTGCATCTCAAATAATCCTCAGAATTGGGAAGCATATATGTTATAAATATGACCTTATCATCATACAGAAAAAGGAAATACAGAAGACACGGTCTAGATTTCCACCAAAGGCACGCGTTCATGGAATCCTACATATCACCAGTCTATTCTACTGTTCCTCTCACCTTGCAGTCATCGCTGATGGATCGCTTCCTCTCATAATTCACAATTTGTTGGCTTGACCTTCAAAATAGATCCAGAATACAAACATTTCGTATCTCCGCTGAGGGTACCATTCTGGGTCTTGTCACCATGTTCTTTGTGCCGGCATCATTGTGTCTGGCTCTCTTCAGGCTGTTCTTAACATGGCAGGCAGAGTTCTCTCTAAAACAAAAGTAAAATCAACTTCTACACCTGAAACCAATATTACTATATACGTTAACTAGCCAGAATTTAAATCAAACATTTGAGAAAAAAAAAAAACACCGAAAGTAAAATCCTGTCATTCTGCTTCTCAAAACCTTCCAGTAATTCCCCACTTTGCTCAGAGTAAAAGCCAAAGTTCGAACTCCAGCCTAGAAGCTCTGCATAATCTGTTACCTCTCCCCCAACAGCCACAATCACCTTCTACCTCATTTTTTTGCTACTCGGCTCCAGCCACACTTGACACCATGATGGAGAATGCCATCCATGCTCCTGCCTCAGGGCCTTTGCGCTTGCCATGAACCCTTCCATTCCCTTCAGGGTTTGCTCATAATGTCACTTTATCAGAGAAGCCTTCCCCGGCTCCCCTGTGAAATAGCAACCCTCCTCCCTCCACTGCACTCTATATCCACTATACTCCAACTTAATTTTTCATAACACTTAGCAAAATACATATCTAGATAGTTCGTGTCTCTATAGAATGCAAACTCGAGGAGGGAAGACTTATTAGTCTTTTTGCTTTCTTTCATTGCTGCATTTCCAACACCTAGAACAGCATGGGGCAGAGTAGGCACTGAAATATTCATTGAAGGAGTGCATGAATGAGTTCAGTTCATAAGACTGGATTCCATAAGTGCATACTTGGCACTCCTTTTATCGGCACTTAGCTACAACATAGCATCTGATGTGTAGAGAGGAGCAGCTTGTTAGGAAGACCTGGTAAACTGTTTCTAAGTTGTAACTGGCAAAAAAAGCCTCATCACTACAACACCTTAGTAACCATGCCACTGGACAGCAGGCTAGCAAACTAAAAAACTTTGTGGTGGGGGGTTAAGTTAACAAGTGATCTTGGCATCATTTTTTAAAAATTTTCTTTATTTATTAGAGAGAGAGAGCATGAGCAGGGGGGAGGGGCAGAGGGAGAAGGAGAAGCAGGCTCCCCACTGAGCAGGGAGCCTGACATGGAGCTGAATCCCAGGACCCCAGGATCATGACCTGAGCTGAAGGCAGACGCTTAACCGACTGAGCCATCCAGGCGCCCCTTGGCATTATTTTTTTAAAACGGTTCTAAGCTACAGAATTCATTCAATCATATGACAAATTTATCAAACAACGATCTATATGCCAGCACTGTGCTCAAGGCACGGAAAGATGAAAAGTTGTTTCTGCCCTTAAGGGGCTTACCATTTGTTAAAAAAAAAAAAAAAAAGACAAGTAAAACTGCAATTAAAAATGGGTGTCCCAAGGGGCGCCTGGCTGGCTCAGTCCGTGGTGTGAGTGACTCTTGATCTCGGGGTTGTGGGTTCAAGCCCCACATTGGTTGTAGAGATTACTTAAAAATAAAATCTTAAAAAAACAAATGCGTGTGCCGAGTGCTCTGTGAGCAGAGCACAGAAGAGGGACAACTAATCCAGGGGACAACCCACAGAGGAGGCCAGGTTGGCTCTGAGTCTTGAAGGATGGTATAGACCTCACTTCAGTGGCAAAGGCAGGCAGTTCTGGAGGAGTTTGGGGTAGGAGACTTGGAGGAGTTCTGCATGGCTCCTACACAAGCCATCTTCTGAGAGGTGATGAAAGATGAGGATGGAGATACAGGGGAGCCGGGGTTAGGAAAGAGACCGAGAACAGATGTTTGCTGGTCACTCCCATAGGGGCGCATCGTGATAGAATGGGCATTTGTAGGGAGGAGAGGGCTGGTCAGTGCTGATATGTTGCCATATGGAAGTTTACTTTTAATTCCGGTGCTGATTAATAACATTTTTTTTTTCAAAAAAGCTCTCAAGTATTGTAGGTTAAGTTTAAGAATAAACAAGATTTGGGCTCTAATCATACACCAACTGGGATTAGATTAATTGAATTGAAAAGTTAATCATAGATGGGAAGTTATAACCTCTGTTTTATTTGTATCAGGTAAAGTATCGTGGTACAATTTGTGAATTTTAAAATTAAAAAACATTTTTTTCCTGCTTGAGTTTATATTTTTTATTTTTTACTCCTGTGTAAAGACACTTAAGGCATCTTTTTAATTTTTTTTTATTTTAGAGAGAAAGAGTGTGTGTGTGAGTCAGGGGAGGGGTGGAGGGAGAGGGAGCATCCCAAGAAGACCCTCCATGCGGCACAGAGCCAGATGTGGGGCTTGATCTCCCGACCCTGAGATCATGACCTGAGCCGAAATCAAGAGTCAGTCGCTTAATGGACTGAGCCACCCAGGAGCCCCATGAAGGCCCTTAAATCATCTTGCCTGCTCTGTAAGGCCCTCCCACTGTCTGAGGGCAAGCAGCCTTGAACTACCATTACAAGGTCCCTAAAGAAATTCCCGAACTTTGGAGCAGGGACAGTAATCTCTCATCTGACCTACTAACTGATTGATGGTAATCACATTGACTCTTTGAACCATAAGAGGTACAGTGACTAAATTTGGCATGTGAATGCATCCCATGGCCTTAAGCTCTCAGACATCCCCTTCCTTGGCTTGAGCTTCGTGCTAGAAAACTCGCCTATGTCTGCTGAGCACCCACCTGCTCTCATTAGCCACAGCGTGGTCAACCACTGATGCTCCTTCTTCCTTAGGATATTGGGTAGGATATTTTCAAATGTTGACATGTTAATTTGACACCAAAATTATGAGTTTTTGATGAGGGGGGGAAAAAAACCTAAACAGGAAGAAGAGTGATGACAGATGAGAAAACAGAACAGTTTTCATTGAAGGAGAGAGACTAGCATCAGGATTATCTGCAGGGGACCTACAAAGTTCTACCTTGGAATTTTGGCCTGACAGAGCTCCAACTTCCCGGCGAATTCTTTGCTAAAACTAATGAGAAATCCTCACACTGAAAGTCAGGAGGTAGTAAAGGCGGCTACTCTAACCAATATATTCAAAGTGTCCGCAGTTTACTGTCAAGCCAAAAATGGATTGGTGTGCTACTTGCAGCCAGCAGTGACTCGGGGACCCGGGCTCCCCCTAGCTCACTGTTCCACGTATCACATACGGCTTTCCCAGGTGCCTGTCCCTGTCTGTCTCTGTCGAGCTCGTGGGGCCACGGAGACACACAGAGTCACATGTGGGACGTTTTTACGGCCCAGATGTGGCAGTGACTGGTGTTCCATTAGTCCCATAGAGCAAATTGTGAAGGACGCTGGTGCCCAAAGAGAAGAGGAAACAAGTTGGTGAGGAACTTTCTTATTTCTCAAAGGAAAATTTGCTTTCACTGTAAGGTTCCTATGGAACTATGTACAAAAGGTCCCCATTTTTATTTTTAAAACATATTTTTTAAAAATCAAAGAAAATTGGGAAGAAACAGCCCATAAGTCCACTCTATGATTTCATATATTTGTAATCACAAAATTTTTTCCCGATCTCATTTTTAGATCTATGCATAGCAATTATTATTATCATTTAAAATAGTGATATCAGACCTCATGGAACTGATTACTTACATCTTTTACCCTTTCTGGATATTAATCTGACTCTAGGCTTTTCCTTTTCTACCACTTTAAGTGAGGCTGAAGTGAGCAACTTCTAGCAGGTAATATTTTCATCTGTTACACTGTTTTCTTATAATTATATGATTGTGTTATTGTAAAAATAATTCTGAAGTGAACACATTTCAGCAGATACTTTTTGCTTCTATTGAACTCTTTCTTTAGAATAAATATTGATCAGCTGCATTACTGGGTTCAATGGCATGAATGTTTTAATAATTCTGGACGCAGTTTTTTATCATGTTACTTTTCCAGAAGTATGTACTTCTGGAATATTATTCAGCACTACTAACATTACCCTTTTATTCTGGCCTCACCAACATTTATAAAATGTTTTCTGAAACTAATTTAATAGGCATACAGTGGTACTTCAGAACTGTCTTAATGTTGATTCCTAAGATGCACATTTTTGTGTCTGTGGGATTCGTGATGTTTTCTTGATACATCTGAAAGAGCTGTTTATCTGGTAGAGATACTTATCTTTTGTCTATTAGTTTTAATTGCAATTTCTTTTCCTCTCCATTGTGTCTTGTGATTATAGATTTCCCAAACTCCCCCCCAGGGGACACAAGTACTTGGGTGGACACAAACTTCACATTTTCCTGTGTGATGTTTTTATTATTGAAACCATAGAAATCCATATAGAGTAGGATCTGTTTGGGGCTTTGTGTTTTATTCCATTGGTCTGCATGTTTATTTTTGTGGAAATTCAGCACAGTAGGTAATTGAAAGATATTCAGAGATGGTGTATGGGGTGTAGGATGAAGGAAGAAATGACCGCTTAATTTTTTGCATTCAATTTTCTTACTGGGTTGATTTTCAAAGAACAGAGGAGTGTGAAAGGGTGTCTGTGTGTCCTGAGACAGGAAAAAGGGGAGGGATAAAGGGAAGAAGTGATGAGACATTGTGGGGTTTGGGACAGATGGAGTAGCTGGTAAATTGTTTGGGGTTCATGCAAGCATGATTGTACATTTCTGTATTGACTTCATGGATTCCAAGCAGCTTCTGAATGGTCAGACTTTGTATTTGATTCTTAATATCTGATTTAAACAAGGTTTCAAAATGAGTCATTCACAGCAGTGAACTAAATTCAAATTCTCATATTTTTCCCTAAAACAAATCAAGCCAACAACCTAGAGAGGTATTAAAATTAAAACGCAAAAAGACTATCAGGATGGTAGCTGTGCAATGTTTAATAAAATAATTTTGTTTTTCAAGAAAACATGGAATAAATGAGTTTTAAAACAAACACTGAAAAAATTGTGTGCAGAATTCCTATTTCCTTATGCTGAAAGACAAAAAGGAATTACTTCGAGTGAAAAGAAATTTATAGTCCAGTTATAAGAATGCATTGTGAAGTAGAATTGTAGCTGCTTGAGAGTTATTTGCATTTATAATTAAGGGAATTTGGAAGTAAAGCACCATGGACTTGATCTACCCAATGTTGTGATCATTCTTAACAGTCTCCAGATTTCTTGATAATATAAAACTTGATTGCAGCAGAATTATTGGAAGTATATGGAATCTGGACAGAATCCAGAATCTAGTAGAGTCTGGAAAAACAAAAAGAATCCTTTCGTATGGTGAATATATAGAGGCATGATACAAACAAACCTTCATCTATTTATTCTAGTTCATGGTCTGGTCATATCCCCTGCCAAAGCTTTTCTGGGAAGCTGTAAGGAGAAAATGATTTGTTGGCCTAGCTTCTGTCTTGACTTCATGCCTCTCCGTGGGGGATCACTTTACATTTTCCTTAATTGCTGGGACGGCTTGTATGGTTGGCAGTTGTTTGAATTGAGAAATAGATTTTAATGAACTACAGTTTCTTTTGCTCAGCTGGAATTGAAGTAGTCATAGACTAAATTGGCCAAAGCTAAGATAACAGCTGTGTCACAGAAAAGGAAAGGTAAGGTTTTGCACTATATTAGGATCATGCTCTTAAAATAATAGGTTTTGCAACTTCACACTTTTGAGTTAGATTGCTGGGGTGTTTTTAAGGTACCAGAAGGCTCCTCCAAGCTAGTTTCAGAAACATCAGATGTCAGCACAGGGAAAGCAACCTGGCTGAAAGTCATTCATTTTTAATCAGATAATAATTTATATCCATCTTGTGATTTTAGAGTACATAGTTTTAGTTTTTTCTTCATCATGGCCAAATGAGATAGGTCATGAACATTCCTATTGAACGTCTAAGGATACAACTGCAGATAAAGGGCCAACAGAAAAATTTGGAATTATACTCCCTGGTCATTAATTTAACATGTGACATAGCTTCTACTACTTCTATGTGCTTCACAAACATTTCTTTAAGCCATTTGAGAACACTTTTTTTGTATTGAGATAAAATTGGAACATAACACTATATTAGTTTCAGGTGTATACATAATAATTACATAATAATTCAGTATTTGTAAACACTACATACTGATTACCGCAATAAGTCTAGTTACCATCCATCACCATACAAGTGACCTCAATCACCCATTTCACCCACCCGCAAACCCCTTCCCTTCTGATAATCACCAATCTGTTCTCTATGAGTTTTGGTTTTTTGTTCGTTTTGTTTCGTTTGTTCATTTGTTTGTTTTTTAGATTCCACATATAAGTGGAATCATACAATGTTTGTCTTTCTCTGACTTATTTCACTTAACATAATACCCTCTAGGTCCATCCATGTTGTCATGATGGCAAGATTTCCTTCTTTTTTATAGTGGAGTAATATTCTATCTATTTATCTATCTATCTATCTATCTATCTATCTATCTATCTATCTATCTATCATCTATCTATCCACACAACATCTCCTTTACCCATTCATCTATGGATAAACACGTTGTTTCCATGTCTTGGTATTTGTACATAATGCTGCAATGCACACAGAGGGCATATATCTTTTCAAATTAGTGTTTCTATTTTATTTAAATAAATACCCAGAAGTGGAATTGCTGCAACATGAGGCAGTCCTATTGTTAGTCTTTTGAGGAACTTTTATACTGTTTTCCACAGTGGCTGCACCAGTTTACTTTCCCACCAGCAATGCGTTGGGGTTCTTCTTTCTCCACATCCTCGCCAACACTTGTTATTTCTTGTCTTTTTGATTTTAGCCATTCTGACAAGTGTGAAGTGATGTCTCATTGTGATTTTGATTTGCATTTTCCTGATGATGAGTGATGTTGAGCATCTTTTCATGTGCCTGTGGGCCATCTGGATGTCTGCTTTGCAAAAATGTCTATTTAGATCCTCTGCCCATTTTTTAATTGCATTGTTTATTTGTTTTCCTATTTAGTTGTTTGCTTCTTTATATATTTTAGTTATTAACCTTTTATTGGATATATGGTTTGCAGATATTTTCTTCCATTCAGTAGGTTGCCTTTTCCTTTTCTTGATGGTTTTCTTTGCTGTGCAGAAGCTTTTAATTTTATATAATCTCAATAGTTTACTTTTGCTTTTGTCATCCCTGCTTTTGGAATCAGATCCAAAAGTTCAATAGCAAGACTGAGTCAAGGAGCTTACCACCTGCATTTTCTTCTAGGTGTTTTATGTTTTCATGTTTTACATTCCAGTCTTTAATCCATTTGTGTGTGGTCTAAGACAGTGGTCTAGTTTCATTCTTTTACGGGTGGGTGTCCAGTTTTCTCTTTTTGAAGAGATTATCCTTCCCCCATTGTATTTTCTTGGCTCCTTTGTCAAAAATAATTGACCACTTTTGTGTGGGTTTATTTCTGGGCTCTCAATTTTGTCCACTGCTGGTGGGAGTTTAGATTGGTAACCTTTTTGTGAAACTGGCAGTATTTTCTAAAGGCTCCTGACAATGTACTCAAGAGAAATGAATGTACCTGGCTACTAAAAAACACATACAGCAACATTTCCAGCAACTTTGTTTATGGAAGTCTAAGACTGGAAACAACCCAGGATCCATTAACAGGAATGGATGAATAAATTGGGATGTATTCAGAGAATATAAAATTCGACCTAGCAATATCACGGACTGAATTACTGCTACCCACAGCATGGATGATGCTTGTAGACATTATATTGAGTTCCATGTGTCAGGCACAAAAGAATAAATACAGTATGATTTTGTTTATATGAAGTTCAAGAACAGACAAAGCCACTCATGATGGAAGGTATCAGAATCATGGTTGGCACTGTTGGGAGTGGAGGATTGGCTTGGGAGAGCATGCGAGAGCCTCTAGTGTACTGGAAATGTTTTATATCTTGATCTGGGGGATGGTTGAATAAATATAAATAGATGTAACCCTTCACTGAGTTGTACACTTAACATTCTTTGCTGAAAGTATTCAGACCTCAATGAAAAGTAGAAATATTTCCTCTGGTTTATTCCATAATTCTAGAATAAAGTCAAAAAGTCAGGTTGAGCAATGGCAAAAAGAATGAAGTAAGAGAAGACCTAGAAGTCATATTACGTCTCTCTTCAAACAGTTGAAAAGATGTTATTTGAAAAAGAGATATGCCTTATTTTATATTTTTTTTAAAAGAGGGAGGGGGAGGGGCAGAAGGAGAGGGGGGGGGGGAGAAAGAGAGAGAGAGAATCTTAAGCAGACTCCATGCCCAGCACAGAGCCCTCTTGGGGCTCAGTCTCACAACCCTGAGATCATGACCTGAGCTGAAACCAAGAGTCAGTTGCTTGACTGGGTGACCCAGGCACCCCTTATTTTATATGGTTTTGATTGAAGGCCAAGGACCAATAAGAAGAGTTAGATGCAAGAAAATTTATTTGAATAGAATGGGGTTTTTTTTGTTTTGTTTTTGTTTTGTTGTTGTTTTTTTATTAAGGTGATAGTTTATTGAATAAACTGCAAGGCCATGGAGGGCAGCATAGAAGAAGCCATCTGCTGAATAGGTTGTTGAATTGCTACACAGTTGAGCCATCCTAGTGTGCATCTGCCTCTGGATAGTGATATAGCCATTCCTCCTTTACAGAAGTGAAGTCTTTTTATCCACTTCCCCCCCACCCTCCACCCTTTGCATCTGGGGTAGCCTGTTAGCTTTGTCCAGAAAAATGTGGCAGAAGTGATGTTGTATGAGTCCTGGGTTATATGTCGCAAGAGGCCCTGCAGTTTCTGCCTTCATTCCTTTGGAACACTCCCCTGAGACATGTGATGAAGTCACTCTAATGTGGAGGAGGACCAGCAGCACTGTGGAGAAAACCAAAGCCCTCCTGCCCACAGGAAGCACCACCTGTCAGTCAGGTGAGTGACGCCATCTTGGATCTTCCAGCTCAGACAATCCCAGTTGAAAGCAGTAGTGTAACTGAATCAGAAAAACCTAGTGGGAATAAAATTCCACAGAAATAAAAATCAGTTCGCTGTGAGCTCACCTTGCCAAGTAATCTTATAATTTTGTGAGGATTTCAATTAGGGACCCATAAGCTTATCTAAAACCACTCCCAGTATATACATGGGTTTCCTACATTAGATCAGACGATCAAAATAAATGAAAAGATAATAATGTAAATGATATGCATTTCATAGGTAAATGTTTGGGCATGACTATACCAGAAAAGATAATGAGATCAGTGGTTTGCCCCCCTATGCAAGCCCACCATGAATGTGATAGCTACAAATGTAGTGGATTCTGGGGTATTGTATTTGTGATGCAATTAATAGGTGCAGTGCTTCTATCAGTGATAGGATTTTCTAAAATGGTGACCAATTCTTGGCAAAGTTCCAAAATAAATATGGTAATTGCTGTTCTAGAAAATTCAGTGTATAAAATTATGCAGAAACGTAATTTGGTTTTCATGTAACTCCCAGTTAAGTTCTAAGCTCAGATAGCTATCAATGGGTTTTCACCTACATGAAAGTCACATGAAACATACGACCTCTCCTGGTGAGGCAGGACTCTCCCTGAATGGGAGGAGTTGCAGCCTCCAGATTCCTGCCAATCAGGTGTCAGCAGTTCTCTCCAATTCCATGCCAATTTAAGCTGTCCCCTCTCCATGTCCCCCACAAAGCTTGGAGTGGGTTTTTGTTGAGAGCCACTGAGTAGAATATTCTTTTCTTCGTTATTGAGCATTTTGCCTTCAATCCCGTGATGAGAAATTACATCTGATTTCTGCACGTAATAAGAACAAAAGTCATCTTTTTCTAGTACTAAACTGTTGAAAACTTAAAACAAAATTTTATATAGGAGTTGAACCAGATGACTTTAAGGTGCCTTCCAGCTCTGAAATTTTAACAGATATTACATTTTAAATACATCACTATGACATGAATCACATTAGATGAAAACTATGGATTTATTCTTATATATGAAAGAAGGGATAGTCTAAATGACTGACTTTTTTATTCTTTAAAAATTTGCATTTAAATGGTCATATGTGCTCATTATAATAAAATTGTTACAATTCAGACAAATAGGAAGATAAATTATATGAAATAACACAGAAGCAAATCAACCAAAGAGAGTTAATATTAATGTTTTTAGTTAATTTTCTTCCAGGTTTCCTTCCATGTGTAATTTTTGTATTTAGGGCTTTAAAAATATTCAATAAACTTTGTATTTGCCTTTTAAATGGATGTTATGAGCAGCTCCCTTATTATTTCAAATAAATGGTAGTCTTAAATTTTTACAAACATCGTAACATGGAAACATGCTAAGACAGAGAGAGCTAGTTATTCTTTTTTATAATTTTATTATGTTATGTTAATCACCATACATTACATCATTAGTTCTTGATGTAGTGTTCCATGATACATTGTTTGCGTATAACACCCTGTGCTCCATTCAATACATGCCCTCTTTAATACCCATCACCAGGCTAACCCATGGCCCCCCAGAACCCTCAGTTTGTTTCTCAGAGTCCATAGTCTCTCATGGTTCATCTCCCCCTCCGATTTCCGCCCCTTCATTTTTCCCTTCCTACTATTTTCTTCTTTTTTTTTAAACATATAATGTATTACTTGTTTCAGAGGTATAGGTCTGTGATTCAACAGTCTTACACAATTCACAGTGCTCACCATAGCACATACCCTCCCCAATGTCTATCACCTGGCCACCCCATGCCTCCCATCCCCCACCACTCTAGCAACCCTTGGTTTTTTTTCCTGAGATTAAGAATTCCTCATATCAGTGAGGTCATATGATACATGTCTTTCTCTGATTGACTTATTTTGCTCAGCATAATACCCTCCAGTTCCATCCACGTTGTTGCAAATGGCAAGATTTCATTCGTTTTGATGGCTCTATAATATTCCATTGTATATATATATATACCACATCTCCTTTATCCATTCATCTGTTGATGGACATCTTGGCTCTTTCCATAGTTTGGCTATTGTGGACATTGCTTCTATAAATACCAGGGTGCACGTACCCCTTCGGATCACTACACTTGTATCTTTGTGGTAAATACCCAGTAGGGCAATTACTGGGTCATATGGTAGAGAGCTAGTTATTCTTCAATCGATTTTCATGCCCTGCCCCTCTCTCAACACTCTGCAGTGAGGGAACTCTAGATTTGCTGCAATGCACACGACTATCTGGAACTGGGGTTGGCATAGGCCAAATTCAGCCTGTTGTCTGTTTTCATATGGCCTACAAACTAAGAATGTTTTTATAGTTGCAAGTGTGTATTAGTTGGGATTCTCCAGAGAAGCATATATATATATATATATATATATATATATATATATATATATACGAGTTGGCTCACATGATTATGGAGGCTGAGAAGCCCCAGCATCCACCACCTGCAACCTGGAAACCGGCAAAGCTGAGAGCAGAATGCAGTCTGAGTTCAAAGGGCTAAGAACCAGGAGCTGTGATGTTTGAGGACAGGAAAATATGGAGTTCCAGCTCAAGAAGGGAGAGAAAGAATTTGCTCTTCCTTTGTCTTTTTCCATTTGGGCCACTAAGTTTGGATGATGCTCACCCAGGTCTTCTTTACTCAGTCTACTGAATCAAATGCTAATGTCTTTTACATACACCTTCACAGACACGCCCAGGAGTAATGTTTCCCCAGCTATCTGGGCATCACTTAACCCAGTCAGTCCAGTTGACCTGTAAAATTAACCATCCCAAAGGAATGGTTGAGAAGAAGAAGAGGAGGAGGAGGAGGAAGGGGAGGAAGGAGAAGAAGCAGGAAGGGAGAGGAGGGGGAGGAAGAAAATGCAATGGAGATGTTATGTGGTTAAAATATTTACTACCAGGCCCTTTACAGAAAAATGTTTGCTGATCCCTAATATAGAATAAAGACAACCCTTCTGAGCCTCCCTTGCAGCTAGCTTGGGGGGGTCCATGTGCCTAGGTCAGTCCGCTGTCCCTGGGCTACCTCTTTGCTATGTAGGAGGGGGCATACTTCCTTGCTCACCTTCCTTTTTCCTGCTCTCTGGCACATGAGTGTGAGAATGAGCCACTTAGATGAAAGGAACACCCTAGCGATGGAGGAGTAGCAAAATTGAAAGAGCCCAAATCTCTAGATGACCTTGTCACACAATGACTGTATCGGCCCTAGACCACGACCCTAGATCACTACAGATAGTTAGCTACAGAGAAACAAATTTGTATTTCATTTAAACCACTGTTTTTTGGAGTGTCTGTAACAGGCCACCTGATGTAAGATGTCATAGATTGTATGCAATGTAGACACCACTAAGAAAGAAAATATGCTTTCAAATATACTATTTCCCAATTTTATTATCACTTAAAAACTTTCTTTTTTAAAAAGACTTTTTGGGGGGCGCCGGGGTGACTCAGTTGGTTAAGCATCTGCCTTTGGCTCAGGTCATGGTCCAGTCCCAGGATCCTGGGATCGAGTCTCCCCCACTCCCCTTCAGGCTCCCTGCTCAGCGGGGAGTCTGCTTCTCCCTCTCCCTCTGCCCTTCCCCTCACTTGTGCTCTCGCTCGCTCTCTCACTCACTCTCTCAAATAAATAAAATCTTTAAAAATAATAGTAATAACAAGACTTTTTTAAAAAAAGATTCTTTGAGGCTTATTTTTGCAGAAATAAATAAAACATCATATATCCCCCTTGGGCATACATAGGAAGGCCCAAAGAAACATAACAAGCAAAATAAATTGGTTAAGGTATGACTAAAACTTCTTGGGCTTATAGTGCAATTCCTTTAAATGATTTTTGACACAAGATCATCAAAGTTTGTGTTTTCCACACGATACTGTCCTCTGTGAGAACAAGGGTGTTATCGATGCAGCATTGCTCAAATGAGTGTTCTCAACTCTGGAATAGTCTTCCAAACTTCAAGCAGTCATTCTACAGTTTGGATATTCGTGCACAGACCATGATAATTGCATCTTCAGTGCTACCTGGTGGAGAGCGATTGTAAGGTGTATCCCAATCCCTGAGCTGTTAACATGTGAAAGGAGGCATCTTCGAATCAATGAATAATGCTTCTGCAGAACACTTCGAAATTACTGACAAACAAAGAAAACAATCATGGATACTCTCGGGGACATTAATACTTTGGTGTATTTCCTTTCAGTGTTTTTTTGCTTTTTTTAACATTTTAATTCCAGTATAGTTAACACACAGTGTTATATTAGTTTCAGGTATATCCTTTCAATGTTTTAAAAACATTTTAATTTACGTAATGGCTATCAAAATGAACCTACAATTGTATATCCTGCTTTGTCATTTAATAACGAACATAATTTCATGTTATTAATAGTACTGATAAATATTTATTAGATATGTAATATTCACTATGTAGATGTCCAATAATTCACTTAGTTATCTCATTAATAATTTAGCTAACCAAGTTCATGAGCCAGAATGGAACTTCCTGATAATTTTATATGAATGAGAATCAAGTATAAAGAAATGACAACAGAATCAACCATATAGGCTTTTGGGGTATTTTTTTCCTAAAAATAAATAAATGTCCTTACAATTCCTAATAACAGTGAGAAATTTAACTTAAGCCTTTTGCAATAATTTACGACAGAGAAGACTCTTCCTTGGCCTTATCAAATATTACACCTCATGCTGCATGATCACCAAAGGATGAACCTAACTCCCACCTGGCAGTGGGGATAGATCCTGTGATGGAAACCATTTCATCAAAATGCCTTTTAAGAGTATTGAGAGAGGACCTTAAATGCTCACAGTTTAGGTTTGAACAAAGGCCCAGAGACTGAAAAAGCACTCATACCAGAATAAAGATCTCAGGTCAGATTACAGCTATCTTGTCATAGGAAAAGCCCGTGAAAGAAATAAGTGACATGATTTGATAGCATGTTAATAGCTCCCCAAAGATAGAAGAATAATGGGCAAAGCCCCCCCAAAAAAAGAAAGAAAAGAAAAGAAAGAAAGAAAAGGAAAGGAAGA
>NW_027397098.1:26678-124989 GCF_003265705.2 Callorhinus ursinus
AGAAAGAAAGAAAAGAAAGAAAGAAAGAAAGAAAGAAAGAAAGAAAGAAAGAAAGAAAGAAAGAAAGAAAGAAAGAAAGAAAAAGAAACAAAAGGAAAGAAAGAAAAAAGTAGTATCTGGGATAATTCTATTCCAGGACAATTATTTCAGTTGATGTTCCTTGTAGTACAGACTTCTGGGTTATTAAAATTTTGAGAGGCTCCTAAAAAGATTTTCATGTTTACAAAGAGCAGCAGGTCCTGACTGCAGAAAAGAAAAAAAAAAAAAAAAAAAAAAAAAACAGCCCTAACAGGGCAGGAAGTTCATCCTGAGTTGTTCTGAATTTTGACAGAAGCAACCCATGGGGACCAGCTAGAGCTACAAGATGGGGCATAATCTTCGATTTTATGAGTAACAGACAAGACAAGAGCATTTATTAGAAAGAACTTTCTCTCTCTCACTCACTCTCTCTCTTGTTCTCTCTCTTTTTTGGTTAGTTACGGATACAAAGAAATAAAAACTGCAGAGCAAGATAAAAAGAACAAGTGTCTCATAAAGAGGAGCTTCACTCTATTCAAGGTAATATTTGTCTTTGACAATTACATGTTAAATAACTGCAGAATGGTAACATGGAACTTAAGACAGGAAAGAAAGGGATGGAGAGAAAAATATAAATGTGAAAAGAGTAATATCGGGAGTAAGTTTTCTGGCGTTGTTATAGTCTTCAATAAGTGTGCCTAGAGTGTGTTTGGTTTTGAAAAATTAACATGACCCCAGAATGGAAAAAATATTTGCAAATCATCTATCTGACAAGGGACTGGTGTCCAGAATATATAAAGAATTCTTACAACTCAATAAAAAGACAAAGAACTCAATTACAATAATGCGCAGAGGATTTGAAGAGATATTTCTCCCCAGAAGACATACAAATGGCCAATAAGGACATGCAGAGATGTTTCAGAAGCATTCTGATTAGGGAAATGCAAATCAAAACCACAGTGAGGGGCGCCTGGGTGGCTCAGTCGTTAAGCGTCTGCCTTCAGCTCAGGTCATGGTCCCAGGGTCCTGGGATCGAGTCCCGTATCGGGCTCCCTGCTCAGCAGGAAGCCTGCTTCTCCCTCTCCCACTCCCCCTGCTTGTGTTCCCTCTCTCGCTGTGTCTCTCTCTGTCAAATAAGTAAATAAAATCTTGTAAAAAAAAAAAAAACCACAGTGAGGTGCTAGTTCAGACCCACTAAGATTGCTAGAATTTTAAAAACAAGGATAGTCACAGCAAGTATTGACGAGGATGTCATGAAATCGAACTCATACCTTGCTGGGAAGATTGTAAAATGGTGCAGCCACTTTGGAAAACAGCTTGGCAGTTCCTCAAAATGATAAACATAAAGTTAACATATGACCCAGCAATTTCAGTCCGAGGTATATACTGAAGAGAATGCAAACTAGGCCCACACAAAAACTTGTACATGAATGCTCGTAACAGCATTATGCATAATAACCAAAAAATGGAAATGCTCCAAATGTTCATCAACTGATGAATGGATAATAAAATGAGGTATGTCCATACAATGGACTATTATTAATATATAAAAATTAATGAAATACTGATCCATGTTACATGGATGAATCTTCAAAATATTATATTAAGAGAAGCCAGTCACAAAAGACCACATATTCCGTTTATGTGAAATGTCCAGAATAGATACAGAATAGATAAATTCATAGAGACAGAAACTGGACTAGTGATTGCCAGGGGCTGAGGGCAGGGGGTAATGGGGAGTGACTGCTCATGAATGGGGTTTCTTTTTTTTTTGGTCTGTACATTTTTTTACTTTTTTATATATTTTTTTATTATGTTATGTTAATCACCATACATTACATCACTAGTTTTTTTGATGTAGTGTTCCATGATTCATTGTTTGTGTATAACACCCAGTGCTCCATTCAATACGTGCCCTCTTTAATACCCATCACCAGGCTAACCCATCCCCCCACCCTCCTCCCCTCTAGAACCCTCAGTTTGTTTCTCAGAATCCATCGTCTCTCATGGTTCGTCTCCCCCTCTGATTTCCCCCCCTTCATTCTTCCCTTCCTGCTATCTTCTTCCTTTTTTTTTTTTTTTTAACATATAATGTATTATTTGTTTCAGAGGTACAGGTCTGTGATTCAACAGTCTTACATAATTCACAGTGCTCACCATAGCACATACCCTCCCCAATGTCTGTCACCCAGCCACCCCATCCCTCCCACCCCCCACCACTCCAGCAACCCTCAGTTTGTTTCCTGAGATTAAGAATTCCTCATATCAGTTAGGTCATATGATACATGTCTTTCTCTGACTGACTTATTTTGCTCAGCATAATATCCTCCAGTTCCATCCATGTCATTGCAAATGGCAAGATCTCATTCCTTTTGATGGCTGCATAATATTCCATTTATATATATATATATATAATACCAGAATAAAGATATATATATATATATATATATACACACCACATCTTCTTTATCCATTCATCTGTCAATGGACACCTTTGCTCTTTCCACAGTTTGGCTATTGTGGACATTGCTGCTATAAACATCGGGGTGCACGTACCCTTTCGGGTCCCTACATTTGTATCTTTGGGGTAAATACCCAGTAGTGCAGTTGCTGGATCGTATGGTAGCTCTATTTTCAACTTTTTGAGGAACCTCCATACTGTTTTCCAGAGTGGCTGCACCAGCTTGCATTTCCACCAACTGTGTAGGAGGGTTCCCCTTTCTCCGCAACCCTGCCAACATCTGTCGTTTCCTGACTTGTTAATTTTAGCCATTCTGACGGGTGTGAGGTGGTATCTCACTGCGGTTTTGATTTGGATTTTGAATGGGGTTTCTTTTAGGGTGTTTGAAATGTTCTAAAATTAGCAGTTATTCTTTTTTTTTTAACTGAGTAGTTTCTTTTCTTTTTTAAAAAGATTTTATTTATTCATTTGACAGAGAGAGAGAGAGCACAAGCAAGGGGAGCAGTAGAGGGAGAGGGAGAGCAGGCTCCCCACTGAGCAGGGAGCCCGATGTGGGACTCGATCCCAGGACCCTGGGATCAGGACCTGAGCCGAAGGCAGCCCATTAACCGACTGAGCCACCTAGGCACCCCAAAATTGCAGTTATTCTTGCACAATTTTTATTCTTGTGTACTCAAAAACACAAACTGTATACTTCAAAAGTATGATTTTTATGGTATGTGAAATATATCTCAAGAAAGCTGTTATAAAAATTGGTAACAATTCAGACTATAAACAGAATTTCTAAAGAATCAATATGGGGTTAGGTTTCTAGATTCCCATAATATCCTTTCTTTCAATAATGTGAGTGGGTATACTACCTTTGTTTACTTGACCTAATTGTGAAATTAAAGTGATAATTACTCTTCCATCTGACTGGGCTCTTGTGGGTTTTGCTTTCCTTCATTTATTTATTTCCATTTTATTACAAATCAGGAATGAAAATGGGACTCCTAATTTAATTATTTGTTGAGTTAAAGGAAATGATTGAACAGAGGTGGAGTGATGGAGGAAGATAAGCGCACACAATCCTGCTCTTTTTACAGAACTTTTTTCATATTTAAATCTGATTTCCTACTTTATGTGTGCATTTTTATATGCCAAACGTAATTTCAATTGCATATTTTGCTTCAACTAATGTTGTTTCAAGAATGCTTTACCTAGGGGCGCCTGGGTGGCTCAGTCGATTAAGCATCTGCCTTCGGCTCAGGTCATGATCCCGGGGTCGTCGGATTGAGCCCCGAGTCGGGCTCCATGCTCAGCAGAGAGTCTGCTTCTCTTTCTGCCTCTGCCCCCCCACCCCACTCGCGTTCTCTCTCTCTCAAATAAATAAATAAAATATTTTTTTCAAAAAGAATGCTTTTCCTTGCTTTGACATTTTCTAATCATTGTGGTGGGCAGAACAATACCCCCGTCTCCTCCCAGATGTCCACATCTCAATCTTGGAATCTGTGTCTGTGTTCCACTACGTGGCAAAAGGAACTTTGCAGGTGTGGTTATCGTAGGCATCTTGGTGTGGAGAGATTGTCCTGCAATATCCAGGACTGTCAAGTGAACCTGCTGTAATTACAACAGTCTTTCTAAATGAAAGCAGGGGGGAATCTGAGAAGGAGATGTGACCATGGAAGCAGAGGTTGGCGTGAGACAAGGGGTCAGAGACCAGGAATGCGGGCAGCCTCTAAAAGCTGGAAAAAGTGAGGAAGGAGGTTCTCTGCTGGAGCCCCTTACTGATCCATGTTGGAAGTCTGACCTTCGGAATTCAAGATAATAAATATATCTTGTTTTAAGATATTCAGTTTGCGGTCATTTGTCATAGCAGCGATGGGGAACTAATCCAAGCATTGCTGACAATCACTGCTCATTGTCTTCATGGACCACAGTTTCCCAAATCATGCCCTTGTTTTGAAATAGCGAAAAGTGGGAAACAGCACTTGAGTTAATGCAGCCAGGTCTGCGTGTGGAGGTTTGGTCTGTGGCTGTGGAGTGTGGCCAACTTCCAGGACACAGCCTGGCAACGCGTCCATTGTCACTGTCATCCCATTTGCCTCTCCAAGGGAGGTTTAACACCCAACAGCACTACAGAGCTCTTGGCGCCAGCCCCCCATGAAACCCCTTCCTGGATGTCCCGGGTTCTATCCCTCGAGTCATGTGTAGCTACAGAATCACGCGCCCTCCGTTCAAAAACCACGTTTTCTGAACCAAAAATTGGAGGACAGAATATTTGCAACCTGGGCTTTTGGGACATCTGGAACCTCTGGTTATCATACATAGGGCTCCGTGAGTGATCATTGACGATACCCTCCGTCCGTGGGTAATAATGGGAGCCTTCAGAAGGCAGAGCTCCTTGTTTTTGCCTTCTTGATATTTGCCACGAACAATGCCAAACGGTTTCTTGTTGAAACACTGGACGTGTCCATTGTCTTTCGAAGTTAGCCAGAGTTCCAACAGATGGAAACACAGCAGCAATTGCAATGGATGGCCACAGAGAGAGACATAAACAAAGGCAGGAAACAGTGATTGAGTTCCCAACTGTGGAAAGCCCAAAGGTTCCTAGAATTCAGCTTTGAAGGGGAAAACAATTCACAGACAAATAAGTGTTCCATTAAATTCTTTAAACCTATGGGCAGACAGGCTGGGTTAGGCTATGTGAGCTACAGACTGTGATGACAGAATACACATTGCCCAATTAAATTTAGTTAATCTTACACATCCGGGGTGATATGGACTATTGTTAATATGCTGTATGATGGGGGCGCCTGGGTGGCTCAGTCGTTAGGCGTCTGCCTTCGGCTCCGGTCATGATCCCAGGGTCCTGGGATTGAGCCCCACATCGGGCTCCCTGCTCTGCAGGAAGCCTGCCTCTCCCTCTCCCGCTCCCCGTACTTGTGTTCCCTCTCTCGCTAGGTTTCTCTCTGTCACATAAATAAATAAAATCTTTTAAAAAATATGCTGTATGATGATTAGGGAAAATGTCAATTAGCTCGCGTGAATGACTGTAATTAGTATTATTTGCACACAGAGCCATTTCAAACACTTGTTTTCTTCTTTTTATTTTTCGAGTTCTCCAGTATCTGGACTCAGTCCAAATCGCTATTCCCTCTGATTCCATGCTGTTTTCTATCCAAATCAGTATGCAGACCACTCCACAAAGCAAAGGTCCAGAGTCTCACGAGGATTTGCCCTGTACTGTCATCCGAGGGCTTGAAGCTTCTGACACTTCCTTTTGGGATTGTCTTCTCTTCCCAAGACTGCTCCATTCCCTGCACCAAAGGTTCTGGGCCGTGAAATTTTGTGCTAAGAGGTTTGGAATGCTTTCCACTTGCCCCAGTGGGTGGGACAAAGTCTTTTATTGGTCTAAGTCCTAATCCACTGCTGGGGCTTACGGCTCAGTTTTAAAGGTATCTATGCAAGCTTCAAAGAAGAAAAGTTTAGCTTCTTATTTTGTAGTATGCATCAAATTCTGCATAGATACTAATTCAGAGAAGGCCTAGTTATATCATCACCCCAGGCACACATGCATTCAGCTCCCCGTTTGTGTTGAGAGCGACTATGTCACAGTTGAGATCTGCTGGAGCTCATCTCAGCTGTGGTCTATGTGTCCAATCCCTGTAAAACTACATATTTTTGTGTTTACACAGTGGATCGAAAATAAAGAATAGTAGTGCAGTGATTATAAAGGCAAAGACATAGAAATCGAATTGCTTCGATGTGTCATTCTATGTAACCATTTGGAGATTTAATTTTGTTTCAAATTTCTGGGCTGCCAGCACATTTGGAAGCTGCTAGAATCTATCCTAAAGAAGTAAATATGCAGACAGCTTTGCAATTTCTGGAATTTAAAAGGATTTTTAAAAGTCCTGTCAAACTTATGCTTGTCTTTAAGACTTTTTCTACTTCTGTTGCTTTATGTGAAATAAACTTTTGAAATTGAAACTAATAAAGTGTGCTTTGATCACCTATAGGTACAAGTAGGTTGACAAATCTCGCTATACTGTTTGCTGCATGAAAATGCAGAAAAGAGCCATTTTGGTGGGGTCAGTTAGACTTTAAGGCAGAAACTATAATGTTATTTATTATTCATTACTAAGATTGAATAGTATGTACATATAAGTTTTCCTTTATTTTTCAAGATGAAAGAATAAATCTAATTTAAAAGTACCAATCTCGGCGCCTGGTGGCTCGGTCTGTTGTTAAGCATCCAAGACTGTTGATTTCTGCTCAGGTCATGATCTCAGCGTTGTGAGACGAAGCCCCAAGTGGGTCTCAGCACTGGGCGTGGAACCTGCCTAAGAATCTTTCCTTCCCTCTGCCCTTCCCCGACTACCTCTTTCTCCCTCTCTTAAAAAAAAAGTATCAATCCATTACATTTTTCCTTGTTGGTATAATATTTGCTTCAACTTTTATTAACAATGCTTTTCTGCAAGCCTATATAGGGAGTTCAGAGAAAATCTTCACTGTGTTTTTTTCTGGCCATTATTATTATTTGTTTTGTTACAGGGTATTCTTGAAGATAATTTTGTCATAGAGAGGATGTGTTAAAAAATGATATGCTCTTGGTATCACTGGGTATAGCACTGTGAGGGGACCCAGTGTCTGAGAGTCTAGTGATAAAGAGATGAGAGGAAAAATAGTATTAGAAGAGAAAGTAGAAGAGATACAAGGTATCTGATAGAAAAATTCAGATGTCTTTCATTCCTCCAAGAAATATTGTTGACTGCTTGTTATACACTAATGTTCTCATCGTTGAGATCCAGCAATGAACCAAACACAGCTCTGCCCTTCTAGAACTTACATGCTACTAGGGGAGAAAAACAATGTGAAAACTAAAGCTAAATAAAAAAATCATGTAGTAAGTTAAAATGGGATAGATGTCATAAAGAAAAATAAAGCAGGGAGGGGGATGGGGAGTGTGGGCAAAGTATATATTTTATACTTTAGTGAGATTTAATTCATATGCAACAAGATGGACAAATCTTCAGTGACCAGCTTGAGAATTTTATATGCATATGTATTTGTATGCACATTATAATATATATAACACAGCATTATATATACTAGATTATATATATATATATATATACACATATACTGACAGTTCCATTATTCCAGAAAATTCTCTCATGCCTCTTTCTAGTCAGAGCCCTCTCACTCAGATGTAACTACTGACTTGGTTTCTAACAGCATAGATACTATTCCTTATTCTTAAACTCCATGTAAATGAAATCTTACAGTATGTACTTTTTAGGTCATAATAGATAATGTTTTTGAGATTCATTCATTTTCCAACATATTTCAATTGGTTATTCTTTCTATTGCTGTGTAGTATCCCATTGTGTGAATATACCATACTAGGCTTATGCATTCTCTTGTTAATGAACAACAGAGTTGCTTCCAGTTTTGAACTTGTATGAATAAAGCTTTAATGAGCATTTCTGGACAAGCCTTTTAGTGGATATATTTCGTTGTTTCTTTGGGGTATATACCTAAGAGGAGAATTCGTAGATCATGGGGTAACTCTATGTTTAACTTTATTATAAATTTGCCAGATTTTTCAAAGAGATTGTGCTTTTTTTAAACTCTCAGCAATATAATCGCCCCTCCTCCTCTTCCCAGTCTTCTGGCATCACATTGAATCTATAGACTGATTTAGGGAGAACTGTCATCTTAATGATAGTGAGGCTTCCATTCCATGAAAATTGTATATCTCTTCATTTTATTGTCTTCTTTATTTTGGTAATGTTTTGTAGTTTCCAGTTTTGAGGTCTTACACATCTCTTATTAAATTTATTCAAAAGTATTTAATGTCATTTGATGCTATTACAAATGGTAACTTAAAAAATTTAATTTTCCAATTGTCTGTTGCTGGTATATAGAGGTACAATTGATTTTCGTGTGTTGGCCTTGTACCCCACAATCATGTTAACTCAATTAGTTCTAGAAATTTGTTTGTTCCTTTGAATAGTTTTCATGTACCAAACCGTATTATCTGTAAATAACAATTTAATCCTTCCTTTCCAATTGTTTTGCTGTTTATCTCTTTTTTGGGTGCCTTATTGCACCAGCTAGAACCACTAGTACAAGACTGAATAGAAGTGGCAAGAGGGGACATCACTGTGGTGTTTCCAGCGTAGGAGGAGAGCATTCAATAGTTCATCATTAAAGGTGATAGTAGCTGCAAGTTTTTTTATAGACATTTTATCAAATTGAGAGAATTCCCTTATATTACTGGTTTGCTAGTAGTGTTTATATAGGACCCCCCCACTGAGTTTACAGGACTTTTTTCTTCATCCACTGTGTGAATTGCGTATTTTGCTCATCTGTTGATGGGGGAGAAGTGGTGGGGCAGCCAGAAGGCACACATTTATCAATTAAATTCTCCATCTTCTATGGACACAGTTCAGGGCTCCCCAACACAATTCCGGTAGTAAGGTCAGAGATCACTAACTGCGGATCACCATAACAAACATAATACCAATGAAAATGTTTGAAATATTGCAAGAATTACCCAAATGGGACACAGAGACACAAAGTGAGAAAATGCTGTTGGAAAAATAGTGCTGATAGACTTGCTGGATGCCCAGTTGCCACAAGCCTTCGCTTTATTAAAAAAAAAAAAAAAAAAGCAATTATCTGCTAAGTGCGATAAAGCAAAGTATAATAAGACAAGGGACGCCCATACTAAGTGAAACACAGACGACTGTGCTGCGCTGCCCGGAACTCCTTAGACACACACAAAATGCACAGCCTCGACCATCTACCAGCTGCCTCAGTTTACTGTGTGAGTTACGGGCTACCATCCACACCTGGTGTTAACAAATTTCCCTCCGATTTCAGCTGGCCCTCCTTCCACCCTTCACAATGACTCACAAACCTCAATCCTGGCGTCCTTTTCCTTAGGCACACTTGGGTCTCTTCCGAGGTCCATTACCACATTTGTGGCAATACTTGCGTCTTTCTTAACCATTTAACGTGTAAAACCGTGGTATTGTTTGTATTAGGTTACTACCTTTTTTTTTTTCCTAATGTCATCGATGAAGTTTTTAAATGTTGCACCCCGTAGCTATTTTCCCCATCACCTCTGTGGTTTTTATAGGGTGATTTTGAATAGCACAGTGGTTTTTAGTAACCTCCCTTTTGCGTGCTAGCAGAACTGACTGTGTTTGGAGATGGGCTGAGTGTAGTGGATTTTGCTGATGAATGGACCATAAGTTCTAAAGAGCACAGTGGCAGGGGTTTTGGGAGAGAAAGTGGAGCGGGAGGGGGGGACAGCAGAGGGATATGCAGAACTGTGGGGTTATTAAAATACAGAGTAAAGTGTGACCCAGGAGCCTGGAGTGACTTGTGGATGAAACAAGAGACAAAGGGTAAAATGGGACTAACACTGTGGCCTAAAGGCTGAGAGTGGCCACCAGGCTGTGAGTGCTGGGAATCAGGGATGACGTTCGGGGCCTCTCATTATTTCTACCAAAGGAAGCAAGGAAGTGAGAGGTAAGGGGGTCAGGGCAGGTGGGTTTTCTCTGGGCACAAGGGGCTCCTGAGAGAGTTAACACTGGAGTGTGAATAAGTTCAAGGTAACAAGGAGAGACTACTCATTGTTACTCTGCTTGGATAGGAGTAGGGGATTTAAAAGTGGGAAGACCCCGGGCTTGCACATCTGGAGTGGGTGGAGGAAATAAGACCAGGGCGAGAGGGAGAACGTGACAAAACGGGAGGTTAGAGATGCACAAAAATAAACGATTTCACTGCCCTCATGGTTTACCTCGCTTTATTTCCAGCGTCGGAGCGGGAATTGTGATGGGGACTTGCTTTTATTTCTGCCCAAACTGTCAAGTACTTTATGAAGTGGTTTGAGAAGAGACGAGAACTCTTTGAATCGAAAACATCCTTATTTTATCTTAAAAATAAAGTTAATGTTCTGCCACCAAAATGAAAGGAGTGAAGGAAGAACCAAAACATGTCATTGTCCCCCGAGGGCTCGAACTACACCTCTGACACGTTAGTGCTTTTGCCTTCAAAAATGGGTAGGGCTTCATTTTTAGTGTGAGTGGACCCACAACTAAAAACCAATGCTAAAAACAACACAGCACATACCGATGATTTTCCAAACATTGCTTTCTGAATTTCAAATCCTGCATTGCGACGTAAACGTAAGGAAGTCCAGAAAAGTCTAAAAGGAAATGAAGAGTGCTGAGAACTCCATCACTCAGTTTTATGTATCTTCCAGGAGGCTATTTTATTTACAGTCAAATAGCCCAATATCCTACGTGTGGCAGCTTTAAAGAATAGTTATCACAGGCCGGCTGACAGGCTCTCCATCAGGGTTTTCGAGACTGTGCTCGGTGGCCATCCGCACCCGAAACTCCTGGGAACTTGAATCAGTGACTCTTGGCCCCTTAAGATCGCTGGGGGATGAGTCCAGGAGTCGGCATTTAAAAGCTCCTCAGCTATTTCTCACAGTCAAGTTTGAAAATGTGACCTCGGGGGAAGACAATATAAGGAGGAGTTTAGTTACACATATCTGGCCTATTAGCCTCTTCCAATTAAAATAATTGAAACACTGAGTTTATATTCAAAAGGGATATAACTAAAATTTATTAAGTTATGATGTGCCAGCTATTTTATGGAGGGAACCCAAACTTCCCTAGGACTCTGAGTATGAACTAAATTACATTAGAGATTTTTCCCCCCTTGGTTTGTGCCTCTAAATCGCATGAAGCTGTCCCATCCCTCTCTAAACCTTCCCTGTGTTAGTGTTTCCTCCGTGTTTTCTAGAAGCACCTGAGGATGGTGCTTCTCTTAGGTCCACTAATAGCCCCCGTATTTACTATACCTCCAGCCTTACTAGTTTCACTGGTACCTCCATGAATTGGGATTCTCCAGAGAAAGGGAACAAAAGGATGTGTATATAGAAAGAGATTTATTAGGAGGAATTGGCTTATGTGATTAAGAAGGCTGGCAAGTCCCAAGATCTGCAGGGTGAGGCAGCAAGCTGGAGGCCTGGAACTGGTGGTGTAGCTCCAGGCTGAGTACAAAGGCCTGAGATCCAGGAGAAGCGAAGGTGTCTTTCTGGCCTTTCTGGCAGACTTGAGACCCAGGAAGAGCTGTTGTTTCAGTTTGAGTCCAAAGTCAGGAAGGAAGCTGATGTCTTAGTTTGGAGGCCATGGTGCAGGAGGAAGTCTTCCTTACTTGGAGGAAAGTCAGCTTTTTTGTTCTATTCAGGCCTTCAACTGATTGGACAAGGCCCACTCACATCAGGGAGAGCAATCTGCCTTACTCGGTCTACCAATTTAAACGTCTATCTCATCCAAAAGTACCCTCACAGAAACAACCAGAATAACATTTAACCAAATATCTGGGCACCCCATGGCCCAGTCACATTGATGCATAAAATTAATCATCACATTGCTTCTCCCTTATTCAATCCAGATGGACACATGGTATTACATAAATAAATTAAATAGCTTAAATGACACCTACTTATTAGAGATCACATATTATTATGTATTAAGATGCTAATTCAGGTGTTTGAAAGAAAGCATTGCATTTTCACAAGCTGAATTTACAGTAACTAAGTCTAAGACTAAGGGAGAGGCACTGCCATTGGTCTCATGTTCTGGCACTTAAAGGACTTTCCTTTATTTTGACAAAAAAATTCTGTCTTTGCCAATTCTTTTATTTACCTGTGTTGTTTTTTTTTTTTACATGGGTTCCTCAAAAATAGCGCTTTCATTTATTTTTGCTAACAAATATTTACTGAGAGCTTCATCTGTGCAGTCAGTATGAGTAGTAGAGACGCTCTTATGATAGGTGTGGAATGGCAGAATTGTGAAAAAATTGAACAAATCATCACATAAATAACTTCTAGTAACACTTTTGGTGTGAAAGGGAAATGCAGGTTGTAGGTGGCTGGGGGGATGGGGTGACTGGGTGACAGGCATTAAGGAAGGCACGTAATGTAATGAGCCCTGGGGGTTCTATGCAACCGATGAATCACTGAACTCTACCTCTGAAACTAATGATATAATATATGTTAATTAATTGAATCTCAGTATAATAAAATTAAAAAAATGCAAGACGTGACACATAACGGGGCCTCTTTCCTAGAATCGAGGGCTTAGGATGTTGTGGGAATTTCCTCAAATTGAGGTAATGAAGGGTGATTTAAAGCTAGCTTCATATCGGGTAGAAATAAAACGATTTCAGGTAGAGGAGATGGAATGTGCAAAGCTTCTGAGACGGAAGGGAGCTCAGGGCATTTGGACGCAAAGAAGTCTGAGGTGGTTGGAGCCAAGTGCAATGGCCAATGCAGGCCATGAAGCCCTTGTTGCGCGGCCTTGGGATGTTTTCCTAAGATGAATAGGAGGCCTCTAAAGGTTTTTAGGCAGAGTGGTGCTGTGATTGGACATGTGGTTCGAGATCACCCTGAGAGGTTGGAGTAGTGCGGGTTGGGGGAGGGGCAGTGAGGAACTGGTTTGGAGGTTATTGCAGAAGGGAGGAGCCATGATGGCTACACACAGCATGACAGTGGTGATGGGGAACAGAGGGTATCTCCAAGAAGTTTTGAAGAGACAGACTGATAACCTTGGATATGGAGGAGGGAGAGGGAGGTGTCCAAAACTACCACCAATCTTCCGGGATAACTAATGGGGTGCATGGTGTTATAGGGAAAGCACCTGAAGGGGGGGAGATTTTGAACTCCTCTGGACTCAAAATGTCTGTGGGACTTCCAAGTATAATAATCTCAAGTAGACGGTTTGGAGGGAAGAGAGAGGTCCAGAATATTGGTGTATAGATGCTTTGGTTTTGACCCAATCGGGGCAGAGTCAAATTTTCTAGAATGAAAAGTTGCGTTTCCAGAACTCCACCTACTCTTCTGCCCAGTTGAGTTCATGGTGATCGCAGTCTCCAAGTGGATTTCGGAAGACAGGAACTGATGACACTGGGGGAGGGTGTGCATGGAAGGTGAGGAAAGACCAAAAAGCATTCTGAGTGTCTCAAAATTATACTCAAGCAGAAGAGTAACAACAGTGGCCAACTTCCCCAGTGATTTAGGTCTTGTGTATTAGGCCTGGAAAATGATCCTGAGGCAGATGAAGAGTCTTCCCTTATTCTGTTCAGTAGGGCTAGTCTCATTTTGTTTGCAATTCAATTGAACTGACATTAAGTGGAAATTATCTCCAATACGAGGATTTTGTAGTGGTATTACTTTTATTTTCTTGTGTTGTGCAGCATGTTTTAAGGGAAGTTCAGAAAGCTGGATCAGAGGTTGTCAGACAGACATCATTTTAAACCACTAGTCAAATTTCTTACTTTCTGATTTTATTTTTTTTATATTTTAAGAGAATTTATTTATTTATTTGACAGAAAGAGCACAAGCAGGGAGAGCAGCAGAGGGAGAGGGAGAAGCAGGCTCCCCACTGAGCAGGGAGCCCGATGTGGGGCTCAATCCCAGGACCCTGGGATCATGACCTGAGCCAAAGGCAGACGCTTCACTGACTGAGCCATCCAGGCACCCCTTATTTTCTCATTTTAAAACAGTTTTTTGGGATTTAGTTGATTCTGCATAACTGTATCATCATGGTATAGAAGACACTGCAAACCACAAGAGACTCTTTTTTTTTCTTTTTTCTTTTTTAAAGATTTTATTTATTTATTTGAGAGAGAGAATGAGATAGAGAGAGCACGAGAGGGAAGAGGGTCAGAGGGAGAAGCAGACCCCTGCCGAGCAGGGAGCCCGATGCGGGACTCGATCCTGGGACTCCAGGATCATGACCTGAGCCGAAGGCAGTCGCTTAACCAACTGAGCCACCCAGGCACCCCAAGAGACTCTTAATTAGAGGAAACAATCTGAGGGCTGCTGAAGGGAAGATGGGTGGGGAGATGGGGCAATTGGGTGACGGGCATTAAGGGGGGCATGTGATATAATGAGCACTGGGTGTTATATGCAAATGATGAGTCACTGAACTCTACATCTGAAACTATTAATACATTGTATCTTAATTAACTGAATTAAAATAAAAAAAGACACTAGAGACCATGGGGTGCCTGGATGACTTGGGTGGCTCAGTCGGTTAAGCATCCAGCTCTTCATTTCAGTTCAGGTCATGATCTCAGGGTCATGAGATTGAGCCCCTAGTCATGCTGGGTTCTGTGCTCAGGGGGGAGTGTGCTTGAGATTCTCTCTCTCCCCTGCCCCTCCCCCATCTCTCTCCCTCTGTCAAATAAATAAATAAATAAATAAATCTTTTAAAAAAATTACCAGATAGGTAAAGAAGAAGGAAAATACAACTAATAAAGAGAAAAATCAGTTCATCAAAACTGACACAGAATTGATACAGATGTTAAAACCAGTATAAAGAACATTAAAACCGTGATGATTACTATAGTCTATATGTTCAAAAAGACAAATGGAGACATGGGAGATTAAAAAAAAAAAAAAGACCCAAATCAAGTTTTTAGAGATGAGATTGTCTGAGACTAAAAAAACAAAAAATAAAACTGGATGGGAAGAATGGCAGATTAGACACAGCAGAAGAAAAGTCATGAACTGAGGGCACAGCAATAAGACACTATCCTAAATGAACGTAGAAGGACAAACTTTAAACATGAAAAGATCATTAATGAGCTGTGGGAAAACTTTAAGCAGCTAATATACACGTACCGGAGTATCCAAGTGAGAGGAGAGAAAAGGGATGAGGAAACAGGAAAGAAAAGTTTTTTGTGGATTTAGTTGATTTTGCATAATGTATCATTACTATCTTGTTTAGAGTCTTTCTTTCAAATCTAACCAAAAGAATATGAAAAATGATACTATATTTTAAATAACTCCTCCCAAATTTTAAAGACAGAAAATTAAAGGTAATAATAAGAACTCAAGGAGCTATGTAGTTTAAAAAATTTGTATTTTAAGAGATCAATATTTGCTAAATATGAATGGGACATTCTCTTTTATCCCATTGGATGACTTAATAATATTGTAATAGTAATGTAATCATAATACTATAATAACTGAATAATAATAATATAACAGTATAATAATATATACTAGTAGTAATAACAACATAATAGTAATATATTAGACTATTATGTTTTCTTCAGATCAGGAAACTTGGTATTATATTTTATTTCATTTTTATTTTTTTAAGATTTATTTATTTGAGACAGTGTGAACCGGGGGTAGAGGTGAGGGGCAGAGGGAGAGGAAGAATGAGAATCCTCAAGCAGACTCCCTTCTGAGCGTGGAGCATGACACAGGGCTCAATCCCAGGAGCTTAAGATCATGACCTGAGCCGAAATCAAGAGTTGGACACTTAACTGACTGAGCCACCTAGACATCCCTGATACTATATTTTAAAAGCAAGTTTTGGTATTTAGGGTGCCTGGGTGGCTCAGTTGGTTAAGCGACTGCCTTCGGCTCAGGTCATGATCCTGGAGTCCCGCGATCGAGTCCCGCATCGGGCTCTCTGCTCGGCGGGGAGTCTGCTTCTCCCTCTGACCCTCTTCCCTCTCGTGCTCTCTATCTCTCATTCTCTGTCTCTCTGAAATAAATAAATAAAATCTTTAAAAAAAATCTTAAAAGCAAGTTTTGGTATTTAGAGAGCAACAAGAGAACTCTATCCTTATATAAGGATTTTAAAAATTATTATTTAGACACTATTTGTTTCTTACATATCAAGAGTACTTGATATAGCTTTCAGTATAATTCATAATTAGTGTCTAATTCAGTTGGTTGGGAGATTACAGAAAACGATGTAAGACTGAAATGAATTGAATCAGGATTTCTTTAACCAAAAAACAGGAGACATTGTATTTTATTCATTTTCCTTATGTCCTTGCACTTCTTATCTGATGAACTCGCTCCTTCATTCTCTTCCTTCCTTTCTTGTAGCTAAGTACTCAGCACAAAACATTTTGCCAAAACATGTAGGGAATATGTAGATGTCTACAGCATGATGTGGCCCCTTAGAGGACAGATACGCATCCACGTGATGCAAGTGGGTGATCCAAGAGACAGAATGAGTTGGATGTGTACTAAACACGGACGCAGCCAACTTCTACATTCCAAGTTGAGAAACTGGGTTTATGGCATAGTTTTGGCAGCCCTGGGAGCAGGAGACCTGGCCAGATGGAAAGGGCTCTTTGAAATCACCTCAGTAACTGGATCAAGTGATTTGCTCACAAAATTCCCAATTTGGTACCCAAAATGAGGACTTTTGCAATTGAAAAATTTTATGAGCAAAATTAGAGGCTATTAAAAGCAACATCCAGATCCAAATGACTTCACTTGACCGAGGGCCAAAATGCCTTTGTGGATCACAGTGGCTAATGTGAGCAGCACTCAGAGGTGAGTCAGGAGCCAGAACAGACTGAGACAGTTGTTTTCTGCACCAAGCCAGAACTGCTAAGTGAACCAGCTGCCATACTCGGAACATCCTCACATTTTGAACTGTTTTGAAGGGTAGCTTCGAGAAGAGAGAATTCAGTCTTGGCTGTGTTTATGTCAGTGCCATCATATAGTCAAGATTAAAATGTATGGTCCAGTGAGCTTGGGGAATGTTGAGTAAAACAAGGTTATACAAGGTTTTCTACTCCAGGACCAGTTTTCTACTCTAAGACGTGAGCACACTAATGTGCATTGCCCACCTACAGGACTATTTCCCAAGTTTGTTTGTGTAGTGACCTCTTTTCCCTGGAGCATCTTCTAAGAGTTGTGTTCCACAAAACATACTTTGGGAAACATTTTACTGGACAAAGCTTTAAATATAAGCTGCCACTGGGGTAACCAGTATGATTTATTATCCAACATGAGCGCCTTCGAGAATATTCAGGGAGTTATTAATAATGGTACCTGACAACCAGTAGAAGGTGGGATTGCAGTGGGCAAGACAGGAGGTGAGACCCTCCGAGTTACAGCAACAATTGTTACCCTTTCAACCCTGTAAAAGCGAAGGAGAAGTCCCACATTGGGCAGGAGTAGGCTGGTCCGGGCACCCTTCCTGTGGGAACTACATGTTGGAAGGTTGGCCTCAACGTGAGCACTATGCCGGGTCCCCAGGGGGTGGCAGCTAGTGGCTCCCCATAGCAGCTCTTGAGAAAATCTGAGAGGCACCTCTCTGGGGCTGCCACCTAAGTTAACTTGCAAAAAATTAAAAATTATTTGCTGAACTGCCACAACCATTATTTCAACCTCACTGTTTGGCTCTGGAGATTGGACCGTAGCCTAGGTCCCCACAGCCCAGTAGAAGAGGATGACAGTTCTTCATAATTGGGAAATCCCTGGGCTACTGAAAGTCTCCCAGCCCAAGTGCGCATCCTGTGACAGAGCTGTCATTTTCCCCGGAAGACGCGGTTCATCAGGAGAAACGCATTTATGAATAAGGGAGGAGGATTCCATCCTGGGCTTAGAGGCGGTCTTGCTTCCCATTAAATTCTGTTAGAATAGATGTGGTGTTTTGCAAAGGCAGTAGCACTGTCACAGCTCCGTGGTTTATGGTTACACAGCTAATTCTTGTTCCTGGTCAATTCCAGCAGAGAAAAGAGAATCCCAGCAGTTTGGGATTCAAAGCTCAAAACCTTCCATGACCGTGACTTGGCTGTTGAAATGGGGCTCTCGGGGATTTTTGCGTCCTGCTTGTGGCCACACATACATATACCAGGACTCATGACCTGAGTAGTGGATGGCTCTCTTCTCCTCTGCGGCTAATTCTGGGTGGAGATGGATTCTGAGGCAGAGGAGCAAAATGTAGCATTTGTGTGTGGCTGTATTCCAAAGCCAATATAATAGATTGCGATTATGCCCGTGATGGCTAATTTTATGTTCCAATGGGGCTAGGCCACAGAACTCAGATATTTGGTCAAACACCAGTTAGTTCTTGCTGTGAAGGTATTTTTTGATGTGATGAACATTTAAATCAGTAGGCTTTGAGTGAAACATTACCCTCCATAATGTGGGTGAGCCTCATCCAATCAGCTGAAGGCCTTAGGAACAAAAGACTGGGGTCCTCTGGGGAAGAGGGAATTCTGCCTTCAGACTACCTTTAGACTCAACATTAACTCTTCGATGGGTTTCCAACCTACTGGCCTAAGCTGTAGAATTTGGCCTTGTCAGCCCCTACAATCATATGAGCTAATTCCTTAAAATAAATCTCTACGCACACACAAACACATACACACATGGCCTATTGCTTCTGTTTTTCTGGAGAGCATTGACTGATACAGCCTCCTAATAGACAGGAGCCATGACACACAACATCCTAAATGGTGACTAACTCGAGTAGACGGTATTTTACCTTGAAAAGCATTATCTGTTCTTCCTACCCCTGTGTATCATCTTGACAATGAGGAAAACTATCAATAATAGTATTGATAGTCGTAGAGGTAGTGGGATTGTAGTCAGACTACTCTTACAGAGTACTTACTATGTGCCAGGCATTGTTCCAGGCACTTCACGTGTATTAACACTTTGAGTTCACACTTAGTAACCCCATGAAGGAGGATGATTGCTCCCCTTTTGCATATGGAAGAACTGAGGCAGAGTGAGGTGAGGCAGCTTGCTCCTAAGAATGGATCACCCGGGGTCTTTTGCTGTTTGACAGAGTCTTTGTTCTGTAATTGTTTAGGTATCAAGGCTGGGATGGTGGAGAGGAAAAGACAACCTTACATAGGGCTCAAGGAACTTCCAGGAAGCAAAGACTTCAGTCTCTTTCCTCGGGACCTTAAGGGAGATATGGTTAAAAGCGTAGACTCTGGAACCAGGCTTCCTGCATTCAAATACCCCCTGTCAGTACCAGGCATGTTACCTTACTTCTCTGTGTCTCTGTTCCTTCACCGGAAAAAAATGGGGCAAAAATTAACATTTACTTCAGAGGGTCTGTATGAAGATTAAATGAACAAAATGCTTATTATTTCTCTGATTGAAGGTCAATATATCAGAGCCCCTTTGAGGACTGAGGGGGTGCTGATGGATGTCTGGATGGCTTGCAAGGATATCAGAGATTCCCAAGATGGAGATCACATCAAGGAGGGGATGTCTGGGCACATAGCCATGGATCCCCCTGTAAGACCCTGCCCCTTGGATGGGGAGGTTGGTTCCAGTGCAACCTTTGGACGAGGCTGCACATCTCTCCTGCCTCTGTTAGCTTGGGTGGGCTTGGGGCATAATGACTGAGCAGGTGAATATGAATGAAAGAACTTAGCCATAAGTGCCCTGTCATGAAATGCCTTCAAGAGAGGGAAGGACTCTCTTGTTTTAAGAAAATGTATGGTCTGAACAGGATCAGAATTGCCAGTGACATCATTAAAACAGTGAACAATGGTAGCAATGGCAATGAGGTAGAGGCTGATCAGATCTATAGTTTTCTCTCTACCTGCTATTTGGAAGCCAGACTGGCCACTTTAGATGGAAGGAACTTCCAGGATTCTTGCGTAATTCTGGGCAAGTGGGTATAAGAGTACTTAATTTGAAAAATATGGAGTTATAACTTTGTGTCTGAAGGTGGCGAGATAGTCATGCTAAAATGTTCTTGAGATGGATATTATAACTAATTTTAATTTTATGAGTGTCTGAAGACTTGGAAGCAGTGCCAGGATTGAGGAATGAAGGAGGAATCCAATCTAGGATTTAAAACATATTCAAGACTTGTTTTACAAGTAAGTTTGCATTAGCCCCTGTTTTGAAATACCACAGAGCATTTTCTAGACCTAGCAGTGGTACTGATAATTCCCAAAATAATTCAAATTCTCCCCCATGACTTCCAGAAACATGCAGAAATTCAAACCATAATAGATGCCTTCCAAAGCAACAGTGAGTCATATGAGAGAGTGTAACAATCAGGAGAGGTAGGCTGAAATAATGCATAGTCATCCATCTGATGGACTGTGGGTCTAATCAACTCAAAGCTTGTCCTTCAAAGGGACGTTCTTGTTTTTCAAATTTATTCTAATGCGTATGGTGAAAGCTATCTATTTTTGAATAGTCTGTAAGATGTTACAGAGGATGGCATCACACTGTAGAGAGAGACATGGAGAAGGAAGAGAGTGAGGTTCTTTTTCTCTCTCCACCACTTAGTGGCTACCTGATCTACTTAATTTCACTGGATTAAAAAAAAAAAAATGCCTTTGCTACTTAGGTAGGAACCCGACCAGAGCATCTGTTAGGGTCTTTCCAAAACAGCTCTATGTCTTTTCAGATGTTGAAGTTTCATACTATATTTCTTGGTCAATAATTTTCTTTCTCATTTTCTCCTTGTTTTTGAGTATTATACGATGAGGGTTTATTGTGAATTAAAACTATTTAAAAAAGAATTTGCACTATGAAGTGTATCTGTTTTCCCAGTTCAAGAATTGCTGAACTGGTATAATGATAAGCTTAAGAAATTTGACTGACATAACTCTGGTTTCCATACATTATTTTAAACTTGGAGTGGAAGTGAGATCTTGATCCTAAATCTTTTGCAACAATGTCGACCTGATGCTCTGGAATTGAAAAGAGGTAATCTCTGATGTTCCAAAGGCCACCAAAATTCTCATTTTGGGCTAATACTGTGAGGATAAGCTTTGGAGCATCACATTCCTTAGTGGTTGTGAGAACATGGGCTGGTTTCTTAGTCTCTCTTTTCTGCCATCTGTAAAATAAAGGTTGCAGTATGGATTGAATAATGACCATAAGGTCTTAATAAATTGCATCACTCTGTGAAGGGTAAAGGGCTGGTGTTTATTAGAATTTTGTAAATTAGTTGTGCTAAGAGAAGGAAATTCTTTTCTTCAATCTTTTTCTTTGTGTAAAAATACTTTTGTTGTTTTCAATTACAGTTTCTGACTATAGATTGCCAAACATAAGCTATTATTTAATGTGCAAAATCTGTTGAGTTTTCTTAAAATCAAATCTCAATGTCACAAAGTGATGTGTTTGTTATATTTTGATTCCTTAGAATAGGATATTCTTATCAGAATCGTCATACGCTCAAAAGAGTAAGAATAAAAAATTAAAGAATTAAGAACAAATAAACTAGTCATTACTTAGTTCATTCTCATCCAATTATAATACATACTTGAATATCTTCCAAAAAGGAGCATTTCTACCTAATGAATTCATTCACCAGTGCACAAAAATAGAAGGGAAGGTAAAATTATGAAAACCTTTAAAGAAATATTAGAAATTAAACATATGCTTTGAGTAGTCTAGCAGTGGAAATATCTGAAAATCATGAGCAATTTAATAAGCTAATATTTAAACATCTGCCCTTTAATAAATATCAAGTGCATAAACAATTAAGTTGGTGTATCAGGAAGCTGGTCTAGAGAGAACAATTAGAAGGTAAAAGTATCAATCTGACTTTTTTCTTTCATTTAATACAGAGTATTTTACTATAGTTGCTGAATACACAGTTTCTCTCTCGTGACTTTGAAGACTTCTGTCATGAAAATAATAATTGATTTGTCTGGTTTGATATAGCAGGCTTCTCAGTTGTATTTGGTCTCATTACCGACTAAAATTTATGTCCCCATAAAACACAAATTTTTAAAGATTTTTTTATTTTTTTTAAAGATTTTATTTATTTATTTCAGAGAGAGAGAGAATGAGAGATAGAAAGCACGAGAGGGAAGAGGGTCAGAGGGAGAAGCAGACTCCCTGCCGAGCAGGGAGCCCAATGTGGGGCTCGATCCCGGGACTCCAGGATCATGACCTGAGCCGAAGGCAGTCGCCTAACCAACTGAGCCACCCAGGCGCCCAACACACAATTTTTATTATCTTAGGAGTGCCTTGGGGACTTGGGTGCATTAATTAGTCTGTCACTTGCCTGCCTATAGTGATGTGACAGGCAGAAGTGAGAAGACATGACTCCCTGACTGCAAAGCTTCTAGATCCATTGAGTTTGTAGGTCTCCTTTCTGTCGGGGAATTCCCTTCAATTCTGAGGGAAGGTTGCTGCTTGTCTGGTTTCTAACTTGGCGGGGAGCATGGCCTCTTGAGTTCCTTTACACTAGGAATGTCTGCGGATTCAACTGTAAGCCTTAATCAGTGCATTGGCTATTTTACCTTCGTCCAGAAAATCAGTTTCTTGGAATATATTGGGAAGAATTTTCCACCCCGTTTCCAGCACATATTCATACATATACATGAACCCATGAGTATGTTCATTCTGGCTTTCCTGCAACCTGGCCTGGATTGTTCTAAAGTGTGTTTGTTGTGCCATTTCTCGGGGATTCTCAGACTCTGGCTCTGGTACCTGGCTCCCTAACCTTGGCTGCCTTCCCTTCCCTGTGTCAAACTTCCCCCTCACCAGTCTGTGCAAATTCTCAAATCCATGGCTCAGGGATGGATTTCGTGGAAACCTAAAGTGAGACATCCTATAGCTGCTTGCCTTTGTTCCCTTTCCCCCTCCCAGGCCGGCATGAGAGAACTCGGGAAGTGATGGTTGCTAAATTGTCTCACTCGGCTTTCTGGGATCTGCCACTGACCTGACTCTGAAAGCTTCTAGGCAAATCTTCCTGCTCCATCCTGGTTTATCTGCTCTCTCTTCATCCTTTCAGAATTGGCCATATTTTTTCATAGTTTACTGCTCACCTTCCAGAAGTCCACTGGCTTACACAGAAGCTGTCCACACATCTAGGCAACTCTCCATTCAAGGCATATATGTTGCCAAACAACCTCTTCATTGTCATGGGGAACAGAGGATCTGTCTCAGTTATCCATTATTCAAAACTATCTTGAAAGAACAACCACTTAGTTCTCATGATTTTGTGGATTCTCTGGCCTCGGCTGGGATGTTCTTCTGCTCCTCTCAGGGATCCCTCATGTGGTTGCATTCAGCTGGGAGCTCTGCTGGGCAAGAACATTCAGGATGGTTTCTTTCACACATCTGGGACCTCAGCTGGTGACTGGAATGGCTAGGGCTTGCTGGGTCTTTCTTCCTCCATCTGGTTTCTCATCATATTGATAGTCTAGCTGAGTTTCTTTACCTGGTGGCTGGCGTCTAAAGTGAAGGCAGAAGCTCCAAGATCTTTGAAAGCCCTGACTCAGAGGTCCCAGTGAAGTGAAGACCCATTACTTCCATTGCCTCCTCTTGGTCAAAGCAAGCCATTAGACCAGCCCAGATTTAAGGGGCGGAGAAATAAATTCTACCTCTTGATGGAAGGAGTAGCAGGCCCCTACAGGAATGAGAGGAATGGTTGGTGGCCATCTTTGGAAATGATCTGCCATTAGCACATAATTGCTTTCACTGGGTTTTTTCATCTTATTACTCCTCCTCTCCCAATGATTTAGCTTACCTTAGCCAGAGATTTTCTTCTCATTTTCCTTGGGTCTTCAATCTACCATTCTATATAATATGCCTCTTTTGCACATATTTCACTAGGCAGAGTGGGGCCACTGGGTACAACAGCTGAGATATCTCTTACGTAATAGTGTTGGTAGTCTCCTTGCTAACTACTTCAGTAGTTCTGTCTGTGCTTAAAAGTTTTTTTTTTTTTAATTTTTATTTTAAGTAGGCTCTATGCCCAATTTGGGGCCGGAACTCATGACCCCGAGATCAAGGTCACATGCCCTACTGACAGAGAAAGCCAGGCGCCCCTTGTGCTTAGAGGTTCAATTAATTTTTTTTATTAGAAGTATAGTGGACATGCAATGTTACATGGGTTTCAGGCATACAACAGAGCCATTCCACAAATCTATACACTCTGCTGTGCTCACTACAGTGTAGCTACCGTCTGTCACCAAGCAACACTTCTGCAACACTATATTCCCTATGCTGTACCTTTTGTCCCCAGGACTTATTCATTCCATCACTGGAAGCCTGTATCTAATTAATTACTTAAAAACAAAAAGTTGCAAACATCTCAAGATATCTACTTACCAGATGAATACCTAGAAAAATTGCCTTGGCTGTTCGAGTACTCTTGTCATATAATCCTCTGCTTGTCATTTTATAAGAGGCATATATAACAAGAAGTTAGAGTTGGCTACTTGCAGAATTAGCCTCCTTTTCCTAGAATTTTAATGGGTGAGAAATCTGAGAAACTTAGAGTTGTACTTTTGGAGCTGCCACTTGAAGCAGCTTGTTGGCCTTGCCTTGGGGAGACCTGTCAAGCATTTCTGTGTCATTATCTCCCAGAGTTCCTCATGATGGAAAAGACTGTGGACCTTAGCAGTTTACTGTTCTTCCCACCCCCTTTCCTCGGAGAGTGCTCCTTGAGTTAAAAAAAAAAAAGCATGAGACCAGTTTTTAGGTGAACAGTATTTCTTCCTTGTCTTATCCTCCTTTTTTGTTATTTTTTTGGTTCTAGTAAAAGATTTGTCCTAGAGCCAAGAGAATTTTGGGATGGTGTCTTAAAAATTAATTAAAAAGAGATATCTTCTGTATCTGTAGTATTCAATAAGATGAAATTATTTACTGTTTGCCCTTTTCTCAGCGGGGAAATAATTACTCAAATGACTGAAAGCTATGTCCTTTCACCTCATTTTACAGATATTTTGAAACCTCTTTTCTGCTTCTCTAATGAGCAGTTCGAGAAGCAAAAGTATTTGCATATTTAATCTGTCATATTATAATTGTAAAATTGAGCCATCTAAAAGCCTAAGAAGGTCTTCATCTTCACATTACTATCATGTTATTCCACATGACTGACTTAACAAGAATAAAACTAGTCTCATTCACTGGATGGGGCAGATCCTGGAAAATTCCATGGAGAGGCGGAATACACTATTCAGAGGGCATATCAGCCAACCAGGAGGCCAGCTATTAGTTCCGGGAGGTGTGGGGTGAGGTGAGGGAGTCTGGCAAAGGTGTTACAGTGCTCCAAAAGGCTAGCCCGGCTTGATGAGGGAGAAAACGGGCACAGATCATTTTCGGAGTCCTAACGGTGAACCCTTAGTGTTAGAGAAGACTATTATTGCCAGCAAGGCTTCCAGCCACTACTCAGGGGGCTTAAGAAGAAAATTAGAATTTCCTGAGCATTTGATTAATAACAGCAAAGCAGAACCTTAGTCCAAGAAGAGCAAGGATTCTAGCAGGTTTTCCAACTGGGAGATGAGGCAAAGACCATTTGTCAGATGTGGAACACAGGCACCCAGAAGGTTGTGGGCTGAGCTAGAGCTCTACAGATGCCTTCTAAGTGAGGTGGCTGCAGTGGTTGCTTGCCTTCATCTGTAGCATATTAAGGCTCCACAGGTTAGGAACGAGGCAAGCCTCACCACTTTGTATCGTCTCTTCCACCAACTGTGACAAAGTAGGTGAGAAATTAGGGACTGTTTTAATCCAGGGTGATTTTCTGAAAGTATTTTTTACTTGTGATGCAAATATCCCCAAATGGGTGGGGGAACCCCACCCCTTAAGGTGGGCTTTTGTCCCCAAGGAAAAGAAGTTTTTGAATGCTTTAGGTACAAAAATTCCTTCCAGTGTTTGACTGTCCATGATGAGACCTAGTAAGTTATAGTGGACAGAGGGTGACAGAGACAGGCCTGGCATGTAGAGAGGGTTTGAGGGTATGGGAAGGTAGATGAGGGGGAGGAAACCTTACTTCACAGCTGCGGGGAAGACTGGGGCTGATATGGGCTGCTGCATTAGCCATGTCCCACATTTGCCAGCCGGGATCCCTCATTTCCCAAATTAACTATTGCTCACTGAATCCAAGTACTTACAATTTTGTCACCTTAGACTTAGGTGAGAAGGCAAGATTAAATGAATTGCACAATCTGATTTCTCACCAAGATAAAGTTTAGAATTTGATAGACTGCTACTGGAAGAATCCAGTTTCTTTTCGTACCATCAGAAAAAGAATTCCTCTTAGGTCGGGAAAATGAGGTTGTGTTTTCACTACAATCTTGTCTTTTCTGTCCTCGAGTCTGTAACCACTTCAAGTCAACAATGATATATTAAGCACCTCTTGTATACCCCATACTAACTATTTTGAGCAGAACCAAATAAGCAGAAGAGTTAGCCCTTGATAAGTCCCGTTCACTGAGTGTTTATTTTGCTGAACACCAAGCTTGTTACTTTATGTATAAGTCTCATTTAATCCTCATAATTCTTTGGGGGGATTGAACGAGTTATTATTGCTGTACAACAAATAACCCCAAGACTTGGCAGCTTACAATGACTATTTTATTATGCTCACAGATTCTGGGTCAAAAATTTAGAGCACAGATTCATGAAGTTTCAGGTCTCATCAGTGACAATTTGAGAGCAGAACCATCTAGAACCATCTAGAAATGTACTTACATACCTGGTGTGGATGATATTAGCTATTGACTGGGGCTGCTGACAGGGGAACCTACACTTGGCCTCTCCATGTAGCCAGGGCTTCCTCATAGCATCATGTCCTCAGGACCTCCCAAAGTGATTGTTCCAGCTAACAGGGAAGAAAACTGCATCAGCTTTAATGAATAGCCTTGGATGTCACTTAACATTATTTCCAATGCACTCAGTTGGTTACAACAGAATTTCAAGTCAGCCCTGAATTCACAGGGAGGGTACATAGATCCCCACCTCTTGAAGAACGGTTGTCAAAGAATTTGCAGACATATTTTAAAAGAGCCACAATCTGTCCTGTGGCAAATGTAAAACACATTTGCTTCCTCCCAAGATCCCCTAAAAGTGACATGTCCATGTGTGGATGAGACTTCTTGGGGACAATTTCTCAGGTATGGCTCTTCAAGTTATGGTTCCTCTTCATCCAAGAACCCTAGGATCCAAGAAACAAAGTATTTACCTTACACACACCTAACTTAGCACCACTCAGAGATGGGTTGGGATAACTGTTTATATATCCTGTTTCAAGGGTAGAGAATGGGAGGCACATGACAGTCAGTGGTCCATAGCAATTCTGAAATCCAGTCAGACATGGCTGCCAGATCCTTGATTAGAGTTCAGTTCTATTTCTTAGGAGTTTGTCTCTGGTTTTGGACTCTACCATCTGAACTCTTGGTTCAACCCTTTGAATCATCTTTTCTTTTCCATAGGAATTGGTCCATGTTTGCCATTGAGTAAACTTCTCGTCCTGCTTCTTGCCCATACTAGTATGGGGGAAGGCCTCCCTTCATGTACTATCTCTGTCTCTCTTAGTACAAACCAACATGTTTCCATCAGTACAAATTTCTTAAAACTTTGTGGGTTTTTTCTGGCTCTTATTAAGATCCACTCCATCATACAAAATCCACAAGCACAGATATCTTTAAGCTATCTTCTTTATCCTGAGGTCCCTAAGAAGTTGCTGAGTGATGAGGCCCTTGGAAATTACTGGAAGCCTTTTAAAAGGGAGGGTCTATGAGATACGCCTTTGATATCATTAGAGGTCTTTTTGTATATCTGAAAATTTCTATTAGAATCTTTAAGATCTTCCTAGGGCTTCAGCAAATGATCTTACAGCTTCCCTTTTAGATGTTATCTTTGCCCTAGAAATACTTCTTAATTTGGAAATTGTTTGCCATTTGAAGATGCCAGGAATGGGAAACAGTTTTACTTTTGAGCTCAGCAAAGTCTGGCTTCTGTGTGTTTCCTCAAAATTTTGCTTGAACACTAAACAGTTTGCCTTTTAGCTCATCTTACATGCATTTTTTCATAGGTAGCAAGAAGCAGTCAAATATCTTTTTAAATATTCTGCAGGGAAATCTGCTTAGCTAGATCATCAAATTCCTTAGGTATATTTCCAATTCTTCACATTACAACATATGATATTTTGGCCAAACTTTGCACCACTAGGTAATAAGATTCACTTTCTTCTAGTTTCTTATAACATTTTCCTTGCTTTTCTTCAAATCCTTACCAACAGGTATCAAATATCTGTCCTTATTGTTATCGCTGTGTTGTAAATTGCTTCCAAAATGAGCAGCTTAAAACAACCATTTTTATCATGCTCATGTACCCTATGGCTCAGGAAGTTGGATAGAGTCAACTGAAATGGCTTGCCTCTGCTCCATGATGGCTGGGTCCTCAACTGGGAAGACTCAATGGGCAGGCAGTGATTTGACAGTTGAGGGCTGGAGTCATCTGGAGAGGTCTTCACTCGCATGTCAAGTGATGGGAGCTGGCCGTTGGCTGTGACCTTAGCTGGGGCTCCCTACTGCAACACCTAACATATGGCCTCTTCATGTGGCCTGGGCTTCCCCCACAGCATGGTGGCTCAGGGTAGGTTGATTTCTTAAATGATCACTCGAAGCTCTAACAGTGAATATCTTCATGAATAAGGCAGAAAGTGCACAACTTTTATTGCCTTGGTCTTGGAAATTACCCAGTATCATTTCTCCTGTACTCTATCAATTACAAACAAGTAGTAAATGCATCTGGTTTTAACAGGAGAATATGAAGACTCTGCCTCTTCATTGGAGAGTTGTCAAAAAATTGGGGAATGTATTTTAAAACACCAGTGAACATTATTATCTTATTTTACAGGTAAGGTTAAATGGCTGAACCCAAAGTCAGTTGACTCCAAAGCCAAACCTCTCTGTCATTAGGGTGTACTGCTTCCAAATATGCTAGAGGGCAAACATTAATCACAGGAGATAATTTTGAGTTAAAAGATACAGTTCTTGAGCTGAACTTGGGAAGAGGTGGTGAAACTAGAAATTTTGATGTTAATAAGAAAATACCAAAGCCAGGTTTTTTTTTTTTTAGGAAGTAATTTTTTTATTGTTATGTTAATCACCATATATTACATCATTAGTTTTTGATGTAGTGTTCCGTGATTCATTGTTTGTGCATAACACCCAGTGCTCCACGCAGAACGTGCCCTCTTTAATACCCATCACCAGGCTAACGCATCCCCCCACCACCCTCCCCTCTAGAACCCTCAGTTTGTTTTTCAGAGTCCATCGTCTCTCATGGTTCATCTCCCCCTCCGACTTACTCCCCTTCATTCTTCCCTTCCTGCTATCTTCTTCTTCTTTGTTTTTTCTTAACATATATCGCATTATTTGTTTCAGAAGTACAGATCTGTGATTCAACAGTCCTGCACAATTCACAGCACTCACCATAGCACATACCCTCTCCAATGTCTATCACCCAGCCACCCCATCCCTCCCACCCCCCACCACTCCAGCAACCCTCAGTTTGTTTCCTGAGATTAAGAATTCCTCATATCAGTGAGGTCATATGATACATGTCTTTCTCTGATGGACTTATTTCACTCAGCATAACACCCTCCAGTTCCATCCACGTCGTTGCAAATGGCAAGATCTCATTCCTTTTGATGGCTGCATAATATTCCATTGTGTATATATACCACATCTTCTTTATCCATTCATCTGTCGATGGACATCTTGGCTCTTTCCACAGTTTGGCTATTGTGGACATTGCTGCTATAAACATTGGGGTTCACGTACCCCTTCGGATTCCTACATTTGTATCTTTGTGGTAAATACCCAGTAGTGCAATTGCTGGATCGTATGGTAGCTCTATTTTCAATGGTTTGAGGAAACTCCATACTGTTTTCCAGAGTCCAAAGCCAGTTTTTTAATAAAATAAAATTCTCATAAAGAAATACATTGTACAAATTTGCTTGAGCGCAAGGTACATTGGAGGTGGGCAGGGACAAAAGTCTAGACAGGTAAAATGGTAGTATCTTGTGAAGAACTTGAACTTTATTCTGTAGATAGTGCCATCTAGGGTATCTGAGCAGGAAAGTAACATGATCTAATCTATGCTTAAGAGAGATAATTAATTTCAAGATGATAGATGGATTAGAATATTGTTAGAACAGAGGCAAACAATTAGAGGATAATTATTAGGCATGATGCTATTTTATTTCAGATATAATTTTCTGGAGTCAGACATGCTACCATTGCACCACGAGGTCCTTCAGATACAATTTTCTAAAGAGACATTAATCTTTTGTCTTTGTTATCCCCTCCCCACACCAAAAAGAGACTCTGACTCTCTGAACTGCATTCTGTAACTGAAATAATTATGTATGTGTCTGTATGCTTGTTTACCATATAAAGATTTTGATATGGTTTAAAAGCAATATAAAATGTGAGAGTTAAAAAAAAATCAAGGCCAGAGAAAATACAGACATACTATCAAGATAAGACAAGCTGGAAAATGTTATGGAGTAATGCAAAGAACAAGGCCCTCTGAGTTGACTAAATGGGGTTACAGATCTGACTCTGAGCATCCGAGAAGCCAAAACAAAAAGGACACTCAAAATGCTCCAAAATTCATATCGTCCCTGGGACATGATCTATGTCACCCATGTCATTTCCTAAGGAGAAACCGCGCAACTGCTGGTCACATGGATTTGAAGGTAGTTATCACCTAGAAGTCAAATGAAATTAGTCGTTTGATTCTGGTTTTAGTACTAGAAGGAGCACACTTGTGTAGATTTTGATGAGAAATTCTCCAGTGAGAATAGCGAGGCAGCACTGTGATTCAAACAGCAGAAGGATGATGAGGCAAATGAAGTACAGAGTAAGGAAATAGAGAGTGGATCTGCCTGTCATGGCTGGTGCTCTTCAGGGTACGGTGAGAGGTCAAGAGAGACAAGGAGTGGTGTCATTCTCATCGCGTACCTCACAGAAAGATTAGATGCATATTCTGTGAATCATCAGCTTTTTAGCATTGTAGTAGGTGTTTCGTATGAGTTTGTAACTCTTTTATCATGTGCATATTTAATTATGTCTAAGAAATTAATGGCATTTTGGTTTCTCAGTTGACTTGTAGCATAGAACTCTACTGATGATGGTATGCTATCTGCAAATTTGACTTTATAGTAGAAATTGTTCCAACGTCCGTTGGAAGACAGGATTCCTACAAAACCCAGCTGTGTCACTGTGCCTATCCTGTGAATCTTTGCCAGTGAGATATCTTTCATCAGGATCCATTTCTTCTCCCTTTTGTCTTTACTTTTTTCAGTAAAGGTTTTATTTTTGAAATACAGCCACTCAAGGCAAATGGCCAGGGATAATTTTCAGGGAAACACTCTTAAAATAAGACCTTTGACAGCCCTGTACTGAGTGGTAATGATTATGTAGCACACAGCACTCTGAGTTTCTGGATAGACAGATTTCTCCCCTCATAAAAGCAACCCTAATCATCAGCATACAACCAAAACCTTCATTCGTGCTCTCCTTTTGTAGCAAGAACAATTTGATGCCTAAATTTATGGCTTGTATTAAAAGCTTAGGAGTCTAAGATCCATAATTTGAAATATACTGTGTCATTGTTAATATCTTTTTTTCCAAAGGCTTCAAAAGAATGCATTTTTCCCCTTAAGCATCAGCTTTTTGGCACATAAAGTACTTTTGGTTTGAGGTAGGAGAATTCGGTTCTACATGCATCTCCTAGATTCCTACCTACTAGGTGCAGGGAGCCACAGTATGTACTACAGGGAAGTGAAGATAACAGAGGCTTAATTCGGGAAGCATATAGTCTAGAAAGAGCTGTGACCAGAAGGCAAAGAACCAGAACTCAAGGGAGGTAGAGAGAGCTACAGGCTGGGTGGAGGCATGAGCCTAGGCCAGTTTCCACGTGATTGGAATGGGGAGAACCTGGACAGTTCTACAAAGGTGAGGAGAAATTTGAAAGATAGAAACAGGAGCTACAATGTCGGTAAAATTAACTTGTCATATTGTCAACACACTCAAAATGGGCACCTGATATTTAGGAGACATCTTTAGCTGTATGCAAATTTAATATCCAAGCAAATTTCAGGTGGACGGGAGAAAAACATTTTCTCAATAGAGTCATGGAAATCAATCAGTTGAACATTCCCTCCGAGCTGCTTTCAGGAAGAAAATGTCTTGAACCTCTTCCTGGATCAACTAAGAGCTTTGCCTGGAAGAGAACTAAGTTGGAGTCATACCCACACATCCAACTGGAACTTCCATTTAATCATGTTTAAATAGTAGAGAGGTCAGCTCCATAAGCGTTGAAAAGTTGAAAACACCGTTGTACTATGTCCCTTAGTGCCCATCTTTCTCCTTTCCTCCACTCCCCAGAACATGCCCTCGTGGTAGCTTTTCGGTTTTTCCCGATTATCTGCAATTTGAGTAAAAACTAGTCTAAGAATGATCCTACTTCTACTGAACTGTCAAAAGAAGATGAGCTCACAGTGCAAGATACTGTGATTTTTTATTTGAGGTATGTCATCCAATTGAGGCAATTTCTAGTGGAAGCGTCCCTGATTTCATGAGAAATAGCTTATAAGGAAAGCTTTCCCTCACAAATCCAAGGTAATGGAAGAATGACAGAGAAGAGACTATGGTGCACATAAAAATGATTAAAAACACTTGCTGGTCGTCATTCTAACAGGTCATTGACTGACAGGACATTCATAACCTTAATACTCCAAAAAGAAGGCTTAGCATGAGAGAAATAGCTTCTGTGTAAATCGATCTGTTGCAATAATAGGAAGAAGAAGAAGGAAAAAAAAAAAAGGAAAACCTGAAATCTGAAGCTCTAAGAGGAGCAAATTTGTACAAGTCCTCAGTCTGCACTAAGATTCCTTATTTGTTCAAAAGGAAGCTAAAAGAGTCTGAAGGGTATTGTGTGACGGAGGATAAAAGGAGGAGCTGAACAGGAAGCCGGGAGACCAGGTGCTTCCGGTCATTTCTGATGCCTTTTCTTTGACTTCATGTTTTCTCTTTTGTAAAGCAGAAATAATATTCTGCTAGGAATCTCATAAGTCTCTTCCAGGTCTTTTGTTGGAATAAAATCAGGTATAAGATGTAAGTGTCTCTTTGAGAAGGGCAAAGTATAAGCTAATATTCGTGACCATTTCTACACAGAATGCTTTGTGTATACCGACACAGGCTTTAAATGTCTGACCTTGTTTAAGTCCCAGAACAATCTTGAGGTAAGTATACTCACTGTTCTATAGATTAGGACACTGAGGTTTAGAGACACTAAGAATTTGCATGTAATCATGGCGGTAATAAATGGTAAAGCCAAGATTCTCTGATTCAACTGCTAACCCCATTATAAAATACTAAGAACTGGAAGGATCCAATGGGTGGTTTTGTTCAATCCTTCCATTTTGCAGGTGTGCCTCTCTCTTTTCTCATCTTCCCCCTTCATTCTAAATCCAGTTCCTTCCCTCAGCACCACTGAATTTGTCCCTTTGCTCAAACACTCCTGTCCCCCACTCTTCACTCCGACTCACTTCCAGCCCTCAATCCAAACACCACCATGCATTTACTGCTGTATGCCTAGCTTTAGCACAAAGCCAGCCACTTAGTAGGTGCATAATTAGTCATTCAATAAAAGACTGAATGGAGGAAACGGGTACAAAGGGAAATGAGGTGAATGGACCAATGCCATGCGGCACAGCGGATCTCCAGACATTTAAATCCATTGTTCCTTCTACTATCCCACTCTGTGTTAAGTTCATTTCCCGTCCAAAATAATGGATTTTGAAGCTGAATACTTTAATCATAATCCATTAATTAAAACCTTAGTGATTCCCTAAATTAGTCATGCACTGTAAAAATAGAATGGTGCATTATTTTGGTTACGGAAAAAAAATCAGCTGGCAGCAACATCGAGATAGCTAAAACAAGATCTGGGACCAGTTAATGACAGGAGAATGAGAAGCTAGAAGCAATATGCAGATATTAGAGAAGAGGCTCAAGGCTACTTCGTATTAATTTTTGCAGCATATGGAACACTTGGTGTCAATCCAGTTTGAAGAATATAACACTCTTCCTCCTACTTAACTATGCAAACTTCAGTTCCATCTTCTTCCCAGCAGGTCTCAGCCGTGTTAAAAAGAGCTGAAAGTTGAGAAAAAAAATGCAAGAATGAAAATGACTAGGGAAATAGAAGTTTTAATAAATTACATTTAGGTGAACTTGTAATGCTGAGGCAGAGTTGTAATTTTAAAATGAAGAAAGATATTTTCATTTATTAAGAGGTGGGGTAATTTCAAAAGTGATATCACCAGGCCATAGCACTGATAGATGGCATTTTGCATGTCAGCGTGGGTAATCCATTTTCTCTTTTGCCTGCTTAGTATAAAGCAATCACTATGCCACCTAGTGTTTATTAAAATTCATTGACAAATGATATACACCAACATCAGGGGAAGTGTGTCACACTTGTAGTATGATTTAGTCTTTCAACTTACAGTCCATTTTCCAATGGCTTGGTAACCTGGAAAGTTAATCCAATATGCTTGTTGTTGATGGACTGGTTGAGAACGATTTGGAAAGTAACAAAGCCAAAAATGACCATGAGTGTTTTGAAACTCTCCATGATGGAAAATTTCAGACATATACTCATATACTATTCACATACTATTCTCAGAATAGTATAAGAAACCCCAGGTTTTTTTTTTTAATTTTATTTTATTATGTTATGTTACTCACCACACATTACATCATTAGTTTTTGATGTAGTGTTCCATGATTCATTGTTTGTGTATAACACCCAGTGCTCCACGCAGTACGTGCCCTCCTTAATACCCATCACCAGGCTAACCCATCCCCCCACCCCCCCTCCTCTAAAACCCTCAGCTTGTTTCTCAGAGTCCATAGTCTCTCATGAATCCCCAGGTTTTATCACTCAGTTTGAAGAATTATGCACTGAAGACCAATATTGGCCTATTAATACTCTTCTCCTTTGCTAGGTTATTTTGAGGCAATTTCATGTTTTACTGAAGCAAATGTTATGATACTCTTCTTATTCTTTGATTCAAAAATATGTTATTATGCATCCCTAAAGCATAAGGACTCTTTTAAAATACAACCAGAACATCACTATTAAACCTAAAAACGTTAACAATAATTTCCTGATATTATCAGCTATTCAATTAGTGTACAAATTTGTCTGATTTGCAATTTTTTTTACAATTGGTTTGTATGAAATAAGATCCAAACATTGCAATCTGATTTATATTTTTGTTGTTGTTGTTGATTTATCTTTTAAGTTTCATTTTACCCAGGATTCCTCCTTCCCCCCCCCTTTCATTTTTCATTACAATTCATTTAAAGACACCCGAATGGTTGTCTCTTAAGCTTCCCATATACTGAAATTTTCTAATTGCATTCCTGTAGTATATGGCCTAACGTGTTTCTCTTTCTTGCACTTCCTGCAAACTGAGTCGTGCAATCTAGAGGCTTGATTATTCAAATTCGTGCTTTTGATGGTAATATTTCATAAGTATGTTTATTTCCATCAGGCGGCACCTGTTATCTGATTGGCTGTCTGTGTTATCAACAGTCATTAATGATCATTGCCTAGATCAACATGCATTATCTCATTAAGGTTTGCTGATGTGGTGATGTTCTAATTTTATCACTCTTTCTTCATTTGTTAGATAAAATGCTGTCCAAGTTTCCCTCATCAGTTATTGTCCTGAGGTACAGTCCAAGCCCGTAAGAGAAGATAACTGCTTGACTTTACTTCACCCTCATCGGCTTTCAAAATAACAAATTGATTCCTTGCCATCTTCCAAATGTGACCAATGAGATTTTTTTAGTATCATTAGTGACTAATGGATTTAAACACAGTTGACGTTTCAATTCATTGCAGTTAATATTTGATGCTCAAATTGTCCCGTTGTTGGCCAGTTAGAGACTCTTCAGTTTGGCTCTTAAGTTATTTTGATGTGGTGTTTTAGGCTTATTTTAGCAAAATAAGACATTTTAGGCTCATCTCAAATGCTTCTTGCCTGAGACCTGGAGTCAGCCATTTATCCAAGATGCCTTGGTTTTACTGACATATATGTGCATATGTATATATTATTGTGTGGCTGGGTTTTTCTGTTTTTTTTTTTTTCTTTTCTTTTAAGTAGGCTCCGCACCTAGCATGGAGCTCCGCGTGAAGCTTGAACTCACACCCTGAGATCAAGACCTGCACTAAGATCAAGAGTCAAAGGCTTAACCTGAGTCCATAGTCTGAGCCATCCAGACACCCCATATTTTTATATATTTTTAAATTATACTATTAGTTCATATTTCCATTTCCAATTGAAATTTTTAGATTATAGAGTTCTAAGGATTCTTCAATTTTATCTTTTTTTCCCCCACTCATCCTGGAAATCTTGGTTCATTCCCAAGAACATTCACAGAATTATTTGATTTTTCCTATAGAATATATCATAGTTACAAATAGCAATGCCAATATTATTACTAAAAATAGTTTAAAATTTATTTTGTTGGTTCTCAGGGTCCAGATCACTAGGGATGTGTCACCACATTGGCCTATTTTAAAGTCACTTGAAGAATTTCCTTTTTCCTGTGCTTATTCCACCAAATGGATGAACGGTTAGGTTTCTTCATTTCATTTTGCTTTGATTTATAAGGATTGCTTTTTAAAGAAAATTTTGAATTATAATTATTTATGGTGGCACTGTATCATATAACAATTACATTGTATACTGGCTTCCTCATGCCCCTCACTTAATTTTATGCATAAATACATATCCAGTGTTGTTAACCAGACATTTTGCAATTCTTCAATCAAATGGTTGTCTGAGTCATTTCTAGTGGATTCTTCAGAAAGGGCACATGAGAACAACACTCCATGAGTTCTTATATATTCCTTAGTTTTTATATGGCTTTCAAGTTGAATGTCTCCTTCCCTGGGTACAAAATCGTTGCCCACATTTCTTTACCTCTTGTAATATAAATGTTACTCCATTGTCCTATGGCATAAAATGTTGCTATTGGGAAGTCTAATGCCAGTCTATATTCTTTCTCTAATGAGGGGCTTGGTCATTTTTACTTTGTTGTCTAAAGGGTGTTCAGGTTTCTTGGTTTTTGGTTTTTTTTTTTTTTTCTTTCCATTTTATTTGAGTTCAGTAGATTTACTAAAATATGTCTCATTTTGGCCACTCTGAGCTGATTTTCCAGGGTCCCCTGTGCCCTTAAATATGTAGATTCAGATCTTCTTTATATTGGCAACATTTTCTTGAATAATCTAGTACGTTCTGCCTAATACTTTTAATCTTTTTACTTTTTTAAAGATTTTATTTATTTATTTGACAGAGAGAGAGATAGCAAGAGCAGGAACACAAGCAGGGGGAGTGGGAGAGGGAGAAGCAGGCTTTCACGCCGAGCAGGGAGCCCGATGCGGGGCTCGATCCCAGGACCCTGGGATCATGACCTCAGCCGAAGGCAGACACTGAATGACTGAGCCACCCAAGCGCCCCTACTTTAATCTTTTTATTTTGTTTCTGTTTTTTATTTTCTATCCACATTCTCTTTTCTGTCTTTTCTTATGATGCGGATTTGAACGTGTTCCCCTCACTTTTGCTCCTTTCTAAAATTATTTATTATTATTATTAATACTGCTTCTAATTCTCAAACTCTCTCAGCTCACTTTTCAAGCTTTTCTTTCGTCCAACCATCTCACGTTCGCTCCCTGTCTTACGGCATTCTTCCATAGCTTCTAAGATTTCCTCAAATTCTCTTAGCTCATTTGGAACCCTTAAGGTTTTTACTGTTTTATGGTCATATCTTTATTGTTGGATTTCACTGTTTATAGGCATAGTGTTCTCTGTCAATTATTATCTCTTTTTTTTTTTTAAAATAACATCATATGGATGCAAGCACAATCACTGCTATTGCTCATGGTTTTTCTGTGCTCTCAGAGGGGAGGGTGCCACAAATATCCTTCCTCACTTCCATGCCCTAGGGCTCCATTTTCTATTGTTATTGTGGTGTGGCTCTCCGGACTTACCCTTTCCTGAGATATGTTGCCTTCACTCCCCCTCCCACCGTGGTCTGCCTCTTCCTCTTTCTCTCTCTCTCTCTCTCCCTCCCTCTCTCTCTCCTCTGCCTTTAGTGTCCCTGGTCTGTTCTGTTTGCATCCAATGCATCCCAGTTTCTTTTCAGTCTGGGGATTTCTTTCTTTCTTTCTTTCTTTTTTTAAGAATTTGTTTATTTGAGAGAGAGAACGAGAGAGCGCGAACACACAAGCAGGAGAAGAGAGAGAGGGGGAAGCAGGCTCCCCGCTGAGCAGGGAACCTGATGCAGGACTCCCCCGGGATCATGACCTGAGCCGAAGGCAGACGCTTGGCAGACTGAGCCACCCAGGCGCCCCAGTCTGGGGATTTCTTGTAGTCTCCCCTTTATGAAAGTGATACTGAGTATTGAGTACAGAAATATTAACACCTGTCATAACTTCATGGTGAAGGTTAGCTTTTCGAGTTACAAAGACTTCTTTATCCTTTTAAATGCATTGTGATCTCAGCAAGCAGAGAGTTTGCAGGGCATCTGGAGCTGGCAAACCCCTCCTTGGTTTGGTTGCTCTTGTCAGATTGGCCTGAAGAGCCCTCCATGCTCAGAGTGGACCCTTCCCTTTGGGAGTGGCCAGCTGTTGGTAATTCCATTTCGGGGCTGTTCGCTGAAAGTCCCTTGTTTTCCTGCCTCCTCCTGTACTTGTCACTACACGTCTTGATGCGGCTAGTGCTTTCACCCCTCCTGCTGGTGGGAATAGGTTCCCTGTCACTTCTGTTGTAGATGTTGCCCACGGGTTTTTGCTTCGCGTCTCAATTGTTCCGTCTGTTTTTACGGGGGTGATTTGGGAAGATTGAAAACCTGTGCTCTTGCCACTGCTACCATCTTTCTGCCTCCGGGTAATTTGGGAGCAAATGGACTGCTGTAGATATTTTTAAATATATGAAACCCAAGGTGAGATTTTATTTGTTTTTCTTCGGAATGGCTTTGTCCTTTTTCTCCCCCTAAACATACGAGATAATAAACCTGATGCTGTTTGGAGCCACAGTGAAAATGCTTGAGCGAGATTTGGAAAATATCAAGGGTCTCAGGAGAGAAGGCCGTTTTGTCTCCGTTTGTAATATTATGGAGTGAATCATTCCAATCCCCTTCAAAATAAATATGGAGAATTATGACCTCTTTTCTACCATAAGCCTCTCAGAAACCTAAGCTTACAGAATGTATGAATAATCAGCCCAGCAACACCAACTGGATGAATTAAAAGGAAATGAACTTCCACACTTTCAACATCCCTCTATTGTTATTCTGTTGTTGTATCATGCGTGACTGCCAAATCTTAGATCACTTATTTTCTTTTCAAAATGATTAATGACAACTTGTAATTTCTTATCACATGGCCTAACAATCAACTTATGTAGTTGACTTCTATTTTTAAACAAACTTCCTTTGTCCAGAAGGATCTGATTCTTCTTTGGGGAGTAAATAAGCGCAGTCGGTAGCATGCAAAATCATTTCTGGTCTCAATGTCTATCTTGTCTACAGCGAGGGCTACATTAATGAACGGTACCTGCTCTCCAGGAAATGACTCTGTCCTTCACTCAGGTGCCCGAGCTAGAAACCCAGGGATAGCATTTGATTCCTTTTTCTACCTCATTACTTCTATAACAGAGTCATCAAAGCCAGATTATTTTGTCTATGAATGCTTCACATTTTTCTACATCTCTGTGACCTTGTTGCCACCACTTCGGTCCTGACTGCCTTCCCTCTTGCCTGCGCCCCGGCAATGTACGGGGTTCCCTCTTCTGGTACTGTCTCCAGATGTCGATTTCTCAAAGCACAAAGCTTACCCTGTCCCTTCTCCACTTTAAAATGCTTTCAAGTCTTCTCATTGCTCCGTAGATAAAGTTCCGAACACTAAAGATGGCTTTCAGAATCCTCCCCCCTCTATATTTGAGATAGGACTGACAAAGAGCATTATATTAGTTTCAGACGTAGGACATAATGATTTGATATTTGTAGATATTGTGAAACGATCCCTGCACTGAGTCTTGTGGATATCCATCAGCACAGTGTACTACACATTTTTTTTCTTGTGATGAGAAATTTTAAGATGTACTGTCTTCAAGGGAATATTATGCAGCCATCAAAAGGAATGAGATCTTGCCATTTGCAACAACGTGGATGGAACTGGAGGGTGTTATGCCGAGCGAAATAAGTCAATCAGAGAAAGACATGTATCATATGACCTCACTGATATGAGGAATTCTTAATCTCAGGAAACAAACTGAGGGTTGCTGGAGTGATGGGGGGGTGGGAGGGATGGGGTGGCTGGGTGACAGACATTGGGGAGGGTATGTGCTATGGTGAGTGCTGTGAATTGTGCAAGACTGTTGAATCACAGATCTGTACCCCTGAAACAAATAATGCAATATATGTTAAGAAAAAAAAAGAAGAAGAAGAAGATAGCAGGAGGGGAAGAATGAAGGGGGGGAAATCGGAGAGGGAGACCAACCATGAGAGACGATGGACTCTGAAAAACAAACTGAGGGTTCTAGAGGGGAGGGGGGTTGGGGGATGGGTTAACCTGGTGATGGGTATTAAAGAGGGCACGTTCTGCGTGGAGCACTGGATGTTATGCACAAACAATGAATCATGGAACACTACATCCAAAACAAATGATGTAATGTATGGTGATTAACATAACAATAAAAAATTAAAAAAAAAGATGTACTGTCTTAGCCACTTTCAAACGTACAACACAGTATTTTTGACTAGAGTCACCATGGTGTATATTACATCCCCGGGACTTTGTTATTTTTTAACTAGCCGAATTATATTTTCAGGGGCTAACCTTCTTTCGCTGCCTGTGCCAAGACAAGCTTCCTTGCTTCCAGGCTTCTCTCTGTGCTATTCTTTCTGCTTAGAACACTCATCTGCTCTCTACCTCCTCTTTCATCTAGGCAATTCCCGTGTATCTCTTAGGACTGAGTGAAGCAGATAACCCAGTCCAGTGGCGGGCAGGCATCATTGCATCCACAGAGGACCTGTGTTGAACAAAAAGGTGCAGGGGTGTTGGATTTGCTCTCTGCCTGACTGTTGAGCTGGGACGTCAGTCTTCTCACCTGGGTGCCCCTGGCTCTCAGGCCTTCACACTTGGACTAGAATCAGCATGGTTGGCTCACCTGCTCTCAGGCCTTGAACCACACCACCAGCTCTGCTGGGCCTTCAGTATGCAGACGGCAGATGGTGGGACATCCCAGCCTTCATAATCGCGTGAGCTGGTACCTCATAAAAAATCTCTATATATCCTATTGTTTTATAGATTATATATAATATATGTACATTTATATGCTATATATATATTCTGTTAGTCTGTTTCTCTGGAAAATGCTAATACACTATTTTAACACAATATTTTAAAACATCAAAAGCAATGTAAAAACACCCATGAAGACCAAAATATCAGAATTTTAGATAAAGTCAGAATCATTAACAAGACCCTGCTAAGCCATCTGGAGGCTGAGGCCAAAGGAAAGATCAGTCTTAAGGATTGTGTCTTTATTTAAAATTTTGATATTTGTTCCTCAAGGATATTTTTGCATTATTTTGGCTTATTGACCTATTGCATGACACATCATTTCTCTAGACCACTGAGCATTCTGGAGAGCCTTAACATTTTACAGCTGAGCTGTGTCTCCCTTGCCTCGCCCTACTCAGGCCCTGCTGGGGTCGCTTGACCCTCTCTTCTCTCGCACCTGCTTTCCAGATAAGAGGATCTGTTGAGCAGCAGGTTCTCGCCCGCTGCCTTTCCCAGGGGTGGGGGGGGGGGGGGGAGTGGGGTTAGCTCACACCTGCTCCTGAGTCAGTATTCAGGAGGTGGTTGCACTCCCTTTAGTATATGACCACGGCCACGCTAGATCTAAAACTGGAAGATCCAGGAAAGCAGCGCTTCCTTTCACGGCTCCTACCTCAATTCCCCAGGGTGCCGGGAACCCAAGACAAATGCACACAGCCCACTTGAACAGACATTGGGATAGCACCAGAGCACGGGCCCTGACTGCCCCTCTCTGCAAGGCCCACCTCCATCTCCTTGCTCTAGAGGACGCTCCTCTTTTCTCTCCCTCGGCTCCCACCCAGGACCCTGACCTCCTCTCTTCTGAGTTCCCACCAGAAAGCAGTTTCCACTCCCAGCACTAGCACTAATCTCCCCTCCCATTGACTGGCTAAAGAGCGCCCTAATTTTGAAACCAAAGGGGCTCGGTTTTTCTAACCCAAATTCCATTTGCCACTAAAATAAATGGGCAAATGCTCCCCCTCTCTTAGAATGCAATGCTTAGCCATCATTCTTTCCTAAAGAAACTCCTGTGTTTCTTCTCTCTTTACGTGCCCAACTTCTATTTATGAATGGCTTACTGCCTGGGAGACACTATATTAGACACATTTCAGTGATTTTTAGACATTTGCTAGTCTCACAACTATGCAAAATAGATATTATCATCTCCATGTTATAGACCAGAAACTAGGGGCTCAAAACGTTGAGGTGTTTTGTTCAAGGTCATAAAAATAGTAAGTTGATGAAAGAATTCAAATTCAGTTCTAACTCCCAAATCTGGGTGCTTGCCACTGGGTTAAGTAGTCTCATTTTATTTAGCCTTATTTTGTTTTTTTTCCTTCTTTCTCCTCCCCACCCCCTTTGTTTCTTTATATAGGGTACGCATAACTATATATAGAACAAGACCCACCTGTTTACTATTTATAACAATTTAAATTTCTCCCCATCAGCTTCCCTTCCAGATGAATCTTTCCTAAAGTGAAAAATAATGTGTCACTTGTATTATTCTTTTCTCTGTAAGTTCCGAGTGCCTTTAATTGGTATGCAGCTATAGTACGTTATCTACTGTCAAACGCTTCCCAAACGTTCCCAAGACAATCTGTCCATAAGACAAAATTTTACTGCTTCCTAGGGGGCACATCACCTCAACAGTTTTTACGGGGTCTCAAGGGAGAAAGGGAAGTTGGATTTTATGAAGAATTTGAGGCTTCGTTGAAAGTGGGGCTTTCAAAGCACAGGCTTGACCAGGATTGGATAAGATCATGATATAACAGTTTAGGACTGGTGGAAACAGCCAAACAAAAACTTTGAGGCAAGAGATTTAAAGAGGGAAGGGAAGTATAAATATATATAACAATATAAAGTGTTGATGCTTTCTGGGGAAGCCTAAGTGGATCTCTTGGGAATTTCCTGTAGTGATCAATCAAGTCATTCCCAAGGAATAGTGTCCTAGAATTGTAATGTTATGCTCTAAAGCTATAAAGAAAAAGGGATAGTCAAGTCATATTCACATAGACCCTCTGATCATATACATAAATTGAATACCTAAAATCAGGGTTTAAAATCTTCATGCGATTTCTCACAAATCACAGTATGGGTAACTCTGTTAAGTTTTGAAAAGTTGGATTTGAAAACATGAAGTGTCATGATGAGCAATGACTGTCAGTTGCACATTTGTTTTCTCTATTTTTGTGTCGAGAAATTTCAGAGCTGTTTTGACATCCATTCTTTCTGGTGTCTAGCCCCATAGTCTAAAATAAGATGAGAATTTTGTTTCTGACCTGACTTAAATCTATACAGGTAGATTACATGAAACATATTGTTCTGTTTGTCCACATTGGCTGTGGCTCAAGTAGGGGAGATTCTAGGCCACACTGTTTACTTTGCAACTGTGTAAGTTGGCACTCGATTACTAGGTCTTTCTACTTACTTGTTTTTCCCTTTTTAAACCTGGGCCCCAATTTTATATGCTGCTTCCTGTAGATGCAGTCCTTTTATGATGGTGGCAATGGGTAGAATGGGGGTGAGGAGAAGGGATGGAAAGGGCTTACTTGGCAAGTTCCCCAAAATACTTTTAAAATGCTCTGGCCAATTTGGAGAAGTGGATCATAATTCACACTTGGTAGACTTGGGTCATTCATCCTTCTTGATGCATTTCAGCTACAGCACACCTGTCAGGCCAAGGAAGTTATAAATCTTTCTCCATGTTAACATTCACATTTAATTAATACTAATGGATACAGCTGTCTCTAGGGGTAGATGATGCGATAGAATGAAGTCTGAGAAGCAGATAATAAAGGTAGTGGGTACAAGTATTATTTCATGATCAGTCCAGTTTGATTGCCAACAGTAGTATCTTCTGTTGCTATTTTCCCTATTTTGCTCTTTATAATGGCCCTTCTGGGGTTTGCATTTGGGATTTTCAAAGGCTTACTTTAAAAGACTAGACATCTCTACTTTTTCTCTAGAAAAGGTAGGAGAACAAACTCCGACCCATCAAAATTCTGATACAAGACTTTAGAACTTTACTCTCTTTCCTGACACCCATCAGTTTACTCACAGCCCCAGAGTTTCTTTCTGGCACTGGGCTAAGACAATGCCCAGAGACTGTGATTTCTAAACAGTCCTTGGGCTTAAGCAAAGTCCTGTTGACTCAGCAGCACTGAATATGCAGGCATTAAGAGTCCTTTGTTACATGTTAAAATGATGACCTCCCTAAAGTCTCTAGTTAGGTAATGAACAACCCATGCAAAGAAAAAACTGAGGACACCCAGTGCAGTCTTATTTCAGTTGTGTTGAATTTGCAATGTGCTTCTAAAGTATACTGATCAGTAATGAGAAAGAAAGCTTTATTGGCTCACTCTTCTTACCTGAATCCTGTTCACCATTGGAACCAGTAAAGGGAATGCCTCAGGAGGGGACTTTCTAGGCAAATCCAAATGTTTTTCTACTCTAGGTCATGCCTTTCCCCAGGGATGGCCCGACTGATGGTTGGAGTAATTTGTAGCCACATGCAGAGTGTGAATAGGGGTCCAGCAAGGTCCCATTTGGCTTAGTTTATATTCCTCTCCAGGCTCTAGTGAAGGTATCTTTTCTTCCTTGCAGGTACAAAAGTTTCACTATTAACATGCCAATATCTCCAAGATGCCATTTAAAAATTCCTGTATCTGGTTTTGGCTTTTCCCATAAGGACGGTAAACTAGGAAAGCTTGACAGCTTCCTCTCTTCAAATCAACCTTAGAGAAACTAGAAGTGAGAGGAAAGCATGGGTCTGCGAAATTAACAAAAATGGCAAGAACCTCCTTGGGGGAATGACAGGATGGCGAACTCCTGTGTATGGGTGGGGGTCAAGTGGAGGGCAGGTTGGAGGGAAGAGGAGTAGCTTGAGGGCGACAGTACAAATGAGTCAAAATGCTGTAGGTAAGGGTCTATGTTCCATTCTTGCTTCTTCCTTACATGGCCTTGAATCAATAGTCGATGGATCCTTTACTACAGAAATCAGTTGTTACAGCCCAGGTCTCTGGTGCCAGGGCCTTTGGGGTAATAACAAGGCAGAGCAAAGGACTTACAGGAGTGAGGAGTTTATAAAAATAGGTGAGGAATAACCGGCCACACTCTGGCAATATGTTCACTTCTGTGTCTCTAAACCTCTAGGGCTAGTAGATTGCAACAGAGTGGAACCACCTACTCACAATGCTTATTCTCTTGAGGGGTTTAATGATGAATCTCTGACCAGAGCAGGTGCCTCATCAAGTGCCGAGTATGACAGAGCTATTAAAAAGCAAGCAACAAAAACCCACACACCAAGATGCCAGAGTAAAATTTAAGAACATCAAAGACAAAGAGAGAATTATAGAAATCTCCAGAGATAGACTGCAAGATCGCTCACAAAGAAACAAAAATCAAACTTTCAATAGCAACACTGGATACAAGGAAACAATGGCTTAATATTTTTAAAGAGTTGAAAAGAAATGAACTTTGAGCTAAGACTTACATCCAGCCCTATCAGCATTTAATCATGAGGGTATAAATAAAAGTTGAAGTTCGTGTTCCAGCTGCGTTGTTTGTGTAATAGCGGTTCAGGACTGACAGGGCAAGGTCATGGTTTTGGAGGCCCAGGCTGCCTCTGTCATGTTGGTGTGACATCCCTAGGGAGCTGGTGTCATCATCGTTATGATCTGTAGTGGCTACTCTAGCTCTCACCACCATATGCATATTTCAGCCAGCAGGAATGAGGAGGGAGAAGTCATACCACTTCCTTTTGTAAAGTTACAACCAAAAGATGAATGTATCACTTCTACTCACATCCCATTGACCAGAACTTAGCCATGAGGCCATATCTAGCTGCAAGAGAGGCTGGGGGAGGTAGTCTTGATTCTGGATGGATATAAGTCTAGCCAAAAATTCCGAGGTTCTGTAACAAAATGGAAAACATGGGGAAAGGAGAATATGTTTGCCACCATTATATATTCCACACTTAAAAAAAAAATCCCCTTAAGATAGGGAGAAGACAAGAGTGTCTACTAGCACTATTACTGGTTCATATAATTCTAGTGAATGCTGTAAGAAAAAAAAAGATGTACAATGCTTGGTTAAGAAAGAGATGTCATTACTGTAGATGGTATAAATTACCTAAAAAAAAAGAACCCCAACAGAATCAATATACAAGCTACTAGAACAACCAAGGGAGTTTAGGAAGATTGTTAGATATGTCAACTTATAAAAATCAATAATTAAAAAAATAATTATATTAATTGTCTAGAAATACAGCAAGATATGAGATAGGATTCATCATTCCAATAAAAGTTAAAGGCATTTAGGAATTAATAAAGAATACATAAAACTTTTTGAGAAAAAATCTAAGCTGAATAAAGGATGCAGAAATGAATCCAAATAAATAAATTTTCAATGTCTCTGGATGAATGTTAATATGAAGATGTCAGTTTTTCCCAATTTAATCTATATATTCAAAGGAAATTTTAAATTCCTGGTTGGATGTACTATAAAATTTATATGAAAGAATCAACATCCATGAATGACTAAATCAGTCTTGAGGAAAAGGAAAAGAGAGGGTTCTTGCCCTATGAGATATTAAGATATACTACAAAGCCACAGTAATTTTAAAAGGATGATATTGGCATAAGAACAAATACAGACTGGAATAGAATAGATAATTCAGTGACTTAATCTATGATAAAGATGGCACTACAAGTTAATGGGGAAGGCTGCATGCTAGCAGATGATGTTGGGAAAATGGATTCCCCACATAAAAAAAATGAAAATAATTTCCAGTATTACTGCAAAGGTGGGCTCCAGATGAATTAAAGACCCGAATGTGAAAAGTATGCATTAAAATTTCATAGAAGACAATGTAGGAAAGTATCTTCTTATATGGGGATCAAAAGGACCTCTACACCTTCAAAGAACATACCATAAAGCAAAACTAAGGATTTCATTCAATGTAAGATGCCATGGACAAGGTTAGAAGTGACAGATATTGGAAATTATTTGATGGTGCCTAAAACTGACGGACTAGAACCGAACACATAAGGAATGGGGACTGTCTGCAAATTAACTGGAAGAAGGTAAGAACCCCAACCTAAAAAATGGGCTAAGAATATGAAGAGCCAATGTACAGAAGGGATAACCCCAAAGGTTAACAAGCGCCAAAGGGTTACCCAAATACATTATTCAGAAATGTAAGTTAAAATACGATGAGGGGTGCCTGGGTGGCTCAGTCGGTTAAAGCGGCTGCCTTCAGCTCAGGTCATGATCTCGGGGTCCTGGAATCGAGTTCCATGTCAGGCTGTCTGCTCAGCGGGGAGCCTGCTTCTCCCACTACCCCTCCCCCTGCTCATGCTCGCTCGCTCTCTCTCTCTCAAAAATAAATAAATAAATAAAATTACAATGAGATATTGCTTTGCACGTGTCAGCCTGGCCAACTGACAGGGATGTAGAGTTACCACATGAGAGTATGAGGTACCCTCCTGCATGGCTGGTGGGAATATAGATTGGTGGAGCCATCCAGAGAGTTGGTGCTCTATTCAGGCAAGAAGTGATGAAATCAAGTATGTGTACAGCCTAGATTCCAGGAATTCTCTTCCTTGGTATTTCTCAAAGGAATTCATGCCCAGGCCCACAGTGGAACATGGGTGTTCACCATAGCACAGTTTGTGGGAGCTGGAGGCCATCTGCTCGTCTATCCCTGAGGAAGAAGAGAAGTGTGATATTCTAAGGGGAACATTATATGGAATGCAGGCAGTTGGAAGCAATGTGTGGAGCGGACACACAGCAACGTGGATGTCTTAAAGACACAGTGCCGAGTAACTGAAGAAAGAATAATATAGGTAGCCCAGTAACATTCATGTGAGGCTTTAAGAAATGCACACAAAACCAAACATTTGTATCTATAATATGCATTTTATTAGAATAAACACAGATCAGAGAATATTCATCACAGATATTAAAAAGCCGGGGGTGGGTCGGGGGTTGGAGAGATGAGAGTGGGAGAGAGAAACCAAGGGAATCAAGAGATGAAAGGAGGGAGGGGCCCAGCACAGACCACTCCTGAAGCCATTCTTCTGGTTCCCTCCTGAAGACATTGGAATGGATTGGTCCATCAAGGGATCCTGCCCTGAAGGAACATTCCAGTGAGGACCTGTGGAAGATGGTGTATGGCCACTGATTTGAGGTAGGTGGGTGAGCAAAGGGACCACCCGAGAGGGATCTGCAGCTATAAGGATCCAGAAGGGGAAAGAGCAGGAAGCCAGGGAGAGCGTGGTGTCAGATTTTCCAGAGGGAAGTGTGTAATCTTTAGATAAAAAAAAAAAAAATCCAGGGCCAAGTCCGAACCTCATGGGGGCACTTTTCTCTCATTAAAAGCAAAGATCCATCATGTGAGAAAAAGCCTAAAGTAGAGTCCGTGGTGGGAACGCACAGTCATTACACTGGGGAGTGTCTGACTCTACAATTAATTGGCTGCACCTGGACTAATTTCCCCAGGTGTTGATCTGTCTCCACAAGTGGCCAACCTTTAAAATCTTACAATGCATCAAATATAGCAGAAAAAGTGAAGTTGAAGGGGAAAAAAGAGTCATCTAAATTTGAAAATCATCTGCGAAATGCTAGTAAACAGTACAATACCGGCATAATGCTATGTCTGTTTCCTCAGATTCCTCAGAAATGCTTTATATTTACACTTATTCTAAAGTATTTTAAATCTTTTCTCTTAAAAAGCTTCCTGAAGCCTAAAATGTTGCTTTTAGAAAGCTCTCATTTATTTCTTTCCAAAGCTGTGTTTTTGTTTCTGCTTTCGCTATTGAGAATGATTTCAAATTCAAAGTCACTTACAAACAAATGGAATAAAATAATATAATAAAAAATATTTGGAGTATGGCTGCAGTAAGAAGGTCAATTTAAGAACATAATGGCTCTATAGAAGATAGCATCGTATACAGAGATTTAAAAATACTAAAATATATTATTTCATTTGTTGTGAATGAAGATAGGGTAGATCTATTATTTCAAATTCAGGAAAAAAAACTCTTTGAGTGAAAGTTTCAAGGGAACAGTTGGTATTTGAAGTAGATTTTGAAAAGTGGGTGGATTTCAGCTGGAACAAAGGTCACTTAAGGCAGAGGGAACAAGGTGAACAAAATCCAGGAATGATAAAAGTGAAGATATGTTGGGGAAATGGTGAGAGGTTCCATGTAAGATCAGTCACAACCAGAAACACCAATAAAATACACACTAAGTGCTCAGCACTGTTCTAAGTGCTTAATGTATATTACCTCGTTTAATCTTTACACAACCTAAGAGGAGATTTTTCAGGTGGAGAAACTGAGGCATGGTGATCTGTAGGCTGAGATCACACAGACAGTGAGTAACAAACCCAGGATATTGAACCCTGCTGTGTGGGCAGGGTTGTAATAACAGGGGAGAATAGTTCAGGTGTCGATCACAAAATTTCATCTCAACTGAGAGGCAACTGAGGGACACTGAGTATTAGGTTTTGAAACAGCAGTGTGACAAGTTTAAGGAAAATTACTTCAGTACCGACGTGTAGCATGGATGAGAAGAGGAAGTAAGTGAAGTCAAGGGACCAGTTCTGATGCTGTCACAGGGGAGACCCGTGGCAGTGGGAGTGGACTGAAGAGGTGAGAAGCAGCTGGGGCAGAGATGAATTTGGGAAATCTAGCCTGAGCGGCTCGACAATGGTTTGATGGTGTCCGTGCAGGAACTAGGGAGGCCATGAGGAAGACATGGTTTGGGAGTTGCAGGAACAGATAAAACTTGTGGGAAGTCAAAGTGGAGATATCCAGCAGCCTTCCAAAAATAAGAGTTTCCTATTTTCTAGAGAGGACCAAGCTGAGGTCAAATTTAGCAGTCACCCAGTTACGGAGCAATGGAGCCGATCCCTGCGTGTGGATGCTTCAGAGGGGAAAGGACTGAGGATTGAAATTTAGATGGAAGATGCCCACAGTTTTCAGTGGTTCTCAACCTTGGTTCCACCCCAAACTTGAGCCACATACTCATGGCACTAATGGAGCCTTGAGCTGATTATGATGTGATTCGCTTTGGTTTGAGGATGAGGTGGCATAACCAGTGCCACCATGAAGGCAACCCGTGGTGATCATGAGAACCTCTGGTTCCTGCCTTCTCCCACTCAGTCCTAAGGTGTGGGTGCTGGTGGATTCAAAGGCGGGGCCACTCCTTATGGCTGTGGCTCTTCATCTAAGAGTTTTTATTTTGTCCTTTCTGGAGTTCCTGTTCCAGAAAGAGCAGAACATGGCTGGTGTTTGGTGTCACCGCTTCTAATAATAGAACTGGTCTCTTTTCCCCAGTAAAAGTAGCATTTTCATCTGGCTTGTCAGTGGTCTCAGAAGAAAGTCTTTTGCTCTGTTTGCCGCTGTAGTGAATCCCACAGATCTGTCATTTTCAAATTCAAGAGTCTACCTGTATTTTTTAAAAGCTCAAGATAGTATGAAATTTATTTATACTTGTAAGACATCATAATAATGCATATTTTGCAAGTGATTTTTTCTGCTCCTTCTGCGATTTTTTCCATTTACCCTGCAAACTCTTGCTAACACCTGCCCAAGAAAGAGTGTTGTTCAGAGAGTGAACGAGGTAGGCAGCACCCTCTTCCTCAGGGAGCTTGGACTTACAAACAGAAAAACTGAGTTTTATATATTTCCTTAAATAAAAGGGACTATTAAAAAAAGAAATAAGCAAAATGGGAAAAATTCAAATTTCTTAAATACCTGGAAACATAAAAAAAAAAAACAGATGTATAAAGTTATTTGGTCATTCCTAGGGTGGAAAATGTATGAGAGAATGACCAGTTATTTATGTGTGGGGCTCAAAGTAAGTTGTGTCATTCCAATATCCTTATTGAAGCATTATAAATTCTGAAAATGTGCTTTACTAAAAAATAGCTGAGAAAGAAGTATGAGGAATTTTCCTTCCCTTGGGTGTGTGTTGTGCTGTGCTGTTTCACAGAAGAGCAATCTTTCCTACCTGTGTTGAATGATATCCGTCTGTTCAGTTCTGCCTAAACGTATGACCAACTCTATAAAAAGGTGTGTTCTTAAAATGGCAACTCAGCCTTCATCTGCCATTTTCGATTTTTGCAATCTCTTGTATTAAATGTTAATTCTCTAGCTGTCCTTGCTCTTAATTAAATACCTAAACATATCTTAGAGGCCCTGGCCTATTCCTACATGGCTATCTCTCTATCATTGACAAATTCTTATAATTCATGTCAACCTAAAAAAAAACTCTGAGTAAAAAATGAAAGCCCCAATATTAGCACTCACGTTATTGTACATATTTAAACTATTTTCTGGAACAGATTTAAAATCATTAGGACACAGTCATTTTAAGGTGGAACATAATCAGTAACTGCATCAACATGCAGCTGTGCCCAGGAAGGAGCGTGGAAAAATCTCTTCTTCCAACTCAGTAGCACATGCGGTAATATTGGATGAGCACCCGTGGAGAGAGTAGAGATTCCTGGGTCCTCGGCTGCTAATCACTTGCTTTGGGACGAGGGAAAATTCCTTTCCCTTCTCACTGGCTGGGCTTTCACAGCTGGAATAGGAAGGGTAATTAGGCTGTTGTTTGGATAAGGCAGGAAAGAAAATTCTGGCTCTGCGGGTCTTACCTCCAGTGATCCAGACACGAAACATGATATTGGCTCAGATGATCAGACTAACTCCCTCAAATTTTTATTTTATTTCATGTGCATGTTGGAAAGTTAGCTGACCAGAGTGAGAGTCAAAGGAAAACTTAAAGAGAAACAAAAGTGCCCGCGGAAGAAAAACGGTGAAGATCACGGGCTGAGAGAGGATCCACGTTGTTAACGAAAGCCGCTCAAAGGAACTACCAAGAAAAGGCGAGCTGTCTTGGCTCTATAATTTAGTTATCATATAAATTTGGTTAGATTTCTATTTTAGCTCTGTCTCCATAAGATGTTCAGTATCATTGAAAAGTCTTAATGGAGTAATGAGGCAATAAAACAGGTTACGAAACGTCAGACATGTAAGGTCCATTATCAAAGTATCCTTTCTCCTCAATTATCATGTGGTTTCACTTATTTGTGGAACATAAGGAATAGCAGGGAGGACATTAGGAGAAGGAAGGGAAAAGTGAAAGGGGGGAAATCCGAGGGAGAGATGAACCATGAGAGACTATGGACTCCGAGAAACAGACTGAGGGTTCTAGAGGGGAGGGGAGGGGGGATGGGTTAGCCTGGTGATGGGTATTAAGGAGGGCACGTACTGCATGGAGCACTGGGTGTTATATGAAAACAATGGATCGTGGATCACCACATCAAAAACTAATGATGTATTGTATGGTGATTAACATAACATAATAAAATTAAAAACAGAAACAAAAAATAACCCAAAGTATCCTTTCTCTAACCTAGAGAATCAATCCATTAGACTCAGGTGCCTTTGAACACAGGTGGAAAATGGGATGCACTCAAATATGCAAAACATAATTAAAGGAACATTTTCCAAGGGAAAATTAATTAAGATGGGTAAACATCTGGTTATCTCCTAACTTAAAAGCAAAATCACCATTGACACATCATGGAAGACTCAAAGAGAATAAGAATTGTAACTTATAACATATGTGAGTTGGAACAGTGAAGGGATCCATGTGTTTGGGATGAAGCCAAGCTGAGTAACTCAATGAATTTAAGAGCATAAGAAAATGTTCTCTTGAAGAACGCTGACTCCAAGGTAAAATACTAAGCAGGTGTCTCCTTAATGATTGTTCTTCTGGGGAAATGCTATTTACATGTCTGTATATAACAAAATGGAAAAAAATAATGACAAAAAGATAAGGGGGCTGACATGAAGTATTGTATTCATCAAAGATTTGCTTCATTATCAGAATGGTTTTGACTTAAATAGAAATTCCATTGTTGTTCATGTGACTCTAGATAAAAAAACAAATTCCTCCAAACCTTAATTTTTCATTTCCTACTTTAGTAGGATACAGAAGAATGATATTTAATTTCTGTGCTAGTCTCTCATCATGATAGTGCCATTTGTTAATCCTCAATGACTACCTTTGATTTTTCCATAGGGACATCCAATTTTTCATCTTAGCTTTTGGAACAATTAAGCCTCCTGTGTGGGTGTTTGATTTTACCACATTGTGCTTTCCTGGGATCTCAGGGGTTTTTTGTTTTTTGTTTTTTTGTTAAATAGCTAGTGATCCAAGAAACCTATTTTACCTGTGGAAAGAAATGGTGAAATGGTTTTTCTTTGGACTTTGAATAATTCACAGGATCTTTTTGGGAAAAAAAGTTAATATTCTATATATTTTATGGTAAATAAAACATTTAGAAGAACCACATAAATACTTGATAGGTACCTGGGCCTCTGTTACTTTGGAATACCTTTATGCAGTATGACTTATATATTTAGATCCACAATATATTTTATATATTTACTTCTAAGGAATATCCAACCCAGAGTGGTTTGTAAGTCACAGTGGCTTCTGCATTTTACTAGTTATTCTGTGTTAGTAGATTTTTCTTTTCAAAAGACGCTGGCTTTCCACCGTGTGTTCGTTCCATTTTCCTGTTCATACTTTGGTAGTGTGAAATGGACAGGTGGACAGATATGCTACTGATTTAGAGGTTGGGTTGGTGAAATGAATGGCTCGTGGGAGCAAAATGTGCAGAAGAGTGGGCAGACCTTAGCAGGTGATGGTTAATGAGTTAGAGAAGCTGTCCCAGATAGCTGTTTCCTGTTGTGTAGAAATGAGAGTTATTCTAGAAGTACTAAAACATTTCCTCCAGCTTTCAGAATTATTCGCTCAGACTGGACCACCTTCCCCTTGTACATCACTGTTCAGAAATGGAAAGTGTCAAAGTTGCCTGTTCAATGTTTAATGTTTATTTTTGTACCTATTAAAAATTAAACTGTTATGGACTGAGATATGAACTAAGAATCTTCAAACTTCATAATTTTTCTTGAGGATAACTTGGTGAGACATCAGTCTCAACTTGACAAGACATCAGTCTCAACTTGACAGGATATGGGTTCAAGTTGTCCGATTCCCATTTACTGTCTACATGCAAGATTTAACACACACACACGCACACACACAAACACACACATGCACTCATACTAAGGCACATGTGTGAGCTCCCTCACATTGACCAGTGGGGTTTACACTAGAAGGTCTCCAGCTTTCATATGCTAATCCAGATGAGTGATTTATGAACTCTCGCAAAGAGGAAGAGAACCCCAGTATTGACTGGAAACCCATATATGGTGGGTTTTCTTGGCAACAACTTTGTGAAATAGATTTTTTATTTTTTGAGAGACAGAGAGTGCACCAGCCAGGGGAGGGGCAAAAGGAGAGGAAGAGAGAAAATTCTAAGCAGGCTCCATGCCCAGCGAGGAGCCACATATGGGGCTCAATCTCATGACCCCAAGATCATGGCCTGACCCAAAATCTAGAGTTGAATGTTTAACCCACTGAGCCACCCAGGCGCCCTGGGAAATAGATATTTTTATGCAATTATTTAATTGTTGAGAATAGTTAAATTGCATACCTAGTATTCAGCTCAAGAAAGACAAAGGAATATACTATAATGGAATCTCTCACTCCACTTCCTCTCCCAGAAGTAACTACTGTTTCCACTTCATGCATACATTCTGATATTTGATGAAAATACCACCCTTGCTAAAAAAGACAGGTGGGGCCATACTCTACGCATAGCTCTGCACCTTGCTTTGGACATTTAATATCGAGAATGGTATTTGATCCTTATTTTACAAATGAGGAAATGGAGTCTCAAAGAGGTTAAGCTGACTGACTTGCAATTGCCAGAGCTGAGAATTCATGTCTGCCTGACTTTAAATCTCAAGTTCATTGTACTTCTTCTCATCACTTAAAGCATAGGGGTGATTTTTCATCTATAAATGGTGGTGACTGCCACCAAACCTGGGCAAATTTATAAAACACCTGCAAGTTCTGTCCTCTCCTCTCTCTTCATGCGTGCTTCTCCCTACTCCCGGAATTTCCTCCCAGCCCTGAGCTTCCATTGCCTTCAGACAACTGACAATGATCCACTTTAGCTTTGTTCCTATTATAAAGCTCTATCCTTGTTGTGTTCTCCAGAAATGCCTAATGCATTCTCTCTGCTCTATACCTCTCCCTGACAATCAGAAATCAGAAATTCTTTTCTAAGTAAAATAGCGAGATATCAGGCAATCTATGTGGGGGAAGTACGCCACTAGGGGGCAGAGGGAGGACCATCAAAGACTCTGCCTCCGGGCCACACAGGTGGGCACATGCGGACCATTAGACAGCCCCAACTCCTTATCCATGTGATGAGAAAGGTGAGCTCATGACCCAACCTAGGCCCTGCTCTGGGATTTTTCTAACTGCAGCTAGTGTAAACGCAGTTCTGCCTCTCGCTGTGTTCCCTGCTAGCTGAAGAGTCCTCTAGCGAAAGGAGAGAAGGAAGCTTACACACAAATGGAGAGGCCTTTAGGCAGAGAAAAGAAAGCATGTCCAGAAGAAAGAGAGAACATGCCATGCTAGCTCAACTGCAGGAAGGGATGTGTGGCCGGGGTGTAAAATGATAAGAGGAAGTATGAGAGGTGAGCGGTACTTGAGTCCAGAAGCCATTCTAAGGATGGGGGATGTTCATACGAGGCCACTAGAAGTGGTAGGAGTTGGAGGGGGTGGGTGTTTCATGATGTGCCGGGTGTTGCTCTTGGGTCCCAGCAGAGGTAATTGACGTGGGCAGGAGTGGAATTTAGGGGAAGGATATTTATTGGCTAGTTCTGGAAATATCAGGAGGCCTAGAGAGGAGAGTTTGGAAAATGGATTTGGATGAAAGGAGGCCAGGCAACAGGGACAAGCCCGCCAGGGCTCTGTCATCTGTGCCGCTCCATGGATGAACACCACCGCAGAGCCACACAATCCTCGTGGATGCCGCTGCCGCCATGATGGGTGGTTTCCTAACTGTCCCTGCCATTTGGTATCACTTCCTCAATAGAGTTTTGGAGGTGAGTGTGTGTGGCCACGCCTGGATCACAGGCCCGTAACTTAGCTGCCAGAGGGTTAGGAGATAGAATGTCTGGCTCCTATTGATTTTGATAGTGGGAGGTTGGCTTTCTTCCTACCCAAACTCATAGAATGTGGAATTCTCCCACAACATGGACAGAAAGAGGGATTAGAATATTAGACTGCCAGCAAAAGAGGCAAATGTCTGCTTCTTATTCTCATGTTCATGTTCTAGAGTGATCATTCGTTCTGTTGTCTGGGGCATCGGGGGGACATGGTCATGGTGGAGGGGAAACTAGTTGCTATCAAATCAACTAAGAGGTTGTTGCAATAATTCACGTAAAGAGAGGTGATAGCAATGAGTGGATTCAAGATGCCTTAATGCTGTAGAACTGAGATGGTTTATTGATCAGGTAGATGAGGGGTATTGATGGGGAAGAGAAGGGTGAAGGATAGCACTAATTTTTCTGGCCTGGGCAACTTGCTGACTGCTAATGTTCTCTCCTTAGAGAACGCAGGAGGAGGAATAGAGTCCTGATCAGGTTCATTTTACCCCTGTGTTGCAGATGAAGAAACTCGGAAGTTAAATATCATGCTTCCAGTGACACCCCCCCACCCCGCCCCGTGAGTGGCAGAACCAGGATACACAGCAGATGTTTGAATGAAAACCTCTTGCTCTTTCTCTTACAACAAAATGCTCTGAGTATCAGAATAGGAACATCAGGGAGTAATCTATTCAAAACTTAGTTCTCTATTTACACACGTCATCTTTTCCAAAGAAGTATTTCCAGTTGACATTTTTAATGGGAAAAATATTTTCATAGGGAAACAGCTTGCCAGAATTTTCTAGTCTGTGGCTAGTACAATTTCCTGGTCTTTCATTATACTTTCTTCTGCATTGTTTAGTGACTATCGCTTCTTATATTTGCACTTTATTATTACTGTTATCGTGCTCAGCATTTCTAAAGGCCATTCGAATTTTCAGAGGAAAAGTAGTATTTAGGTTAGCTATGGAAAAATAGTTCTTGTGTATCCCACATATTGTAGAATTTACATGCATTTATTTACTTAACAGATATTTATTTTGTAACTTCTTGGTGTTCTAGGCATTGAGAATGCAGGAATAGAGCAAAATAGGCGAAGTCTGTGCCTTCAGAAAGTTTCTGTTGTAACTGGGAAAGACTGAAATGTACAAATAAATATATAATGTATTTGGTGCTGATAAGTGCTATGGAAAACATACAGCAAGGTAAGGAGGTAAGAAATGCTGGGAACCCAGAGTTGAGGGGCAGTTCTTATTTTATTAAGATATTTGATCATACTGAAGAAGAGGGAATAAACCCTGGACCTGTCTGGAGCAAGAGTTCTTCTGGCAGAGAGAATAGAACTGCAGGTGCAAAGCACTGTGACAAAATAATTTGACCTCATGTTTCACACATGTGTTGTATATTCCCTTCCTCATAGCGTAGGACAAAAGAGCGAGAAAGGAGGGAAGAAGAAAATGATCTCAAATTTATCCCTGATTCCAAAATATTTCTAAAATATTTTTCTTCACTTTTGAATTATGAGATCGTGTTCTGGAGACATGTCTGGAAGGAAGATGCCTTTAGGCATTCTGAATGGCCAGTGACAACAAAAGTTGGATTACTTGTGCTAACAGAGCTAGAAACTTTCTACTAGGTCTAAAATCTGTGTGCTTTCAGGTGGGGATCAAATCGGTCCTACGAACGAGTGGTGAGGAATAACAGTTGGGGTGATTGTTACCGACTGTAAAACCAGACTTATTTTCTAATTTTCTCTTCTCTGGTTTTAGAGATAGCTATAAAATCAATCCTAATGTTGAGTCTTAGATCTAGAAATAGGACAATTGGCAACTTGCAATTATACTGGTTCTTAAGCTATGTATGAAAGTGGTGAGTATTTTTACATGGTTCCATTTGGGTTTAAAGTTTTGAAACTTGGGGCACCTGGGTGCCTTGGTCGGTTAAGCGTTTGGCTCTCAGTTTCAGCTCGGGTCATGATTTCAGAGTCCCGAGATGGAGCCCTGCATGGGGCTCTGCATTCAGCACGGAGTCTGCTTGTCCCTCTCCCTCTGCTCCTCCCCCTTCCTCTCTCTCTCTCTCTCGGGGAAAAAAAAAAAAAGTTTTGGAATTATTTTTAGTGTGTTAAGCAGTCAAATGCCATGTCAAGAACCTGCTCAGGACCATGGATACACTTCATGTAACAAATATTTATTGAGAGCTGGTCTCATTCCTGATAGAAAGAAATTTTTTAATTAAACAAGCATGAGAAACATTTTGATTTGAGATGTTTATTATCTTTCTATCACTTTTTTTAAAGAAACTGCTATCAAATCCTGTTTTATCAAAGATATTTTAAATCCAGGAAATATTGCTAAATTTGATTAAATGCCTCTTTTTCTTTTCCTAGGGTGATTGTGAATATTCTGCAGTAATCAAGTAATAAGATAAATAAAATTAGATGTTCTCATGTTGAACTATCTTTGCATCATGAGAATAAATGCTAGTGGTTCTTTTTTTTAAAAAAAGACTTTATATTTAAAGAACTTTATTTTTTAGAGCAGTTTTAGGTTCATAGTAAAATTGACCAAAAAATATAGAATTCCCATAGACCCCCCCTCCTCCAACATGCGCAGAACCTCTCGGACTATCAACATCCCCCAACAGGGTGAGACATTTGTTACAATTGAGGAACCTACATTGAGACTTCATTATCACCCAGAGTCCTTGGTTTACGTTAGGTTTCTCCCTTGGTTTTGTACATTCTACGGGTTTGGACAAATGTGTGACACAGATCTGCCATAACAATATCATACAAAGCAGTGTCATTGCCCTAAAAATCCCTTGTGCTCTGCCTTCCGCCCCATCCCCCAACCGCTGGCAATCAGTGATCTTTTTTTATGTCTCCATAGTTTTTCTTTTTCCAGAATGTCATATAGTTGGAATCATAAAGTGCTAATGGTTCTTTTAATGTAGTTTTTGAGATTTATGGCATGTGGCCTTGTTCATTCATTTTAATTGCTGAATGAGTAAGTGACAAAATATTGATCATTCTCCTACTGAAGGGCAATTAGGTAGTTCCTACTTTGTTCCTTGGTATAAAATTCTAGACTGGAAATAATTTTGCCTCGGAATTTTGAAGCTGCCGTTCCATTGTCTTCCAGCTTCCATTGTTGTTGTCGAGAATGTGGCAGTAAACGTTTATATATGGTGTTTATATGTTGACATTGTCCTAACCTCTTTATATAAAATAGCTCATTTAATATGTATAAAAGCATTAGGAGGTAGATACTATTATTAGTATCCTCATTTTAAATATGAGGAGGGGCACCTGGGTGGCTCAGCTGGTTAAGTGTCCAACTCTTGATTTCAGCATGGGTCAATGATCTCAGGGTCGTGAGATCGAGCCCTGAGTTGGGCTCTATAGTGGGTTTGGCCTTAAGATTCTCTCTCACTCTCTCCCTCTGTTCCTCCCCTCCCCACTCACACTCTAAATAAATAAATAAATAAATAAATAAAGAGGAAATTGAGGCACAGAAAGCCTTCCTCTCTTACCCCAAATTCTGTAGCAGGTCAGTGGGAAGGCCGGCATGTGAATCCAAGCCGAGTGCTTTGTGAATTCCTTTTCAACCATTAGATTATCCCACCTCTCACAACAGTTGGATTCCTGATCCTTCGTGCATTACCTGTTTTTTAATCTGGTATCCACTGCTGAGATTTCTCTAGTTGTGCAGGTATAACCTTCAGTTGCTAGGTGTATCTCCTGCTTTCTCCCTGGGGCTTTTCTGGTATCACAATGTGATGGTCCTATTTCTGCAGGAACCCACCTGCTCCTCGCTCATGGGCAAGCTGAAAGCGTGAGGGAATTCGCAGCTCAGAAGACAACCCTCGACAGATGGGGATACAAGCTGGTGGATAAATGCTCCTCCCAACTGGCCATCAGATGAAAAATGCTGAGGTACATTCCACACGTTTCCCTAGGGGGCACCTACTGGGATTCAGCACCTGATTCCAATCGAATGATTTCTCTTTCCCACCTCCCTCAGTCCTACTTCTGCGGATTACTTCTCAAATAAGCTTTCTACTTGCAAGCTTTTGCCTCAGCTTTGCTTGGGGATGGGTGAGTGGTGGGCAGGTCAAGAGTTGGTGCCATAAGTAGCCCTAGAAAGCAGAGCCTCAGAATACAGTTCTGGAATTGTATTGCTTACCAGGAAGACCGCTCCAAGGACACCTGCAGCTCATTCTCGTGCAACCTGAAAAATGCACAGTGCAATAGAGGAGATGGAGAAACACCAGTCTTCCTTCAGGCAGATGGGACCCATGCACACTCTGTGAGGTTCGTCCGAGAATCCTGAGGGTGATGACACTCAGCATCCACAGGAACATCCAGTTCAGTGATGTGCATTTACATGCTTTCTCATCTCTGCTTTATTTTCTTCAGTTTCACACTCTTGCTCTGGGTGATTTATTTTTAAACAGACTACCTGCACAAAAGCCCCAGTTCAACTTTGCTTTTGGAGATTGAGCAGGAAGACTGGGGCTATTTGGGTAAGTTCCTTGGACTGATCTCCCATTTTCCTTATCTTATAATGCCATTTTTGGTATATTTCAGAGTCTTTTGCTTTACTTGGCTTTATTTCGCCAGCATCTTGAGTTGGATGCATAACTCATTGATTTGCAATATTTACATTTTTAATATATACATAATATATACACTTTCCTGTGTATCTCACTACGGTGTATCTTACTACTATCTTACTACAGTATCTTACTACATCTTACTCACTATCTTACTACAGCCCACAATTTGATATGCTGTCTTTTCATTATTGGTTTTGTCTTAAATATTTTCTAAATTTAATTAAGATGGCCTCTTTGACCTATGAATTATTCAAAAGTGTGTTTAAGTATGGGAATGGTTTTATTAATCTTTCTGTTATTGGTTTCTAATTTCCTGCTTTGTGATCAGAGAATATGAGCTCTATAATAATGTTTTGTAGGATTTGTTGCGACTGGCTGTGTGGAGTAGAATATGGCCAGTTTTCAGAGGTGTTTCAGGTTCGCTTGAGAAGAATATTTCTTTCTTTCTTTCTTTTTTTTTAAGATTTACCATTCATTTATTTTAGAGAGAGAGAGGGAGCATAAGCAGAGGGAGGGGCAGAGGGAGAGGGAGAGTGAAAATCCACAAGCAGACTCCTCGCTGAGTGCAGCGCCCAAGATGGGGTTTGATCCCAGGACCCTGAGATCATGACCTGAGCCCAAATCAAGAGTCAGTCACTCAACTGACTGAGCCACCCAGGTGCCCCCAGGAGTTATCACGTTTTTGCGTTATGGTGGATGTCTCCTTTTTTCCCCTGACTTTATTAAGGTATAATTGACAAAGAAAACTATAAGATAATTGAAGTGTATAGTGTGATGATTTGATAAACATATGTATTGTGAAACAATTCCCACAACTGAGTTAGTTGGCATACTCATCACCTCACATATAGTGGCTGTCTTAATATTTTAAAAAGTGCATATTTGACTTAACAATGTATAAAGGTAATTACTATTGCTACTGACTCCCTGAAATAGAACAGCGATCTTTGTGTGCTTTCACTCTGATAGCTACTGTTCTCTTTCATGTTATTACTATTATTTTAGTTCAATCTTGCTTTGCAGTTCCCTTCATAGATCAGTCATTCTTTTGTGTTATCTAGCCATTGCTGGTTTGCCATTTTCCTTCTTCTCCTTTTTTCTTGCATCTCACTCCTTTCTTCTGGGATCAGCTTGTTTTCTCCCGGAATGTACCACTTATAGACTTTCTTTTCAACAAGGGTCTGTGGGTGGGTGGTAAACGTTTTCAGTTTATGTAAACACTTTTTAGTTTACCCTCACGTTTAGCTAGGTATAAAATTTAAGAATGAGAATTATTTCCCCTGGCTCTTAGAAGATTTAATTAACCTTAGGGCTCTACTTTTGCTGATGAGAAATAATGCTGTAATCTAATTACCATTTCTTTGGAAGTTACCTTTCTTTCCTCTTTGCTTCTAAGACTTTGCCTTTGGGGTTCTGTAGTTTTAGTACAGTGTATCTAGATTTGGATGTATTTTTATTCATCCTGGTCAGGACTTATTGTTACTTTTAAATGAGGTTTCAAATCATTTCTCTGGAAACTTTACAGACATTAGCTCTTCAAATATTACCTCTTCCCCATTCTCTCTATTCTCTCCTTCTGGAATTCCTATTACACAAATATTAGATTGTGGTAGATTAAGATAGCCACACATTATTTGTTATTTCTCTTAGAGATGGAGTCTAATTCCTCTCCTCTTGAATATATGCTAGACTTGGGGACTTGTTTGACCAATAGGATAGAGCAGAAGTAATGTCCTGGAATTTCTAACACTAGCTCATAAAAATTGTGCAGCTTCTGTCCAGGTCTGCCAGAACCATTTTGCTGGGAACCCTGAGCCTCTGTGTAAGAAGTCTGGGTTCCCTGAGATGACTATGGTGGAGAGTTCATGTGTGGGCACTCCAGCAGACAGTCTCAGCTGAACTTATCCTTTCAAACATCCCTCAAAGGGCAAGACATAAGTGAAACCATATTGAACCCTCCAGATCACATTAGACACTGTGCGATCTATCAGTATCACCCAGCTGGGTACTCTCTGAATTCCTGACCCACAAAATCTTTAGGTATAATAAAATGTTATTGTTTTAAACCAGTGGGTGTTGGGGTACTTTGTTATGCAGCAGCTGATAACAGGATAGATCTTCTTTTCTACAGGTTTGTCATGTTTTCCTGTTTTCCATCTCTTTATCTCTCAATGGATAATTTTCTCAGATTGGTATTCTAGATCACTGATTCTGTCTTGAGTCATCATTGACTATTTTGATGTCCATGACTATATATTTGTTTCACACAGTTCTGTTGGTTCTCTAGGAAATATCTTTTATTATCCTTCTTTCCCCAGTTTGTTGATTCACCTTTCCATGTTCTTAATGGTTTTAAACTTCATTGTTTTCTGATTACTGGTTGATGATCCTTCCATTAGTGATATCTGCAGAGACATACTTTTTAAAAGATTTATTTATTTATTTTAGAGAGGAGGGGAGGGGCAGGGGGAGAGGGACAGAGGAAATCGCAAGCAGACTCCTGGCTGAGCATGCACCCGATGCAGGGCTTGATCCCATGATTCCCCGCGATTGTGACCTGAGCCAAGATCCAGAGTTGGATGCTTAACTGACTGAGCCACCCAGACGTCCCCCCCGCTGAGACATATTCATGGGTGAATTCCTTAAGTGTTTTGTAATAGTAATATTAAAAAAATATTTTTATCTTTTGAGCTTAGTTTTAGTGAGATTCCTTTTCTTTGAGATTTTTATGGAACCAGAGTAGTTAGCACTTTCCTACCATACAACTCAGAACATCATTAGGCAGGGACCAATCTTTAATGTTAACTTCAGAACAAAGTTGGGTTTGATAAAATTAGGCCTCAAACTCAAATGAAGCAAAAGTTTTAGAATAAAATAAAACTCTCTCACCCAGAGCTTAGATGGAGACAAACAGTTGTCATTGGAAGGTATGTGGATCTTTGTTTTCCTAGTTCACATATTTTGTTTTTAACAAGAAAAAAAGCTTTACACAGGAATTTCAATTCTAACTCTTTCTCACTGGAGAACCCAGTCCTCCTCTTTCATCCCCTGAATAGATGTTAAAAGTAAATCTCCAGGTTACCAGGATGATCCGGTGAGCTGCTGGTCACATTGCACACTTACTGCTCTTTCTTTTTTCAGTTCTTTCCTCATTTCTGGTACTTGGGGCTTTTCCTTTCTTTAATGAGAGGTCAGTGATGCATTCTTTTTTTTATTGTTATATTTTATAAAACATTTCTAAGTGTTTGTAGCAGATCCATATATTGCTCCAATAGGTATTCTTCCTATCTTTAGTTTAAAAAGTCTGAATTTCTTTCTTCCTCCCCCATTCTTTAGAAAATACTTATATATTTTTTACCCTTTTTTGGTAATAAAACAATTATTACTTTTTAAAAAATACCTGCCTTTTGATGATTTGATTATATATATTTGCCCTGAAAGATAAGGAAAATAATGCGCTTGCACTCCATCCTTCATTAGTATTCTTATCTCATGTTTCCCACTATTTACTGTAAGCTAGAGATTTTCCTTCCCAAATTTATTACATCAGCTTTTAATTTTATATTGATATAGTGGTTTTTAAAGAAAATGTAACACTTCCATTGTGAGATTCTATTAATTAGATTCAGTTCTGTTTTTAAAATGATGTGTTGCTCAACTGAGTTCCTTATGATCAACACTTCTTCACTGTGAATTCTTTATTTTGATTCATGTTTTATGGTTGGATTATAACTCCAGTTGATTTTACTCCAGGATACATACTTAAGTAATACATATTCTATTTTCTGAGATATTTGAAAACATTGTATGTAAAAATATTTGCTTTTATTTATAAAAACTATCTTAGCTGGGTATAGAAATTTGGGGTTACATCTTTTCTGTTCAAAACCCTATAAATATAATTTTGTTTCTTTTTTTAAAGATTTATTTATTTGAGAGAGAGAGAGAGAGAGAGCATGTGTACAAGTAGGGGAGGGGGTCAGGGGAGAGGGAAGGAGAATTCTCAAACAGACTCCCAGCTGAGCATGGAGCCCAATGCAGTGCTCAATTCCAGGACTCTGAGATCATGACCTGAGCCAAAATCAAGAGCCAGCTGCTCAAGAATGCCTGCCACCCAGGCACTCCTAGTTTTGTTCCTTTTGAGTCTAATGTTGCTGAGGTGAAGTCAGAAACAAGATTAATTTCTACATGTTTCTTCTGTTTTTTGGGCTCTTAGGATTCTTTGTTTTTGAATAGTCTCTGGAGGAGAATAAATCATGATGTTGTGCTCTATAAATTTCTCGAACATCATAAGTGCACATAATGGGTTCAGACAATGAGAACATAAAATATTTGCAGATTTACATATTTTTTTCAGTAGTTTCATTCTATATCCTTAATTACTTTTAATATTTCATTCCTTTGCTTTTAAAAACAAACCCCTAATACTTACATGGTATATATGTAATATCTGTCTTTGATATATATAATTGTTTTTCTAATGATTGTATTTTCCTTGTCCCTTTCCTTTGTGTTTTCTGTAATTTTCATCAGCCTCATCTCCATAACACTGATTCAGATTTTTGCCACCTAAATTCTGCTCAGGCTTCTAAGGTTTAAGTTCTGTAATCGTTTCTGTTTGTGTGTTTTTCCTATTGTCATCAGCTCACTTTTCATACTATTGCTTTGCTATCTCTTCTTCCAGTTCTTATTTCTTCTTTGGGTTTTTCTATCACAGTGTTTGTGTTTCATTTCCTGGGCAGTATGAAGTAATGGTTGCTTACATTTTCTGCTGTTTACTGGAGGAAGTCTTGTTCCAACCTATAGTCTTCATTTTCCTTTTGATTGGTTACAATCCTTTCCTTTTATATTTTGCAGAACTTTTGCATCTTTTTTTTCTTTTGCTCACTCACCTCTGAAAGAAATCACGCCTGTTTTTATTTTTCCTGTTACTTGCCAGGAGTACTGTGAATGGAAAATTTTTGGCAGTGCTTCCTTTTCATCTGCCTATTTGTTGAAACTTAGTTTTGCATTAAGGGCTTGCTATTAGATATTTTTTTATTTAGTTATTTATCTGCTTATAGTGTAGATTGTACACAATGAAGTGGTGAGGAAGAGAAGTTGAGGAGAGAATATGGCAGGTTTGGGTACATTATTTTTGCACATGCAACCCTCACCCCCAATCTGTTGAACAGCTGGAGTTCTGCCTGATCTTGCAGACTCTGGAATCAGCAAGGATAGTCTGGGAGAAGCCAATTCAGTATAAAAACCAATGGCATAAGGACCTTTTGTTTATTGAATACATAGACTAGGTACTAATTTTCTTTGGTAAATTGATTTTAATCAGTAGCTACACAATTTTTTGGGAGCATCTATCTTTAAGAATAGCATTACGGATTATTGGAGCAAGATGGCGAAGGAGTAGGAGACCTGGATTTCGTCTGGTCTCAGGAATTCAGCTGGCTAGGGATCAAACCATTCTGAACACCTACGAACTCAACAGGAGATCGAAGAAGAGAGTAGCAACAACTCTCTGAACAGAGAAGCGCCCACTTGCTGGAAGGTAGGACGTGTGGAGAAGTGAATCCGAGGCGATATTCGGGAGCATAGACGGCGGGGGAGGGGGCCTCCATCGGCCGCTTCTGGCAAGTGCTAGAGCCGCGGAGCACAAAATCAGAATTTTTAGAAGTCGGCTCCGCTGAGGGACGTCGCTCCAGTGGCTAAGCGGGGGGTGGAACCCTCGTGGGACAGTGTGGTCTCAGGACCCTCGGGGTCACAGAAAGACCGGGGGTGCCTGAGTGCGGCAGAGCTCCCAGGTACCGGAGCGGGGAAGCCGGCTGCAGAGACGGAGCCGAGGCGCGGGCTCTCAGCTCGGGGTGGCCATAAACTGTGATCCGCGGCCCAGTCGGGCCACTGCTCCTCCAGCAGGGACCCAACAAGTGGCAGAGCCGGGAAGATTCCCCTTCCTCCCCTGGGAGGAGCGGCACGGGAGCGCACCACAGGGATCTGCTGGGTTTGGAGACTCCACACGGGGTCGGGTGCCAGAGATAGAAACGCTCGGTCACAGGCCGGGTGAGCACGGAGTGCGGCCGGAGACCGGGGAGATGGGAGTGACTGCTTTTCTCTGGGGGCGCACTGAGGAGTGGGACCCCGAGTTCTCATCTCCTCCAGGCGGAGATTGGGAGGCCACCACTTTTGCCCTGGTCCTCCAAAGCTGTACGGAGAGCTTGCAGGGAACAAAAGCTTCTGAGAGCAAACCCAAGCAGCTTGCTTAGCCCGGCCGACAAGGGCGGGGCAATTCCGCCTCCGGCAAAGACATTTGGGAACCACGGCAACAGGCCCCTCCCCCAGAAGATCAGCACGAACAGCCAGCAAGCCAAGACCAAGTCTACCGATCAAGGAGAACGGGAGAACTCCAGCGCTAGGGGAATACTGCACATAGAATTTGTGGCTTTTTTTACCATGATTCATTATTTTTCAAAGTTAATTTTTTTAAACTTTTTTTTTAAATTTTCTTTTTCCCTTTTTCAACCAACATCTAATCAATCCCTTTTTTAAAAAAAAAATTTTTTTTATTTTTCATTTTTAGAGTCATATTTTATCCCTTCAGAGTAGTTCCCCTTATTTTTGGTATATATATATAAGTTGTTCTCTCTTTAAAATTTTGAGATACAGTTTCACCTAACAGATCAAAATATAACCTAAATCACTAGTGTATGGCTTTGATCTAGTCTCCTGCCTGATCACATTCTCTCCCTTTTTTTTAATCTTCTTCTCTCTTTTTTCAAACAACTTCTTATCGTATCAATTCCTTTTATAAAATCTTTTATAATTTTCATCTTTACAGTCATCTTCTATCCCTTCATTGTATCAACCCTTATTTTGAACATATATAAGTCTTTCTTCCTTTAAAATTTTAGGAGGCACTTTTTTCTAACAGACCAAAATACGCCCCAAATCTAGTGTGTGGCACTGATCTATGCACTAGCCTGATCATATTTGATCATATTCGGGTTTTTTTTTTTGTATTGTTCTGTTTTTGTTTTTGTCTTTTTTTTGTCTTTTTTTTTCTTTCTTTTCTCTTTCTTTTTTCTTTCATTCCCTTTCTTTTCCCCTGGTTTCAGGTCTTTTCTGATTTGTATAGAGTATATTTGCTGGGGACGTTGTTAACCTGTTAGCATTTTGTTCTCTCATTCATCTATTCTCCTCTGGACAAAATGACAAGACGAAAAAAATCACCTCAGCAAAAAGAACAAAAGATACTACCGTCAGCCAGGGACCTACTCAATATGGACATTAGTACAATGTCGGACCTAGAGTTCAGAATCATGACTTTAAAATTACTAGCTGGGCTTGAAAAAAGCGTGGAAGTTATTGGATAAACCCTTTCTGAGAAATAAAAGAACTAAAATCTAACCAAGTTGAAATCAAAAAGGCTATTGATGAGGTGCAATCAAAAATGGGGGCACTAACTGCTAGGATAAACGAGGCAGAAGAGAGAATCAGTGATATAGAAGACCAAATGATGGAAAATAAAGAGGCTGAGAAAGAGAGAGAGAAACAACTACAGGATCACGAGGGCAGAATTTGAGAGATAAGCGATACAATAAGATGAAACAACATTAGAATAATTGGGATCCCAGACGAAGAAGAAAGAGAGAGTGGGGCAGAAGGTATATTGGAGGAAATAATAGCAGAGAACTTCCCTAATGTGGGGAAGGAAACAGGCATCAAAATCCAGGAGGCACAGAGAACCCCTCTCAAAATCAATAATAGGTCAACACCCCGACATCTAATAGTAAAACTTACGAGTCTCAGAGACAAAGAGAAAATCCTGAAAGCAGCTCGGGAGAAGAGATATGTAACCTACAATGGTAGAAATATTAGATTGGCAACAGACCTATCCACAGAGACCTGGCAGGCCAGAAAGGACCGGCAAGATATCTTCAGAGCACTAAACGAGAAAAATATGCAGCCAAGAATACTATATCCAGCTAGGCTGTCATTGAAAATGGAAGGAAAGACAAAAAGCTCCCAGGACAAACAAAAACTAAAGGAATTTGCAAACACGAAACCAGCCCTCCAAGAAATATTGAAAGGGGTCCTCTAAGCAAAGAGAGAGCCTAAAAGCAGCATAGAGCAGAAAGGCACAGAGGCAATATACAGTAACAGTCACCTTACAGGCAATACAATGGCACTAAATTCATACCTTTCAATAGTTACCCTGAATGTAAATGGGCTAAATGCCCCAATCAAAAGACACAGGCTATCAGATTGGATTCAAAAACAAGACCCATCCATATGCTGTCTGCAAGAGACTCATTTTAGACCCAAAGACACCCCCAGATTGAAAGTGAGGGGGTGGAAAACCATTTACCATGCTGATGGACACCAAAAGAAAGCTGGGGTGGCAATCCTTATATCAGACAAATTAGATTTTAAAACAAAGACTGTAATAAGAGATGAGGAAGGACACTATATCCTAATTAAAGGGTCTATCCAACAAGAAGATCTAACAATTGTAAATATCTATGCCCCGAACATGGGAGCAGCCAATTATATAAGGCAATTAATAACAAAAGCAAAGAAACACATTGACAACAATGCAATAATAGTGGGGGACTTTAACACCCCCTGACCGAAATGGACAGATCATCTAAGCCAAAGATCAACAAGGAAATAAAGACTTTAAATGACACACTGGACCAAATGGACTTCACAGACATATTCAGAACATTCCATCCCAAAGCAACGGAATACACATTCTTCTCTACTGCCCATGGAACATTCTCCAGAATTGATCACATCCTAGGTCACAAATCAGGTCTCAACCGGTACCAAAAGATTGGGATTATTCCCTGCATATTTTCAGACCACAATGCTTTGAAACTAGAACTCAATCACAAGAGGAAAGTCAGAAAGAACTCAAATACATGGAGGCTAAAGAGCATCCTACTAAAGAACGAATGGGTCAACAAGGACATTAAAGAAGAATTAAAAAAATTCATGGAAACCAATGAAAATGAAAACACAACGGTTCAAAATCTTTGGGATACAGCAAAGGCAGTCCTGAGAGGAAAGTATATAGCAATACAAGCCTTTCTCAAGAAACAAGAAAGGTCTCAAATACACAACCTAACCCTACACCTAAAGGAGCTGGAGAAAGAACAGCAAATAAAGCCTAAACCCAGCAGGAGAAGAGAAATAATAAAGATCAGAGCAGAAATCAATGAACTAGAAACCAAAAGAACAGTAGAACAGATCAACGAAACTAGGAGCTGGTTCTTTGAAAGAATTAACAAGATTGACAAACCCCTGGCCAGACTTATCAAAAAGAAAAGAGAAATGACCCAAATCAAGAAAATCACGAATGAAAGAGGAGACATCACAACCAACACCAAAGAAATACAAACAATTATAAGAACATATTATGAGCAACTCTATGCCAGCAAATTAGACAACCTGGGAGAAATGGGTGCATTCCTAGAGATGTATCAACTACCAAAATTGAACCAGGAGGAAATAGAAAACTTGAACAGACCTATAGCCACTAAGGAAATTGAAGCAGTCATCAAAAGTCTCCCAACAAACAAAAGCCCAGGACCAGATGGCTTCCCAGGGGAACTCTATCAGACATTTAAAGAAGAATTAATACCTATTCTTCTGAAACTGTTCCAAAAAATAGAAATGGAAGGAAAACTTCCAAACTCATTTTATGAGGCCACCATTACCTTGATCCCAAAACCAGACAAAGACCCCATCAAAAAGGAGAATTACAGACCAATATCCTTGATGAACATGGATGCAAAGATTCTCACCAAAATACTAGCCAATGGGATCCAACAGTACATTAAAAGGATTATTCACCACGACCAAGTGGGATTTATCCCTGGGCTGCAAGGCTGGTTCAACATCCACAAATCAATCAACGGGATACAACACATTAACAAAAGAAAGAACAAGAATCATATGACCCTCTCAATAGATGCAGAAAAAGCATTTGACAAAGTACAGCATCCTTTCTTGATCAAAACTCTTCAGAGTATAGGGATAGAGGGTACATACCTCAATATCATAAAAGCCATCTATGAAAATTCCACAGCGAATATCATTCTCAATGGGGAAAAGCTGAGAGCTTTTCCCCTAAGGTTGGGAATGCGGCAGGGATGTCCACTCTCACCACTCCTATTCAACATAGCATTAGAAGTCCTAGCCACAGCAATCAGACAACAAAAAGAAATCAGAGGCATCCAAATCGGCAAGGAGGAAGTCAAACTCTCACTCTTTGCAGATGATATGATACTGTATGTGGAAAACCCAAAAGACTCCACCCCAAAACTGCTAGAACTCATACAGGAATTCAGTCAAGTGGAGGATATAAAATCAATGCACAGAAATCAGTGGCATTCCTATACACCAACAACAAGACAGAAGAGAGACAAATCAAGGAGTCGATCCCATTTACAATTGCACCCAAGACCATAAGATACCTAGGAATAAATTTAACCAAAGAGGCAAGGGATCTGTACTCAGAAAACTATAAAATACTCATGAAAGAAATTGAAGAAGACACAAAGAAATGGAAAAACGTTCCATGCTCATGGATTGGAAGAACCAACATTGTGAAGATGTCAATGCTACCTAGAGCAATCTACACATTCAAAGCAATCCCCATCAAAATACCATCCACTTTTTTCAAAGAAATGGAACAAATAATCCTAAAATTTGTATGGAACCAGAAGAGACCCCGAGTAGACAGAGGAATATTGAAAAAGAAAAGCAAAGCTGGTGGCATCACCATTCCGGACTTCCAGCTCTATTACAAAGCTGTCATCATCAAGACAGTATGGTACTGGCACAAAAACAGACCCATAGATCAATGCAACAGAATCGAGAGCCTAGAAATGGACCCTCAACTCTATGGTCAACTCATCTTTGACAAAGCAGGAAAGAATGTCCAGTGGCAAAAAGACAGTCTCTTCAACTAATGGTGTTGGGAAAATTGGACAGCCACATGCAGAAGAATGAAACTGGGCCATTTCCTTACACCACACACAAAAATAGCCTCCAAATGGTTGAAAGACCTAAACCTGAGACAGGAGTCCATCAATATCCTAAAGGAGAACACTGGTAGCAACCTCTTCGACCTCAGCCACAGCAACTTCTTCCTAGAAACATCGCCAAAGGCAAGGGAAGCAAGGGTAAAAATGAACTATTGGGATTTCATCAAGATAAAAAGCTTTTGCACAGCAAAAGAAACAGTCCACAAAACCAAAAGACAACCGACAGAATGGGAGAAGATATTTGCAAGTGACCTATCAGATAAAGGGCTAGTATCCAAAATCTATAAAGAACTTATCAAACTCAACACACAAAGAACAAATGATCCAATCAAGAAATGGGCAGAAGACATGAACAGACACTTTTCCAAAGAAGACATCCAAATGGCCAAGAGATACATGAAAACGTGCTCAACATCGCTCGGCATCAGGGAAATCCAAATCAAAACCTCAATGAGATACCACCTCACACCAGTCAGAATGGCTAAAATGAACAAGTCAGGAAACGACAGATGTTGGCGGGGATGTGGAGAAAGGGGAACCCTCCTACACTGTTGGTGGGAATACAAGGTGGTGCAGCCACTCTGGAAAACAGTATGGAGGTTCCTCAAACAGTTGAAAATAGAGCTAACCTACAATCCAGCAATTGCACTGCTGGGTATTTACCCCAAAGATACAAATGTAGGGATCCGAAGGGGTACGTGCACCGCCATGTTTATAGCAGCAATGTCCACAAGAGCCAAACTGTGGAAAGAGCCAAGATGTCCATCGACAGATGAATAGATAAAGAAGATGAGGTATATATACACAATGGAATATTATGCAGCCATCAAAAGGAATGAGATCTTGCCATTTGCAACGACGTGGATGTAACTGGAGGGTGTCATGCTGAGTGAAAGAAGTCAATCAGAGAAAGACATGTATCATATGACCTCACTGATATGAGGAATTCTTAATCTCAGGAAACAAACTGAGGGTTGCGGGAGTGGTGGGGGGTGGGAGGGAGGGGGTGGCTGGGTGATAGACATTGGGGAGGGTATGTGCTATGGTGAGCGCTGTGAATTGTGCAAGACTGTTGAATCACAGATGTGTGCCTCTGAAACAAATAATGCAATATATGTTAAGGAAAAAGAAGAAGAAGAAGAAGAAGATAGCAGGAGGGGAATAATGAAGAGGAGTAAGTCGGAGGGGGAGACGAACCATGAGAGACGATGGACTCTGAAAAGCAAACGGAGGGTTCTAGAGGGGAGGGGGTGGGGGGATGGGTTAGCCCGGTGATGGGTATTAAATAGGGCACGTTCTGCGTGGAGCACTGGGTGTTATGCACAAACAATGAGTCATGGAACACTACATCACAAACTAATGATGTAATGTATGGTGATTAACATAACAATAAAAAACTTATTATTAAAAACATATTTCCTTATAGGTTAAAAAAAAAGAACAGCATTATGTCTAGGTCATCATTGCTCTGGCTAGAAAGCTGTATTCACTGGAAACAGAACTATTGGTCACCATGTCTCTGAACTCTGTAACCCTGGCCATTTACACGAATCACTGGTCATTTTTGATGTGACCTACTCCCAGACTTTGTTCTTCCAAGTTGTGCATTCGTAGGGCCTTCAGAAACTTTCCCATTCCCCCCACCCTACAAATTTAAGTTCATAAAAAGGGGCAATGAGTCTTGAACTTGGTACTCTTGTCCAGTGGGTTCACCTTTCGCAGATATTCTTGGGAATTTGTGGAATGGGATTGTGGCCATTTTATAGTTTCAGGATAAATAGTTTCCATTTCTCTTTTTGGTCCTTGATGGACTTTTAAGTGGATTTCAGAGAGAGGAGTTTTTGAAGATTGAATGTTTTATACATTAAAAATCTATTTTGCACTGTGAGTAATAACTCATTTTTTTTGTTCTGTAATTTTAGTTATACCACAAATTGGATTTCTTACAAACGTAAGACCTATGTGAAATTTATGTATCATCTTAGGTGTTCTATCTTTAAAGTTAAAACTACGTTGTGCAGGGAATTGCATCAATTTTTTAAATATTCAATTAGCAGTGGGAGAAATCTGTAATAAAACGTATTTGGAAACATAGCACCATCTCATACAAGGTTGTTGATTTCTGGAAGTTATTTCTACTTTTATTTATATCTTATGATTTATTGAAAATATGTAGCCTTGGTTATACTATCCTTATGAATTTTGTCCCCCAAGGAATAGTTTAATATTTATGAATGTGCTATTGTTCTATAGTCTTCACAAATCTCTAATATTACTAAAACCAATCAAGCAGCCTGAAGACATCAGGAACCACCCTTTCTATTAGGGAGATAAAAATGTCACCCAAATGAAGGAAAAGATTCTTGGGTGTATTAATTTTCTGCATTTCTCTATATTGAGAGTTTGTACTCATGTATACAAATGGATACAATAGCCACTTGATATTTGGGATTCTTCTTTATGACTCCCCAAATCCATGCACACATGGAAATGTTTAAAACCTTACACCAAAAATGAGAAACCCCAACTTCCAGGAAGATTTTCAATTATTTGGACATTTTTTATGTATCAGTAATTCCCAACGAGGTTTTAATGGTGATCTTCTGAAAGTAAGGGCATTCATGGTGATAACTAAAGAATAACAAAAGGCAAATGAGCGGCAAATGCTGGACAGACTGGGTGAGTGAGATAGGTTCACACACCAGCTCAGACTTCTGCACATCACCCGGAGTTTCAGTTTAGATTCTGGGCCTCCGTTGATTACTTGAATGACCAAAATGGATCTTTGAGGTTGTTGGTCAAACCTGCTAATCTTAAATTACCAAATACACAGTTTTCCAGTTTGGGTTCTGTGGCTGATCATACATAAGGATTTATGTTTTTGTCAGGTTTTTTTCTTTTTAATCTCTCAAGGATAAGCAGGGTAATTCATATTTTACCAAACCAAGTCTTCATTTACAAAGCTGGTGGTAAAGTTCTCTACTCTCAAATTTTAACACTGGGTTCAGATTTCCCATTGCAAATTTACACTTGGTTTTCCAATTAAAATGGGCTTTGGTGAGTCCCCTGCTGATAGCCATTGGCTTGATAAAAAGTAACTTAATTCACAGCAAGGGTGTTTAGGGAGCCCAGTGCAAGGCTGACTCTTCTGCTGTTGCCTTGAGCCCAGCTGTGCTGAAATATTAAACTTTAGTAAATTAGGTGAAATTGCAGCTTCCTGGCTGATACAATAATGCCCTTTTCTTTTTCTGCAAACCATCTCCAGTATGAGTTGTCTGCACAATTCTGCTCTAAGAGAAATAAAATTCAGACTATTTCCCAAATCCAGACAACTTTTCATTTTCAAGATAATTGTGCCACATCCTACTTGTCTAACAGAATGCTTAACTTTCAAACATGTAGAACTGGGTTGCTTTATTATTTTAGCACCCACCTGAATATAGTATTACTTTTTTATGCCCTACTCAGATAAGCAGCCGTATTCCTAAAGATGTTGGCCTTATGTAAAAGGAGCAACTTTTTCTTCATTGATTAGTACATATTTTAACAGTAGGAGTGAGCTATGGAAGGAAATCATATTTCCAGTCACACCTATTTTCAGTTTTTTCCTCTTTAAGAAAAGTATTAGTTCCTAGGTGTTTTATTCATCGATCAAACACTTATTGATCGACTACTACGTGCAAAGTTCTGGTTTGTTGTCAACTAGTTTTAATTAGAGTAAATGCAGGGTTAGCAGAAAGGAACTAGGCAGCCCATATTTCTCTTCTTGATATAAGTTATTTTTTCAGTGACAAAATCCCTGGCAACAGCTTTATTGTTTGGGCAAGTTGCTCCCCCAAAGGCTCTGCCGTGCGTCTTTCAGGTTAAGACCTTACGCCTCTAGGAGACTCCAACTGAAATACAAATATTTTTGTCACTTGGGAAACCTAACTCATCAAAGCCTTTTCAAAGTTTAAGCCTTTCCAAAGTACCTTATCAAGGTATTTGCAAGACGGTGGAGTCCAGGTGTTGCTTTTGGAAAAATCTGAAATCTGTACATAAGTAGTGAATGGTCAAATGAGCCCCCATATAACAGTTATGGGGTTTATGGTTTACTAAGGTTCCTCAAGTGTTGAGTCAGGAGTAAACCTGAGGTTGCCCGGCAGGAGACGTGCGCAGTGTGCCGGAGTGCACGGAGGGACGATGGCAGAATAGATTGGGGCTGAAAGAGGAGAGCCAGATTGTATCACACTGTCACAGGATCATTTTCCGGTATCTAACCAATATGATCTAGACCAACATGATTAGGACCAGGGAGCCGCTAAGTTTTTCTGGAAAGGGTTAGACAAATACTTTAGGCTTTGTGGGCCATATGATCTTTGTCACCACCACCCACCCCTGCCCTCGTAAAGCAAAAGCAGCCCCAGGTGACACAGCTACATACAGCCTACGGGCATGTAGGTGTTCCAAAGACACTATTTACAAAACCAGGCTGGGGCCGAATTCGGCCTTCAGGTGGTATGCCAACCCCTAAAGATTCCCTGGCTCCTGGAAATCCATTCTCTGTGCTTCTGCATCTGCGCTCAAGTAAGGGACGGTTACTCCTTCTCTTGGGTACCAGGATCTACCCAACAAAACCGAGTCCCTAGCAGCCTTTGCGTGGAGCGATCCAGCTGAGCGACTACACAGTTTTAAAAAAGTTTTGAAGTGGGCCCTTTCTTCTCCCCTCTTCCACCCCTCCGAGTTCTTGCTGTCCACCGCAGGGACGCGGAAGGAGTTGTGGTGTGCTTGGGTGAGCTGCGTGGGCTCCGGGGAAGAGCCCGCGGGCACTCCGGAGAAGCCGAGGGCGCCCAAAAGTTGGAGCCCAATCAGCACCGAGTGCATGCAGCTCGCGAGTCCCAACCTTCAGGTGACCCAGCGCGGCGGCGGCGGCGGCGGCGGCGGCAGCGGCGGCGGCGGCGGCGGCGGCGACCGGAGCCCGCAGCAGCTCGGAGCGCCTCCGGAAGGAGAGGAGGCGAGCTCGGCGAATCGTCACGGCCGACCCGAGCGCCGAGCTGAGCGGTCCGGGGCCGGGCGCGAGAAGGCGAGAGCCGGCCCGCGCCTTCTCCCTTTGCCCGCCGCACACCGTGCGAGGCTGGCCCGGGGCGCCCGGGAGTGCGGGCCCGCGCCGCGCGCCGTCGTCGCCCCTCCCCGCCGCCTTTGAACACTGGAGGTGCGCGTGGCTGCGGCGGCGGCGGGAGCGGCGAGTCGGGCCGGCCCGGGCTGCGCTTCGCCGGGGCGGCGGCGGCGGCGGCGGCGGCGGCCGTGCGCGGGGCTCAGGATGCGGCCGGGGGGCGCGCTGCTCGCCCTGCTCGCCAGCCTGCTGCTGCTGCTGCTGCTGCGCCTGCTCTGGTGCTCCATCGACGCGCCCGCCCGCTCCAGGTAACCCACCCGCCGCGCGCGCCCCGGGGCTCCCCCGCCGCCCGGCCGCCCCACTCCGGGCGCCGACTTTGGGGCCGCGGCGAAGGGAAGCCGACGGGCGGCGGTCGCACGAGGGCGGGCCGGGAAGGGGGCGTCCGGGAGGCAGGACTGGCCGGGGCGGGGGTGCCCGAGGGGCGACGCTGGGACCGGGTGGGCAGCGGCTGCGGCGGAGAGGGGTTGTGAGGGCTCCGGCGGGCGTCGCTGCGGAGCGGGACCCGCCGTCGGGTCCCCGGCGGTCTCCCGGGCTCGCCGTTCTGGTCCACGCTTTCCCTTCCTTCCCGCCCTAAGCGGCTTCACACTCCGGGGTTTGGGAGCTGCCGGGGGGCGCCGGGGCGCGCGAGGACGCCCCGGCCAGGTGCGAGCGCGCTGCCGCTGCCGAGCCTGCCAGCCAGGTGTAACAACTTAGTTTTCTTCCTGGCGGCGCAGGCTCCTGGTGGAGGAGAGCAGAGACACCGCGCGCGGCACCCCCGCCGCGCTGAGGACGCTGCGGAGCCCGGCGACCCAGCTACCGCGCCCCACGAACAGGTATCCGCGGCGGGAGGGGGCTCGGCGGCTGCGGGGCGCGGGTGGGGCGCGGCTGCTGCCGCAGGGCTCGCTTCGAGTTGTCTGGCTGGGACCGCACGATTGTGTGCGCTGGGGCGGGGTGTGTGCGTGTGTGTGTGTGCGCGCGTGCGTTCACACTGCGTGTGTGGGAGTGGGGTGGGAGTGGTGTGTGTGTGTGTTCGTTCACACTGCGTGTCCACACTGCGTGTGTGTGAGTGGGGTGGGAGTGATGTGTGTGTGTGTCCTCACACTGCGTGTGTGTGAGTGGGGTGGGAGTGGGGTGTGTGTGTGTCCGTGTCCTCACACTGCGTGTGTGTGAGTGGGGTGGGAGTGGTGTGTGTGTGTAACTCCTCACACTGTGTGTGTGTGTGTGTGTGTGTGTGTGTAACACTGTGTGTAACTCCTCACACTGCTTCAACCTCCCTTGTAAAGCCCATACCTCCACGTAGAGGTTCTTCAAACCAAGGGAGATACTCAAACAGCTGCACTTTGCAAAAAAAAATGGGTGCTGAGGCCCCTTCTCAGTAACCGTGTGCTGAAAACCCCTGAGAGAGACAGCTCAGCCTGTCTGCAGAGGGATTCAGTTGGTTTGCTTTTTGTCTTCATGCTTTACAGTGCACCCGTGCAAGATTCACGTTTGGGAGAATTCTGTGCACAACGTTGAGATTCTTTTTGTCCTTAGTGAATGGAGATTTAAAAACTGTTCTTTTTCACTCATAGGAGTGTTTATCCATGTGCAATAATTATTTGGTTTTTATCTTTCTTTCGGATTATAAAAGTAATACGTGCTTGTTGAAGAAAGTTAGATAATATGAGAAATGTATTAAAAAATATTCACTCAGAGCTCTACCACCCACAGATCATATTAAGGCTTTGGTCTATATTCGTCCAGTAGTTTTTCCGACCTACATATATTTTTAAAATATACTTAAGATTAAACTTTGTAGTTTGTGGTCTGCCTTTTTTTCTAAAAAATTAAACAAATACATGTCATTAACCCCCCCCAAACATTACTTTTAATTGTTGGATAATTCATCATATGAATGTGCCATCTATTTAACTGTAGCTCTAGACATTTAGACTGTTTCCTGTTTGGTTTTTGTTTTATTTGCAGTTAATAATTCTTTTTTTTTTTAAAGATTTTATTTATTTGACAGAGAGAGACACAGTGAGAGAGGGAACACAAGCAGGGGGAGTGGGAGAGGGAGAAGCCAGGCCTCCCGTGGAGCAGGGAGCCCGATGTGGGGCTCGATCCCAGGACCCTGGGATCATGACCTGAGCCGAAGGCAGATATTTAACCAACTGAGCCACCCAGGTGCCCCTGTTAATAATTCTACTAAGCACATCCTTGTATGTAAATCCTTATCTTCCTATTAAATGAATTCTCCAGGATGGAGTGATAGAAGTCATATTATTAGGTTAAAGAGTATATACTAGGTTCCAAACACATAGGGCCAATTACATCCTGGAACTGTTGATTGAATTTACATTTTCACCAGAAGAATGTACTGTTTCATGCCTCAGCAATGCTATTATTACTGCAATTTTGTGTACTGTCTCTTTTCCTCTGCTTATCTCTTGTGAATCCTTTTTTCTATGCTTCCTTCTGTATACTCTTGGCTCTTGGACCTTCTTAATCTACCGACTGCACGATCCCAGGTTCCTGTATGGCAGAGTCCTAAGAAAGGTCTGGGGGAGCCTGGAAGAAATCTTGAAGTGCAGGAATAATCTCCCACAATCCTCCTATTAGGATTTTACAGCCTGTTAGAGGCCCTAAGAAATCCTAGAGCAACAAAGCTTTTGAGAAAAATAGTGGCCTCTAGTTTTATGTGATGCAGGTTTGTATAGTGTAGATAGTGTAGCTTTCCAGTGATCTGGGGAGCATTCCATCTTTTTCCAGGCCTTGGTACTGTTTGTTATTCGTTTTGGCGTTGCCCCTTGGCGAAATTTTGAAAGAATGCACTAATTGAATTAGCCGGTCCTAGGCCTTTTTGAGGTAATTCTTTGATGAATTTTTTAGCTTCTTTTGGCATACTTCTTTTCTACTTTGCATACTTCTTGAGCTAATATAGGTGATTCATATGTTTTTCTGAATCTGATTTAAAGATTTTTTTTATACCATTCTGGTATGTTTTTTAAAACCTGTCTGATTTATTTTACATCCCCTTTATCATTTATGATTTTAATTATGTAATGGTACAAATTTTAATCTATACTACTTGATTATGGGGAGAGATTATAATTTCTTTTAAAGATTTATTTATTTATTTTAGAGAGAGAGAGAGAGAGAGAAAGAGAGAGGGCACGAGCGGGAGGGGCAGAGGCAGAGGGAGAAAGATTCTCAAGCAGACTCCCTGCTGAGCTCAGAGCCCTAAGTGGGGCTCGATCCCATGACCCTGAGATCAGGACCTGAGCCAAAACCAAGAGTTGGACACTTAACTGACTGTACCACCCAGGCACCCCAGGAAATTATAATTTCTTAATTTTTCTCTAGCTGATCTGATCTTGCCTTCATGAGCCCCATACTGTAGGTAATAGGTAAAAGTAATAATAGTAATGCTAATAGTAATAAAGATAGACAACACTTAGTGACTGTTTTTATGGGCCAGGTATTGATCTAGGCACTTTACATTTATTAGCTCACTTAATCCTTAAAAACTACTAAGAGAAACTATGATTATCTTCGTTTCATAGTTGAGGAAACTGAGGCACAGAGTGATGAAGTAAATTGTCCAGAGTCACAGGGTTGGCAAATTGTGGATCCCGGAGTCACACCCAGGCCACGTGGACCCAGAATCCCACACTCTTAATGTCCCTGCTGTGTAGCCTTTCTTAGGTGCTGGGCAAGATGGGGTGTCTGTGTGTAAGGTTAAAGCTTAGTCAGATGTGACAATTTAAGCAACTCCTTTTGGTAACATTTATTCTTTCTGGGAGCAAATGCTCTATCTTTCATATTGTTTTCACCATTTCTTCTTACTTAAAGATGACACCCAGATACAAGGGGGAGGTGGGCTTCGATGATGTGTTGGTAGAGTTCAGAGTTGGGGTTCATGATCATGGTATCCCTTGAAACTCCTCTAATCTCCAGAGGGATGTTGTCCATTTTCCACCTGATGGCTGAGTACTACCCTGCTGATAGCCAGTTAGGAAATTGCAGTTTGTTGCTCATTCTTTTTCCTCGGGTATTCTACCTTATTGGTCCCCCCACTCTATCTTCCTCACGGGGCTCCCACCTGCTGCTACCTCTCTGGGATCTGGTGAAGATTATCTTTTAGTCCTCTCCTGTGTTGTCACTCTGCAACATTTGCTCTGACGCTGTCTCACCCAGCTCTGGCTAGCTAGCTCCACAGCCAGTCTCCCAGCTATTTCTGGGACCCATCTAAACATATAAGAACTGAGGCTGGCTCAGGAAATTAAATATAGGGCCTCCCTCTACTTGCCCCATGAAAGACATGTGACCCTACTCTAAGGTAATGTCAGGATGGCAGGCTGTCCAAGAGGTGATCTCTTTTCAGAGTCCTAGCTGGGGGAGGAGGCCAGCGTCCCTCTACTCTTGTGGTTACCCTTACCTTCCTGTCCCCAAGCCAGAGTTCTTCTTTTCCTTTCTCTGTCTTCTTTCCACCTCTGCTCCCAGCTGGGAATGGGCAGGCTACCCCTGTCCCTCATATTTTCTTCTGTCCTGACTCAAACCTCCAGGCCTAATTCAAACCTAAGCTTTAATGGTAATTCATGGGGACCAGGAGTGAAAAGACTGAGAAAGCTCCAGGAGCTGTGTCTTCCAAGTAAGGCGGTTAATGTGCTAAAGAGGGAGAATGAGAAGAATTTGGAAATCTCTTCTTGGGGCCGTAGCATATCTTGTTTTGCTTGGCTAAAGCTGAGTATCACCTTATCCTTTCTCTTTGCCTTTTTTCAGTAACAAGTCTTTCTCTCTCCAGAATCCCCGAAAGGATGCTTTAAAATGACAGCAGGAAAATTCATGTCATGGTCAGAAAGACAAAAGAGAAAAAAATCAATAATAATTTTCAAAATATAACCCCATTACAGTGGATGCTTTCTCTTTCTAATAAGCTTTGTCAAAGTCTGTCATGGGTTTGTTTTCATACAACCAGCTCTTGGAGTTATTTCTCAATTCTGATATGTTTTCCATGTTATTTCCTTTGTGTTACCTTTATCTTTTAACATCATTTCTTTTCTCCAACTTAATTCCTTGAAGTGAATGCTTTATTTATTTTTCTGTTTTTCTTTGTAAGAGAATGTTTACTACTATGAATTTTCCTTTGAATGCAGCTTTGGATCTGTTCCTTAAGTTTGGATGCATAGTGTTCTGATTTTTAAAAATATATTCTAAACTGTTTATAATTACATTAATTTTTTAAAAGATTTTTTTTTTAAGTACACCCAGGGTGGGGGTCAAACTCACAACCCTGAGATCAAGAGTTGCATGCTCCACTGACTGGGCCAGCCAGGTGCCCTTAGAATTACGCTATAATTTTAAGTAATTTTTATCTCCATAGTGATTTAGGAGAGTACTTTTAAATTTCCACGTGGTTGGAATTAAAAAACTAATCGAATATTCTTTCTATTAATTTCATTTTTGATTTAATTTTTGATTATAAAAGAAATCAGTAAAATCTGCTATAATGTCATAAGTTAGTTCTCAAATATTCAGTCATTAGAAATGAGACATTGGGCTATCAGTGATGTTAATCACGTGGCTGGAGCAAGTCTGTGTAACTAGCTGGCTTGGAATTCCGGGGTCCTTCCATGGAAGTGTCCAGGTCCTGGTTGTGGCTTGGCGCCTATTAGTGGCAGCGTCCATTCTGGCTTTAACATCTGTGGTGATGATTCAGGATCTGTGGCCAGCTGGGATTTCCCAGATAGCAGCAGCTGTGCTTTGAATGTCCTCATAGTGGTTGCCCATTTCATTGCTTCACCTGGGATGACCGGACTATGAGTTTTCCAGAGATGTGGGGACCGTACTTCCTCTTCTCTTCTTCCCTAGAGAGGTTTACCTGCTATTTTCCGGAGTGGGCTGTCTTTCTGCTCCCTGTCACCCTTTCCCCCTGCAGTACAACTTTGACTTTTCCCTGTTTGAGACCTGGGCTTCCATGGAGGGCAGATATCGAAAGTCAGTTGTGTTACATCCCAACTCATTATAGTAGTGAGTGCTACTGCGGAGACTTTACCGTGTGTTTTTTAGGTGAACACAAAGAGAAAGAAAACTGCCTGTTATTTCAGTGTCTGAAAGATGGGTACTATTTATGTTTCAGTAACTTTGTATGCACATATCTGGCAATTTTGCTATGCATATTTTGGTATGGGTTAGTAAAACTTTTTTAACATCTGAACTTTTCTTCATGTTATTAGTCTTCTTTCTGCAACATAATTTTTAAAGATTTTATTTATTTATTTGCCACAGAGAAAGAGGGGGGGAGTGGCAGGCAGAGGGAAAAGCAGGCTCCTTGCTAAGCAAGGAGCCTGATGTGGGACTCGATCCCAGGACCCTGAGACTATGACCTGAGCCAAAGGCAGACGCTTAACCATCTGAGCCACCCAGGTGCCCCAACATAATTTTTAGAACACGGTGTTTAAATGTGTGCACATACCATAATTTATTCTTGCCTTTTGTACACTTGTGTTATGTATTATTTTTGATTTTGGTTTATACTTTAATATGAACAACTTTATACCTTTGCACATATTCTTGATTATTCAGATAAATTCATAGAAGTGGGGGGGCTAGATGAAAGAATATAAGAAACTTTTAAAATGTTGCTGTGACTTGTCCAGCAACAATAGTTGTTTCAATTTATACTCTTGTTAGTATGAGAGTGATCATTGACTCAAACTCCTGACAGTTCTGTGTATTAGAATTTCTTTTCATTTTTTTAGTTTTATTCTCAAGAGATAATATTTTATTGATATCTTAATTTGTATTTATTTGTTCACCGGTGTGTTTAATTTTTAAGATATTTTTTAAATTTTACTTTCTAAGTTGGCTCCTCATACTCTTAACTTTCTCTCAAGATCCTCTGTTTTCTGGGGCATCTGGGTGGCTCAGTTGGTTAAGTGTCTGACTCTTGGTTTCTGCTCAGATTATCATCTCAGGGTCCTGAGATTGAGTCCTGCCTCAGGCTCCAAGTGCCCTGCTCAGAGCAGAGAGAATCTCTGCTTGAGATTCTCTCCCTCTGCCCCTCCTCCTGCTTGCACATGCACATGTGCTATTTCTCTCTCTCTCTAAAATAAATAAATAAAATCTTAAAAAAAAAGATATTCTATTTTCTTACAGATTTACAAGAGGTTTACAAATATCAAAAGTGTAAAACTTTTCTTTACCATGCATTTAAATAGATTTTCTAATTTAGTTAACATTTATTTATGTCTGTGGTTATTTATTTATTTATTTATTTATTTAAAGATTTCATTTATTTATTTGACAGAGAGAGACAGCGAGAGAGGGAACACAAGCAGGGGGAGTGGGAAAGGGAGAAGCAGGCTTCCTGCCGAGCAGGGAGCCCTATGCGGGGCTCAATCCCAGGACCCTGGGATCATGACCTGAACCGAAGGCAGTCGCTTAACCAACTGAGCCACCCAGGCGCCCCTATGTCTGTGGTTATTTAATCTGTGCAAGTTTTCAACCTTTCTGTATTCTGTCATTTATATCTGCTTTTCTTTCCCACTTCTGCTTCTGAATTGATAAACTTACAGTTCATTTATTGATGTATTTGCTATGCTGAGATAAGTGTACATTTTAAGTGCATTTTTAAATATTTAAACCTTTACTCCTTCTAGAACTTCTTTTAGCATGTGGCAAAAGGGGTGGACTTTTAACTTATTATTCTATCGTGTATTTTGCCTTTGAGAATTCTTTTTTTTTTTTTTAATTTGAATTAAGCTCTTGCTTACAAATTTAGAAATACTAGGGCATCTGGGTGGCTCAGTTGGTTAAGTGTCTGCTTTTGGTTCAGGTCATGATCCCAGGGCCCTGGGATTGAGCCCCTGTCTGGCTCCCTGCTCAGCTCAGCGGGGAGTTGGCTTCTCCCTCTTTCTCGGCCTGTGCCCCCACCTCCTACTCTCTCTCTCACGTTCACTCTCTCTCTCAAATAAATAAATAAAATCTTAAAAAACCCCAACAAATCTTGAAATACTGTTTAGATTCTCTTTTCTGTTGTTCAGTGCTCCATGCCATTGTAAACATTCAATGTTCCATGCCATTGTAAATGAGCCCCTCCCCACTTCTTCCTGTCTTTGTTTCCATTGCTTTCTTGGCCAGCTGGCATAAATCTTGGAACATTTTAGCCTTGGAACGTGGATGAAGGTGTTTCTGAAACTTCACATATTTAAAGGTGCAATTCTTATTTTTCACGTATGAGTACTGAATTATTGCCTCATGACTCCACTTTTTTTTTGGTCTTAAAATTTTTGTAAGATTTCTCTTCTTCTGTTTTCTACCTTTCAGGGCCCTGAAAAACAAATAAGAGTAATCTTATTTTTTCAAAAGTAACCTGTTTGGTTTTTTGTGTTATAGATCCTGAGAAGAATGTTCTCTTTTTTCTTTCTTGCTGTTGAATTTACAGCAGTATGTCTTTTCAGTGACCTCTTTTGGTTAACTTTGTCTGTAAGCCTTTTTAATCCACTGGCCCAGTTATTCTATTTTGTTTCTATTTATTCTATTTGGTATCCTGTCATGGATTATGTGATGTGTTCCGCACATTCTGGTTCTATTCTGTGAAGTGGTTCTTCATTTTCTGCCTTCCAGTGCTGAACCTCTTCGCCACCGTTGCCTTTCCATGAAAACAACTTTATTTCTTTTTCTGACTTCAGTTTTCTCTTTGTCTTTTCCCTCTGCCCTCTGGATGGCCTCTCAGATCTGTCCTCTACATTTCTGAATGATTTTTCTGTAGTGTCAGTTCTCTGTTTTGCCCTGTCTAAAATAGTACATCTATTCCATTTTTATTCTTTACAATTTGTTTTCTTGTCTCAGCCTGCACCTTATCACGTCAGTTTACATCTTAGGAAGCATGTAAGTATGCTTTTAATACACCTCACCCTTCATTTCTTACTTCAGGTTTTCTTGTATTTTATTGAGAATGCAAACCAAATGCTTTGAAAAGATTTCTCCTGTTTCTGGGAGCCTGGGTGGCTCAGTTGGTTAAGTGACTGCCTTCGGCTCAGGTCATGATCCTGGAGTCCTAGGATGGAATCCGGCATCAGGCTCCCTGCTCAGCAGGGAGTCTGCTTCTCCCTCTGACCCTCCCCCCTCTCACGCTCTCTCTCTCTCAAATAAATAAAGAAATAAAATCTTTAAAAAAAGGATTTCTTCTGTTTCTTATAGTAAATATTTTTCAAAAGTATTTTTCCTTACACCTTGAGAACAGTGTTCTCCCAAGTTAGAGAATCTTTTTTTTTTAATTTTTATTTAAATTCCAGTTAGGTAACATACAGTGTAATATTAGTTTAAGGTGTACAATTTAGTGATTCAGCACTTCCGTACATCACCTGATCAGTGATGTTGAGCATCTTTTCATGTGTCTGTTGGCCATCTGTGTATCTTCTTTAAAAAAAATGTCTATTCATGGCTTCTGTCCATTTTTTATTGGTTTTGGGGGTGTTGAGTTCTTTTTAAAGATTTTATTTATTTATTTGACACAGAGAGAGAGCAAGCGCACAAGCGGGGGGGGGGGTGGCAGGCAGAGGAAAAGGGAGAAGCAGGCTCCCCGCTGAGCAGAGAGCCTGATGTGGGGCTTGATCCCAGGACCCTGGGATCATGACCTGAGCCCAAGGCAACTGCTTAGCCGACTGAGCCACCCAGGGGCCCAGAGTGTTTAGTTTTATAAGTTCTTTATATATTTTGGATATTAACCCTCTATCAGTTATGTCATTTGCAAATATTTCTCTCATTCCATGGGTTGCCTTTTGGTTTTGGTGATTATTTCCTTCATTGTGTAGAAGCTTTTTATTTTGATGTAGTTCTAATAATTTATTTTTGATTTTGCTTCCCTTGCCTCAGGAGATGTATCAAGTAAGAATTTGCTACAGCCAATGTTAGAGAGGTTACTGCCTGTGTTCTTCTTTAGGATTTTAATGGTTTCATGTCTCACATTTATGTCTTTATTTTGAATTTATTTTTGTGTATGGTGTAAGAAAGTAGTCCAGTTTCATTCTTTTGCATGTTGCTGTCCAGTTTTCTCAACACCATTTGTTGAAGAGACTGTCTTTTACCCATTGGGTATTCTTTTCTGCTTTGTCAAAGATTAATTGACTGTATAGGTGTGGGTTCATTTCTGAGTTTTCTATTTTGTTCTGTTGATCTGTGTGTCTATTTTTTTTTCATGTTTTATTTATTTATTCATGAAGTCAGAGAGAGAGAGAGAGAGAGAGAGGCAGAGGCAGAGGGAGAAGCAGGCTCCCCGCCGAGCAGGGAGCCCGATGCGGGACTCGATCCCAGGACCCTGGGATCATGACCTGAGCCGAAGGCAGATGCTTAACCATCTGAGCCACACAGGCACCCCCGTGTGTCTATTTTTTATGCCAATACCGTACTGTTTTGATCACTACAGCTTTGTAATATAACTTGATGTCTGGAATTGTGATGTCTCCAGCTTCGCTTTTCTTTTTCAAGGTTGCTTTGGCTATTCAGGGTTTTTGTATATATAAATTTTGTTCTAGTTCTGTGAAAAATGCTGTTAGCATTTTGATAGGGAGTGCATTAAATGTGTAGATTGCTTTGGGTAGTATCGTATTTTAACAATATTTGTTCTTCTGATCCATGAGCATGGAATGTCTTTCCATTTCTTTGCATTCTCTTCAGTTTCTTTCATCAGTGTTTTATGGTTTTCAGAGTTCAGGTCTTTTATTTCTTTGGTTAGGTTTATTGCTAGGTATCTTGTGGTTTTTGGTGCAGTTGTAAATGGGATCAATTCCTTAATTTATCTTTCTGCTGCTTCATAATTGGTGTACAGAAATGAAATAGATTTCTGTACATTGATCTTGTATCCTGCAACTTTACTGAATTTATGTATCAGTTCCAGCAAATTTTTGGTGGAGTCTTTCAGGTTTTCCTGAAAGTTACCTGTATCATGTTACCTGCAAATAGTGAAAATTTTACTTCTTCCTTGCCAATTTGGATGCCTTTTATTTCTTTTTTTTGTTGTCTGATTGCTGTAGCTAGGACTTCTAGTACTATGTTGAATAATGGGTGAGAGTGGACATTCCTGTCTTGTTTCTGACCATAGAGGAAAAGCTCTCAGTTTTTTCCCATTGAGGATGATATTAGCTGTGGGTTTTTCTTATATTGATTATATTGAGGTATGTTCCCTCTAAACCAACTTTGTTGAGGTTTCTTATCATGAGTGGATGTTGCACTTTGTCAAATGCTTTTTCTGCATTTATTGAGAGGATCATGTGGTTCTTATCCTTTCTTTTTTTTAATGTGGTGTATCATGTTGATTAATTTGTGACTATTGAACCGTATTTGCAACCCGGGGATAAATCCCACTTGACTGTGGTGAGTAATCCTTTTTTTTTTTTTTTCTTAAAGATTGTGTTTATTTATTTGACAAAGAGAGACTCAGCGAGAGAGGGAACACAAGCAGGGGGAGTGGGAGAGGGAGAAACAGGCTTCCCGCCGAGCAGAGAGTGCGATGCGGGGCTCAATCCCAGGACCCCGGGACCATGACCCGAGCCAAAGGTAGATGCTCAATGACTGAGCCACCCAGGTGCCCCTGAATGATTCTTTTAATGTTTTACTGGATTCAGTTTGCTAGTATTTTATTGAGAATTTTTACATCCATTTTTATCAGGGATATTGGCTTGTACTTTTTTGTTTTTAGTGGAGTCTTTGTTTGGTTTTAGTATCAGGGTAATGCTGGTCTCATAGAATGAATTTGGAAGTTTTCCTCCCTTTTCTATTTTTTGGGATAGCTTGAGAATCTTAGGTATTAACTCTTCTTTAAATATTTGGTAGAATTTTCCTGTGAAGACATCTGGCCCTGGACTTTTGTTTCTTAGGAGATTTTTTTATTACTGATTCAATTTCTTTGCTGGTTATCAGTCTGTTCTATTTCTTCTTATTTCAGTTTTGGTAGTTTGTATGTTTCTGGGAATTTATCCATTTCTTCCAGTTTGTCCAATTTGTTGGCATATAGTTTTTTGTAATCTCTGATAATTGTTTGTATTTCTGTGCTGTTGGTGTTATTTCTCCTCTCTCATTTGTGATTTTATTGGGTGCTTTCTCTTTTTTCTTTCTTTCTTTCTTTCTTTCTTTCTTTCTTTCTTTCTTTTTTTTTTTTGAGAGAGAATGTGATTGAGAGAGGGGCAGAGAGCAAAGGAGAGGAGAGAGTGGGAGTGAGAGAATCTTAAGCAGGCTTCATGCCCAGTGTGGAGCCTGACATGGGGCTCAATCACTGCTCTGTGATCATGACTTGAGTGGAAACTAAGAGTCAGACACTTAACCAACTGAGCCATCCAGTCACTGTGATCTCTTTTCTTTTTGATAAGTCTGGTTAGGGATTTATCAATTTTATTAATTTTTTCAAAGAACCAGCTCCTGATTTCATTGATCTGTTCTATTGTTTTTTAGTTTCTATATCATTTATTTATGCTCTGATCTTTATTATTTCCTTCTTCTGGCTTTAGGCTTTGCTTGCTTTTTTTGTTTTGTTTTTTATTTTTTGAGCTCCTTTAGGTGTAAAGTTAGGTTGTTTGAGGTTTTTCTTGCTTCTTGAGGTAGGCCTGTATTGCTATATATTCTCTCTTAGGACCACTTTTGTTGCATCCCAAAGGTTTTGAACTGTTGTGTTTTTTCTTTTGTTGTCATGTATTTAAAATTTTTTTTATTCTTATATTTTTAGAGAGTGCGTTCAAGGCAGCAGGGCTGGGGGAGGGAGAGGGAGAGAGAGAAACTCTTATGCAGGCTCCACACCCAGAGTGAGCCCAACATGGGGCTCGATCTCATGACCTGAGACGAAATCAAGGGTCAGATGCTTAACCTACTGGGCCACCCAGGCACCCCTCCATGTATTTTTTAATTTCTTCTTTGATTTCTTGCTTGACCCATTCATTGTTTAGTAGCATGTTATTTAACCCCCATGTATTTGTGGTCTTTCCAAATTTTTTCTTCTGGTTGACTTCGGGTTTCATAGCTTTCTGGTCAGAAAAGATGCATGGTATGATCTCAGTCTTTTTGTATTTGTTGAGGCTTGATTGTGACCTAATATGTGATCTGTTCTGGAAAATGTCCCATGTGCACTTGAAAAGAATGTGTAGTCTGCTGTTTTAGGATAGAATGTTCTGAATATATCTGTTAAGTCCATCTGGTCCAGTGTGTCATTCAAAGCCAGTGTTTCCTTGTTGATTTTCTGTTTGTTTGTTTGTTTGTTTATTTTTATTATGTTCAATTGGCCACTGTATAGTACATCATTTTCTGTTTAGATGGTCTGTCTGCTCATGTAAGTGGGATGTTAAAGTCCCCTACCATTATTGTATTATAATCGTTTAGTTTCTTTATGTTTATTATAATTTTATATATTCATGTGCTCCCATGTTGGGTACATAAATTATTACAACTGTTAGATCTTATTGTTGGATTGTTTCCTGTATTATAAGATGTGTCCTTCTTTGTTTCTTGTTACAGTCGTTGTTTTAAAGTCAATTTTTGTCTGATAGAAGTCTTGCTACCCCGGCTTTCTTTTCAAATCCATTTGCATGATAAATGTTTCTCCGTCCCCTCACTTTCAATCTGCAGGTATCTTTAGGTCTAAAACGAATCTCTTGTAGGTAGCATATAGACGGGTCTTGTTTTTTATGCATTCTGATACCCTGTGTCTTTTGACTGGAGTATTTTGTCCACTTACATTCAGAGTAATTATTGACAGATATGTATTTCTTGCCATTTTAGTTCTTGTTTTGTTGTTGTTTCCGGAGATTTTCCCTGATCCTTTCTTGTCTTTGTCACTTTTGGTCTTTCCATTCCACTCAAAGAGTTCTCTTTAATATTTCTTATGGGGCTGATTTAGTTGTCATGAACTCCTTTAGTTTTTGTCTTGGAAACTCTTTATTCCTCCTATTCTGAATCATAGCCTTGCTGGATAGAGTATTCTGGGCTGCAGATTTTTCCCATTCAGCACTTTGAATATATCATGCTTGCCAAGTTTGTGTTGAGAAATCTCCAGCTAGCTTTATGGGTTTTCCCTTGTAAGTTAAGGACTTCGTTTGTCCTGCTGCTTTTTTTTTTTTAAAGATTTATTTATTTATGTGAGAGAGAGAGAGTATGCACAAGCAGGGGGAGGGTCAAATAGAGAGAGACAATATCCTGAAGCAGAATCCCTGCTGAGCAGGGAGCCTGACATAGGACTCAATCCCAGGACCCTGAGTTCATAACCTGAGCAGAAATCAAGAGTTGGTTCCTTAACCAACGGCACCACCCAGGCGCCCCTGTCTTGCTGCTTTTAAGATTTTTTCTTTATCATGATATTTTGCAAATTTAATTATAATATGTCCTGGTGTTGGCCTGCTTTTGTTGAGTGTTCTCTGTGTCTCCTGGATCTGGATGTCTGTTTTCTTCCCCAGATTAGGGAAGTTTTCATCTATTATTTCCTCAAGTAAATTTTCTGTCCCCTTTTCTCTCTCTTCATCTTCTTCTGGGACTCCTATGATATGAATGTTATTATGCTTGATGGAATCACTGAGTTCCCTAAGTCTTTTCTCATGTTCCATCATCTCTTTTATTCAGCTTCATTATTTTCCATCATTTTGTCTTCTAGGTCACAAATTCATCACTCCGCTTCTTCCATCTGCTATTCATTGCATCAGATGTGTTTCCAGTCTCATTTATTGCATACTTAATTTCTGATTGATTCTTTTTTAACTCTTTTATCTCTGTGGTAAGGGTCTCCCTGATGTTTTCTATTGTTTTCTCAAGCCCATTGAGTATCCTTATGATTACTGCTTTAAGTTTTCCATCAGGTATATTATTTCTATCTGTTTCACTTAGATCTCTGACTCTGGCCCTATCTTGTTCTTTCATTTGGGATGAATTCCTCTGTCTTGGTGTTTTATCTGAGTCTCTGCCTTCTTCTCTGTGTTAGAAAAGCCAGTTATGTTTTCTGTTCCTGAAAGTAATGGCTTTATGAAGAAGGGGTCATAAAGTACCCAGGGCCTGACACTTCAGGGAGTGTCTCTGGTGTGTTTTGCATACTCTGCTATTGTGTTCTGGCTGCTCTGTCCTTCAGGCCAGTGGTCTGCAGAGGCTCTCCTGGCCGGCTGTGGGCAGTGTTGGGTCCTTGGCCTGAGTGTGGTGAGTTTTAATGAGGCGTGCTCTGGTCTGCTTGTGAAATGAGACCTGATGCTACTTCCACTAGAACTGAGGCCCTGCAGACCTCTCTGGTTGGGAGACTTGGTGTGGGCAGGGGTTTCTACTGCTCTTCTGGAGAAGGGGCCTGCCACACTGGAACTGAGGCAAGCTTGACTGAGAAGGGCAATCCCACCAAAGCGCGAGGGTGTGGGACTTGGATTAAGCAAGTTAGGCAGCCAGTGTTGGTGCTGTGCTGTTTCCTGCAGGTGGCTCTGTGTTTCTGCTGAGGGGCAGGGGAGGGAAATGGTGCCAGCTAGCTCCTTTGTTGCCTCCCAGGGATGCTCTCTGAGACTAGTGTATAATCTTCCCTCTGTGTTCTTTCAGATCACTGTTTCCATGCCATCTGCACTGCGCCCCCCCACCCGGCCTTGTTTGCCTGCCTTCTCCCCAGGAGTGGTGCAGTGTCCTCCAGGCTCTATCCCAGCCTAGCCTGCTGACTTTTTACAACCCCAGGCTTTAAGCCGCACTGGTTGCAGGAACTCATGAAATTCAGTCCTTCTCATTTTCTCCCCCATTTGCGGCTTTGGGGAAACATTCTCCTTGTGAGTTCCCCTTTGTGCATCTCTCTCTCTCTCTCTCTTTCCCTTCTCCACGACAATGGCTCCCTCGCCTCTGCAGAACTCACTATCTGTTTCTCTACTAAACCATGTCTCCACACTTCCTACCTTCTTCATGTGGCCTCTTCTCTCCCTTTAGTTGTGGACTTTGTTCTGTCAAACTTCAGGCCAACTTCTGGGGTATTCAGAATGACTTGATAGTTATCTGGTTGTGTTCATAGGATGAGGCGAGCCTAGGGTCTTTGTACTCTGCCCCCATCTTCCAGATGTTAGGAGTGAGTTGCACAGTTAGGTAATAGGGCCAGGGTCCCCAACAAGAAAATATGGAGTCAGGACAGCTAAAATAAAACATCACTGACATCCTGTTCTGGAGTGTAGACAAGACCACACTAGCATTCTGTTTTGCAGCCTTTGCAGAAATGACTTCTGCAAAACATCCTCAAGTAAGACAATGGACCACAAAACATTTGTCAATATCACAGGCAGCGGCAGTTAAGACAAAAGCCCCCAGATGTTAGCAAAAAAAGACTCAGCACAGAGATATTAACCTAATAGGTAGATAGATACATGACCAAAGCCCTGATTAGCACGACTCAGCACCCCTGATTGCTTAAGATAGTTCCACAAAAGAGCTCATAAAACCCCCTAAACTTAGACACCCTGAAGGCAGCCCTCTCGGGCCCCCCTCCCTCTCCAGGAGCTTTGTACTCTTGCTCAATCAACTTTGACTTGCTGCCCACCACTCTTCGTCTGGTCTACCTCTTCATTCTTTGAAGCGGCATGACCAAGAACTGTGGGCACTAAGGGGACAAAGATCATGTAACACAGAGGGATCCAGTTAGAGAATCTTTTAACACGTTTTATGTATGGGTTTTTTTAGCCTCTTTTAAATGTAGACACCTCTACAGGAGGAGGCCTCGCTCTAGCCTTGTGCACCTCAGACACTCCTTGTGGCTCCCAGCAGGGGCCGAAACATTCCCCTTCTCAGAGCACACACCAGAGGGGATGCTGAGCCATAGAGCCCATCAACAAATACTTGAATTTTTAAAATCTGATTTAAAAAAAATTGTGAATTACAGGTAACATAAAATTTACTAATTTACTTTTTTAAAGACTTGACCGCAAATCTGTCTCTCGCTCCCACGTGTTGATCTCAGAAGTGCCAGAATGGACACGTATTGCTGGGTTGTCCTAATCGGCCTGGACTTCGGTTGCTGCCAGCAGTGATGCATGACAAATGTCACCTGAAACCCGGGGCTGGGGCCCTGGGGCTCTCTGCATAGCTGCCACCCCCTTTACATCCCAGGGCGTGAAGACCGAAGCCCTGTCCCGTCCCCTTCCATTCCTTCAGTCTTGTTTTACAATATAATGTAATATAATATAATACACTCTGCATAGACAGAGTCTCAGGAGAATGCAGAAAGGGAGCCATAAACGAGGACCTGGCACAACAACTGCCTTGGGAAGCCAGTCCCTCCTGTGTGGGAATAGCCACCTGACCTTCTGGTTGGGGCAGGTGCTCTCTGGTCAGGTAAAGAAAGGCAGACAGGTATTATGCTGAGAGAAATAAGTCAGTCAGAGAAAGACAAGTGTCATATGACCTCACTGATATGAGGAATTCTTAATCTCAGGAAACAAACTGAGGGTTGCTGGAATGGTGGGGGGTGGGAGGGATGGGGTGGCTGGGTGATAGACATTGGGGAGGGTATGTGCTATGGTGAGTGCTGTGAATTGTGTAAGACTGATGAATCACAGACCTGTACCTCTGAAACAAATAATACATTATATGTTAAAAAAAAAAAAGATAGTAGGAAGGGAAAGATGAAGGGGGGGAAATAAGAGGGGGAGATGAACCATGAGAGACTATGGATTCTGAGAAACAAACTGAGGGTTCTTGGGGGGTGGGGGATGGGTTAGCCTGGTGATGGGTATTAAAGAGGGCATGTTCTGCATGGAGCACTGGGTGTTATACGCAAACAATGAATCATGGAACACTACCTCAAAAGCTAATGATGTAATGTATGGTGATTAACATAACATAATAAAATTAAAAAAAAAAAGAAAGGCAGACGGTGGGAGGACAGTCAAAGCCCCCCTAATTTTTTTCTCCCTGGACCTGCTGCTTCATCAGCTGCGAGTGATTTCTCCGCAGGGTTCCATATGCCCTCTTGGTAACAGCATTTCTTCCCTGCATCTGACACATTTCTGAAGCACTCATCTGTTGCCATCGAAATGTGTGGTTGTCATCTTGAGTTAGACCTGTATACTTTCATAAGAATGTGAATAGTCTGGAAGGGAGAGAACCAGGCGCTGTTATATTGAAAGTTGTAATCATGTTTCATTTGACATTTTCTTGTTGTCTATATTCACACTGGGATCATAATTGTGAGCTTCGGAATTTCAAGACGAGTGTGAACTAGAGCTTGTAAAAGGGCCGCATAGCTAAGCATAACTCTGCCACAGCTGCTTTTCACACTCTTTGACACCTTTCCTCTCCACCCCACCCTCCAAATACATGACGGCCATCAAACTGTATTTTTGAGAACAATATATTTCACTTTGGTATCTTTACTTCTTTGCTTTTTAGGAGTAAGAATACCATACATGCCTTGATTTTCAACATTCAGTATGCTTTCAAGTTGCTTTGAGCTCTGGTTTCTGAAATAATTTGAAAAGAGGCTTTAAATCTTGCATTCTGCCTCTTTTTCGGCTTCCCATCCTGTGTCTTCATTGGAGCCTTCCTTTTTTCAGGCTTGCAGGGAGTTCTCCACGTCCGCTGTGATGGGGATCACCTGGGTCCTGGTTTTCCTGAGGTCTGGTGGGAGCTGCAGGACACGCGTGTCGGGGCCGGGGGGTGGTGGCAGGTGGAGCGGGCCCAGACCGGGCCTACAGGCACTGCTGGGCTTCCATAGGCTCACAGACACGTGGGTGGGCAAGCCAGGCCGGGCCTGAGGGACACGCAGAAATGTCCTGCCCGTTCCCTGGCTTTGTGGAGTAGGTGGATGAGGAGATCCGGCGTTCGGGAAGAAATGGTGTCTCACTGTCCACCTGTCGCCTTAGAGGTGGTCGGGGGTGGTTTTTTATGTTCTATTAGAGGTTCCTATGACTCCACGACTTCCTTTGCAGGCCTCTCTCCCCAAGGAGGCTGGGCGCTCCTTCTCATGGCTAGAAAAGTGACGTGCCTCAGACAGGACTGTTCACGCGTGGGTGTCACAGCAGAGGTGGTTCGTTGAGACACCAGGCAGGGCTGCCTGAGCACTGCCTGGCCTTGTGTACTAATTCAGTGTGCCCTTAATAGACGGTTTCCTTGAGCCCACAGGCATTGGGGTGAAAGTGAAACAGAAGTCCTCTGACTGCCTGGTCGTAGGAATGAAGCTTTTTTCAGGAATTACAGAGAAACCCAAACATTTTGAGAGATGAGGGCTAACAGAGGAATAGAGGGAGGAGAGGCCTGCACACAGCAGAAGGGACATAAAGAGAAGAAAAGGAAATAAATATATCTCCTCCTTGGACAGGTGCACGGATTCTTTTTAGAGTCACTAATATTAGCTGCTCTGTAGTTCCAGGGTGCAAAGGTTCCGCAGCCTCTCTTTGGGGGGCAGAAAAAGAATCCCTTGAAAGAGCTACTGAATGCCATGAGTAAACTTGAGAAAAGTGTTCCTGCGTCCCAGGGATGTCTGGATTTACAGCTGCTTTTACCATTAAGAAGATGATTATTGCTCTGGTAGATTTAGCTGTACACACTTTGGAAGTTAGCTAGTCCAGGTCTGACACTAGTCGTAGGCTATGAAGGCGCATACATGAGTTGTGTCTTTCCACAGTGTCAGCTTTATTCAGCCATAAAGCAAGGTTAACATCGTAAAACAGGTTCAGGATTCCATTTCGCTATGCATGTAACTTGGCTTCATCCACGTCACACAAAGCAAAGCACAGTTCTACGGCACACAACAAAGAAAGTACAACAAGGGGTAAGAATTTCACAAACCAGACACGGAGTCAATCCATGAGCGCGCAGTTGAATGAGGACTTGGTGTGGTCCGGGTCAGCCCTTGGAGCTTTCTGCTTATTGTGTTCAAGCAGTGGACGATCTCTGTTATGTTCAGAGATCAATGGACTGAGCCTTCAGTGGCAGTTGCCTTTTCAATGTGGTCAGACGTGAAAGGGTCAATGTCTGGAGAGCCTGACAGTAGGCTACAAAAGTCCTCCCCTTTTAAAGGAGTTTAATGAATCATGGGCCTTGGCAGGCCTCTTCTGGTTCTGTTGGTTATCAGTTCTGGGTTGGTTTTGTGAAATCTGGTCTTAGCTGTAATGCCCTTGGCTGCTTACGTCACTGCTTGACAGGAGTGACTCCATCTTGCTCTCGGTAGGGACACTTAGATCTATCTTGTTTGTATTCTCAAAGAAAGAAGTGGAAAAGTTCTCCTTTCTTCCCTTCTAGTTTTTTTTTTAAATTTTATTGTTATGTTAATCACCATATATTATATCATTAGTTTTTGGTGTAGTGTTCCATGATTCATTGTTTGTGCATGACACCCAGTGCTCCATGCAGAATGTGCCCTCTTTAATGCCCATCACCAGGCTAACCCATGCCCCTACCCTCCTCCCCTCTAGAACCCTCAGTTTGTTCTTCAGAGTCCATCGTCTCTCATGGTTCGTCTCCCCCTCTGACTTACTCCCCTTCATTCGTCCCCTCCTGCTATCTTCTTCTTTTTCTTTTTTCTTGACATATGTTGCATTATTTGTTTCAGAAGTACAGATCTGTGTACAATTCACTTGCACAATTCACAGTGCTTACCATAGCACATACCCTCCCCAATGTCTATCACCCAGCCACCCCATCCCTCCCATCCCACACCACTCCAGCAACATTCAGTTTGTTTCCTGAGATTAAGAATTCCTCATATCAGTGAGGTCATATGATACATACCTTTCTCTGATTGACTTACGTCACTCAGCATAACACGCTTCAGTTCCAACCACGTCGTTGCAAATGGCAAGATCTCATTCCTTTTGATGGCTGCATAATATTCCATTGTGTATATATACCACATCTTCTTTATCCATTCATCTGTCGATGGACATCTTGGTGCTTTCCACAGTTTGGCTATTGTGGACATTACTGCTGTAAACATTGGGGTGCACGTACCCCTTCAGATCCCTACATTTGTATCTTTGTGGTAAATACCCAGTAGTGCAATTGCTGGATCGTAGG